>NC_057776.1:16399679-16712155 GCF_014825855.1 Bombus pyrosoma
AAACGACTTCCGGTTGGCGGCTGAACAGCACCGCCTCGTACCTCTTCGCTTCCGGTCGGTCGGGGTAGAACGAGGTTGTCATGGTGACTGGCCTACTGGCTACACCCCCGGGCACACCCTTCGCAACATGGCCGTCATCTCCTCGTCCTACCCTTCTTCCGACGCTGTCACCGCCACCTCTCCCCGCTATCCATCCTGACCCGTGTCATCCACTCCCCCGCTATACCAGCGTCGTTTCCTACAAGCCCGTGTCAAGGATCCTAGGGGCTGCTTTTACCGAGGGCGGAGGCGAGAATATCCACAGTGGCCAGAAACCCCATGGGGCATGGCGTATACCGTGGAAGAACCCTCGACCCTACGAGCGCCACTCGTGTTCCACCGTGTTGGCCATCTATACGTATACGTCTATGCGTACTTCGTAAGGTTAGCAAGTGTGCGAGCGTATCGCGAGTGTGTTTTAGGAGCAAGCGGCACTCTAGAGGATCCTTGGTGATCGGGATGACGGCTGGTGATCTCGTAACACCGGTGGGACGCGTCGATCTTTCGGCGAACGGTCTGAACGAACGTCCGAGGGACGAACGAGAGGAGGAGACCAGAATGCGTGTATTTAGCATGGTAACTCGACTTCGCCTACGTAATATCAACGTATACATATAGCTACGCGCGTCCGGTTCGATGGAGATCGTGCACGCGGCGAACCAACGAATTCGTATCGCGCTCCACTGTTTCGTGCGATTTACGTTGTTCGACCTCGGCCGTAAACGGATCTATGGCTTCGAAACGCGCGCGAAACCGAAAGGGTTCACGGCGCAACCGGGTACGATGAACGACTGAAGCGGAACGAATTAATTAAATTTATACGCCGGTAGATCGTAAGTTAGTTGGCGAACGAGGAGAGGAAACCGCTCGAGAAACTTTGTTGTATGCGGGGTAGAACTGAAACGTAATCCGCGAATTTTCGAAACGCGCCTCGCTGTAAATCATCTACACTACGTGGGCGTCGGTAGTTTCAATTACGAGTAGCCGGCATTCCGGCCAGATTCTCGCTACGATAACTCGCGATAAAGTGTATAATTATCCTTTGCGTCGTGTTAACGCAACTCCTGCTAGCCTCTTTTTCTTTTTTTTTTTTTTTTTTTTTTTTTTTTTTTTTTTTTTTTTTTTTTTAATACCGTGCTTTCTCTTTGTTCTTTTTGCACGTTTTGCTTTTACAAATCCCTCTTTTTGGGGAACGTTTCACGGACACTCGTTGCGTGGTTACGGGGGCAGACGGGTCCACCACTCGTCTGAATCGGTCTGCGCACGTACAAGCACAGGAAAGCTCATATCGATCCGTTCAAATCCCCATAGAAATTAACTCGAGAACACTCGGCTGCCCCTTTCGCCAAGCCACCCGTTCCAGACACGAGCACTCGTTAGAACATTCATTAATTAGCCGTAATCGAAGCCGGTTTTACTGACGCGGAATAGAAATTCGCCGGTACCGCCGGGATTTCCCTCCAGAAATTAAAAAAAAAAAAAAGGAAAGAAGAGGTAGAAAGAGAGAAACTTAGTCATTCTTCTGTAAAACCATTCTTCCAACTGGCGCGTTTCGAGACTCTAACGCTCTTAATTATCTCTGTGGACTCAGCCGGAAAGTCTCGACTTCGATTCTCATTGCATTTTCGTGCGGGCAGAACAAACGAGACAAAAATTTGAATGTCCCTGATAGTAATCCATCTGTCGCATTTTTTTTAATAAATATACTAGCATCTCGTTCGATGAGTGATTTCGCGCGGTAATTGGAGAACCGTGTAAGTACCTTTTATCGTTGTCGAACGGAGTGGATAGATGATGAAATATCTCATACAGATTTCTAGAGAAAATTGACCTTTCCATCGTGTGGTTTCGTAATCAAGAAGACCTTCGTGGCTCGAAATTAAAAATTAATTCATTCCAGTCCTTGTAAATGACCGAATACGATAGGTACGCTTTGAACATGCAGCGATTCGAGTGACAAATTAATTGCCCTTAATCTTTTCGAGACACGCTTTTTCCAACAGCAACCGCGATAATACAATAACGCAGATTATAATTCACGGAAATTTCGACCGAAGAATTACGAAATAATTTTTAAAACGAAATACGTAGTTGCATTTATCGTGGGATGATACATTCCGATGGAACTCGCTGGTATTAAAAAAGTTATAACGATTTAGCGATCCTTCTAAAAGCTATCTTGTACGTGTGCTCCGTTAATCTCGATAAGATCAAATCATAGACACCGATTATTCAAATATATTCGAAAACTCTCGTTCGATGAAACCCACTACATCTTCCATTAGCATATTATTTACCACGCCCGATTCATCTTTCCAACAGTTCGACAAGAAACGAGAAACAAAAGCAAGAAGAAAGAAGCGTCTCTAAATACATTCAGCGATCGCTGAGATCGCCGAGTCTCTCGCGCCGTCCCCATCGATAACAGAACGACAAGTTTTCCTCGACGGGGCTCGGTATTTCGTCGCGGCTGCTTAAGATTCATCTTGAATTACGATCTTGGCGCCGTCGAAAGATCAGCCGAGCAGCTGGAACCCTTGAAATCCCGGCCGCGGACACGGGGTTTCAGGCGTCGCATTGCCGACGCCAACGCCGTCGACGACGAGTTGGCACGGCGTCGACAGTGACGTCGCCGTGCCAACCATCCGTAACGACAAAAGAGAGGCGAAAAACCGGCGACAAAAGGTCGTCGCTAGGCGCACTCGACGAAGGAACAGAGAACGGGGGTTCATGGGGTGAGCAGAGAGAGAGAGAGAGAGAAGGAGAGGAGAGGGGAGGGGGGAAGGAGCCTTGAAAACAACGAAGGGGAAGAGGTAGAGATCCTCTCGTGCACGGGGGGAAAAAAATTCGGGCGTCGCGCCGCTCTCAAGTGGACGGGCGACCGAGAAAAATCCATACCAGGACACGAGGGGCGGAGTCAGATACGCGCTGGAGAGGGTGCGACTCCCTTTTTGGGGTGCATGGAGGCGAAAATGATAATTCGTCGGCATGGCAACGCCCGTCCTACCATCGTTTCGATTCTAAGCGAGTATTCTTCCACCCTACCTTCGACCCCTGTAGCCACCGGCGACGACGACGACCCATCCCTGCCTGCCACCCCTCATCCCTCTAGCGGCAGACGAAGCTCCCACAGACTCTCTCTCTCTTTTTGTCTCTTTCTCGCTGCCTCGTCTTTCTCCACCACCTAGCGTTTCGGAGCCGAACGAATGGCGCTCGTGAAATCGCGTTTTCTTCCTTTTGAAGATCTTCCGACGGGCGCACTTGCCACCCTCGATCCCTCCATTAGGAAGGAACGCAGGGGTGAAACACGAAAGAGAAGACGATGAGAGAACGAAAGGGCGGAAGAAGGACGGAGAATGTGGGGGAGCACGGTGAGTGGGAAAAGCTGGTCTGGTTGGCATGGCAACTACTGCCTGGAAACCCTCTGCCAGAGAGGAGGACACTCGGCTGCTTCTTCGACTGGGATGGGGAAGAAGGCAGCTGGATAACCTTGAAAAGCACCTCCTTTAAGGCCGCCGCATCGAGGGTGTAGAGGAGGAAGGGTGGATTATGCAGAGGGTACAGTATCGACGTGCGGGTACACTTGACTGAGCTCGTTGCCGCGCACGAATCCCTCTCTCTCTCTCTCTCTCTCTCTCTCGCTCTTTCTCTCTTGCAGGACTTCTCGTTGGAATTTTTATTCCTTTCTCGGAAGCTCGACCAAACTGAGATGTTTCGAGCTTTTTTTCCAATTAAGATGCACGTCGTTGAAGTTCGCTGTCTTCGGAGGTTCTTTCTATAATATAAAAGGTAGGATGGCGAAAGATTTTCACGGAGAAAGGAATATCGTCCTTTTGGAGAACCCGGAACGGGCGAAATATGCAAATACCCGGTCGTTGAACGACCAAGTCGAGAACGCCGGTGGAAGATGTTTGACATCGGCACGCGACTTTTATGCCGCCTTGGCGCGCGTATAAAATTTAATGAACATTCTTTCTTGAATTGAATTTCTCGGTACACGCCCGAGGAATCTGGCAAAGGGAGAGAGAGAGAGAGAGAGAAAGAGAGAGTCAAAGAGAAAAGAAAGAGTAGAAGGAATTGTAAGGAGATCCTCAAGACAACTCTTCGCTTCCTTTTAAGCACGACACCTTTGAATCGCGGTAGGTAAAGAGGGAACGGAGAAAGAAGGACGAAGAGCACAAAGAAAGGAACGCCCGTCCAGGGAGAAAAAAGCAGAAGTTTCTTTGGTGACGCACGTTTTGAGCAGCATAACGAGCCGTCTACGTAATAATAATACTGGCCTGAATAATGGAAACCGTAGACAGTCCGTGAATGTCACGATCTACGGACACTCGATTCGTCGGTAGATCGCGTAGCCCGGTTAAAATTCAAATTTCCGTAGCTGCCGGTGCCTTTTACGATCTTCCGACTGATCGGAGCAATTTGTATGCGAGAAATATCACCGTTATACATCTACTTGCAAATATCCGAACAAAACACATTCCTTCCGGTGATGAAATATTTGACACGAATTTAATTAGCATCTGACACCTTGTCGAAACGAATCGTTCGTACACGTCCTCGACGCATACTACGGAAACGGTCCAGTATCGAGATACTTCGAAACATAGCGGACATTTTACGCGCTCCCTTTCGAAATCTTTGGTCGAAGAATTGGTCCGGTAATATCTGCTATAGGTAGGTAGTACGTCGAGCGAAAGAAAATACCGTGACAAATATACGCTGCTATCATTGCACAGGTAATAGATCTACTAGCGTGAAAGATCGCTATATTTGTTTGTTCGACAGAAACGTAAAGGACGTTTACCGATTGCCAGATCGCGGATGTTTACGCGAATTCGTATTTTCATAGACAGTGAAAAAACGAAATTTTCAATAACGGTATCCTCTACATGTCATAACGTATATTTTTCAACTTCTACTCGTCCGTCTTTATTTTCGAACGATTATACTTCACATAAACGCATGAACATGCACAACTAAAAACCGTGCAGCATATTTGTACACAGTTCTTGAAAACTTCCTACTGTACCCTTCACATTTTAATTTTCCACGCCGCATTAACATAAATTAGCAATGTATTGTTGAAAATAGAAAGAAAAAAAGAACGGCAACTATGCTCTAGAGAACGTAAACCGTTCTCGGATCCAGCCGCAGATGTAATTAAAAAGTAACTCATTAGCATGCAAATAGTCTCTCATGCATATGCAGACGCGCATAAAAACTTCCATTTCACAATTGCTCATTTCTAACTTGTAAATACGAACGCGTGCAACGCGGCGTGTCGTGCGACATCGTTATGCGTCTCTTTGCCCCTGGCTTTTACAACTACAAAAATAACCAAGCACACGTGAACCACTTACGAAGCTAATTACAACAATGAAACAGCGAATAGAGATAAAAAGTTCACGGATATTCGCTGCAGACTCTCCTACAATCGAACTGATATTATCCGACGAATTTTACGAGTCTCAACATGCAATTTGTAGGTATTAATAAATACCTCTATTTTAGAAGACACTTTATATATTTAGTACAAGCAAAATCTTCTTTGCTGGTTTCATTTCTTTGCTTTTTCTTGATTAAAAATCGTTGTTTCGTTCAATCGTTATAACGATAGTAAAGAAAATAGAATTTAGAAGATTCGAATAAAAGTAGCAACTAAGTACTCTGATATGTGTCTATTTATGACCAACGATGTACATAGCGTCTCGATTAATCGTATACCAGACTAATTGATCCATCCAGAATATAGAAACGATACAACATCGAAACTTTACTTTTAGTTGACAACGAGAAGGAAAACGACGACAACGATGACGAGTCTTGAGTAGGCGTGTCATTAGCCGATGCACGCGACTCAAAACTTAATTGTCAATTAAGATAAGCGAGAGGCACGGTCAGCTCCAGCACACCTGTCCATCTGTATTTCATTTCTTCCAATATGAATATCGATGTTTTATTCATGAGCCAAGCGATAAACCAAGCGTCGACTGCCGGTTTATCGAACGAAAATCTTCCCGTATTAGACACGAAATCAACAATTAGTAGCATTGTTCTCGAGGAACGTAGAAGATAGAATACCAAAGTTATTTTAATATCGCTTCTTTCGTGGTTAATGGAAGTTCTCTGAATATTAATAATTAGCAAGCTTCTCGTACCAAATATCAAACGTACGTTTTCGTAAGCAGTTAATTTTTAACGATGTATACAGTGCACTCTGTTTCTTAATAATAAAATTAAATTGCCAGTTATTACGAGGCGAAGAACGACCATCGGTGAAAATCCACAAAAGGGGGCGATAAAAGCGGGGAAAATAAGCAAGAACGAGTAAACCTGCTCTACCTGCCGAAGTTATTAGTACCTGTCGCGAGCTTGATACTTTTTATCTGAAAACTCCGGCATTTATGCTCACGTGACTTCTATCGGTACAAAAACACAGGTAAGACGCAGGTTAATTAGCGTGTCGGTACTTCCAAAGGACGATAAATCATAAAAGAGCCCTGGCAAAAAGGACTTCGGGATCAGCATACTATGCGGTAGCAAAGATATATGACCTACTTTATGGCACCTACAAGTGCGGTGTGTGCGGCAAGGCGATAAATTCGCGTACGTACGACGTCGCAGTTACCTTTTGACACGCGAAAAGGTCTTTTTGTTCGAAAAGAAGCCGATTACGGCCCGCCAAGGATGCATATTGTTACATCGTAGTCACACAGTTAATTACTTTAGATATTTTAAAAGAAATAACACGCGTATCTGCGGAATCTTTTTACATCGAAGATAAAATAATCGAAACAAACGGAATTATTTTATACGGTGAACGGAGCACTAAAATAATTTTTTCTTCGCGCAATATTTGTTCGTGCTAACCCGATCGTTTGTGAAGCTAAATTCGACAAGGCGCGAGATTTATATATCGTATCTGTACTCTTTTAATGTAACAGATGCGAGAAAAACGAGACCGAAGTCGGATTCAAATTTTCTGGAGATGTTGCTGTACGTTAAAAAAGCATTTGTGCAGTTGATCGATTCAAACTCGAAGCTCTGATCGAAACGAATGTAAAATTTCGACATAGTTCTTCGTTATAATCAATAATAAACTATATAATTGATTTAATAGCGAAACACTTGTATGTATAGATAATTCTGGAATGTATTTAGGAAGAAAGAAAGAAAAGAAAAAATATGAATTAATGGTTTCGAACGGCTGGAAAAAAATAATCTTCACACCTGACTTGCTTCGTGAAAGCAGTCAGCTTTTAAGATAATTAGATGTTCTGTTCTTCATTTATCAAGCAGCGCATAGAATCGTACCGTTAACTGGTCTCTATAAGTTCTCTCGGTATGATATATGAATGTAATTCCGCGAAATAACGCGGTAATGCGTAGCAAGGCTTATGCACAATTACGCTCATAATAGCGTCTTGTAAGCATTATCTTATGAACATTAAACAATCTTATTAAAAGTAATAACGCGATATTGCGGCTTAAATTACCTGTAACAGTGGTAATAAGGGATACAGGTTCTAAATGTAAATTCCTCAACAAACTCCACGTCTTCGACTTTTCAATCTCGTACGAATAAACTTTCAGTGTGACGCGAAATAAAAATCTTTTCACAGATATACAAAATGAAGCTAAGAGATGTTGCATCTATGTCTTATTGTAAAAACGTTATTCGTATAGCAGCAAAGATATAAAGACGATATTCGTTAAATATTCGACGAGGTCGATAATAAAGCGTCAATGATGTATCTAAATTTTAAAATGGGAAGCTACATGATGATTGTCGTTGCAACGATATCACTGTGGCTTGTACGTATAAGAAAAACATACGAGTGGATAACGATCTTTCCGAGTTAACAAATTAACGAAGGTCATTACGTTTCTTATTCCTGCGGGGCTACTCTGGAAATATATTACAGGCATATTAGATAGTATCCACGTGTGAACACAACTCCTTTCCGATAAATTCATCGAATCGTTAACGCTTAAACAACTACGAAAGCGAAATAACTATTCCGTTACTATCAATGACTTATTCGATGTCTACAATTATCTGTACGTATTAAACGTAACTGCATGGTAGCACGAAGCACTAGAAGACGGAAATGAGGCGAATATTCACGCGTGCAAAGGTGTACAGACATGCTGTTTAAATTGACTTCCACAATGCCCTCTCAAAACTCCCATAAAACGCACCAACTGTAACTACAATGCGTACCGATATATTAAATCGCGAATGACTTGTGTCAGGTGCAGCCAGCTACGTTTTTATAAATATTTGCACGCACGGTTGCACGTGTATATTAGATTGTTGCAAAAGTTTCTAGCGTAATTTCGCGATCGATGTTAAATTTTATCACCTGTCAGGCTAAATTCTAAGAGTAAATAACGAAACTCCGAATTAAGTACTATTCCTAGTTAACCGTCAAACTCAGCGAAACCAAAGAGAAAATCCAAGATTATTCACCAAACAAGAAACGTCAATTTTCCAAGGAAATAGCGTTCGATTTCATGTATAACAATATTCAACCGTATTCGTTACATCATTCCCAACGATCGTTTATCCCGATCTTTCTAAAACTTTAGTAGCAAAACGCTAAAAGTTCGCGATAATAATTTTGAAATAACTCACTATCGAAAATAAATGGAAAGTTTTTCGACAAACGATCGTGAAGCTGCTTCATCGATGACAAATAATGGTGATTTGTCCGGTGCCGTGAAATCATAGATCCGACGGAAAAGAAATACTGTAGCTAAATTGCTATATTAAACCCCAAAACGCAGTCTATTATTATTATCATAATGTAATATGTAATATCGAAATTCTTAACTGTTACAATGCTATGTAATACGATGTTGATATCGACTTACGAATATATGACACGCGCAATAATAACGAAATCGCAAAGATAGAGCGCGATGAGAAACTATAGCATTGGTAATTGTCGATCGTACACTTTGCACATTTAGTAAAACGATTTACTCAAATTCCCTTAAAATTCCGTTTGAAACCGAGCAACCCAATATAACGTAATATTCGTCCCGGTGCAATCGTCGGGAGGCCACGTGTACCACGGACCGGTTTTAACGAACCGAACGGCAACGTACAAGTTTGTTACGGTAATGAAAAAGTATGCAACAGCAGGAATCTTTTCTCTGAAATAATATCGTCCACAAGTCGAGATCGAATAGGTGGTACACGCCACTCCCAACGGATTACATAAGCGAAGCCCGAGCACATGTATTTCGACCGGTTGATGTATTACGTGTACCTGCACACGGTACACCTACATGGAAGGGAGTCAGGAGACCAGTCAAGCCGGTCTCCGTTGCCCGGTCGGTTCCTGGTTCCTGGTTCCCGGTTCCTGTACCCCCGCATGCAAAACTCTCAAGGCAATCCTCTTCCGAGGCAGCTCGCTACCTCGGCTACGATCCAGCTACGGCGAACGATTTCGCGTGACAACAACCTCCTTGTGTGTAGTAAGGAAGAGGAAATTCACGTGGAGCGAGCTAACGCGAGATAAACACGGCTCTCGCCTGAAATTTGCTCTCGGCCGCTACCGCTTTATTGCTTTATCTAGCCATGGATACCCGGCATCTCTCACGATCGGCGTGCACCGGGAACCTTTAGCAACCGGCGCGGTGATGTGCCAACCGTGGAATTATCGAAGAGCCGAGAAAACCGAGGATAAACCGAGGAACCATTAAACGGGACACGTTCGTTTAAACGCCAGAGGTACACACGCAGGATTCAACGAAACGAACATAGAACATAGTACTCGTTTGGTCGTACCTGGCCAGGCCTATGTAACTCGAAATTATACAGACACACCGCGAAGGTCGTAAAAATATGCGAGTACGCTGGATAATTCTACGATGGAATCGCGTGTTCCGTTCGTTTCGTAATCGTGAAACCTTCCGGGTATAACAAGACAGCGCGCAACAGAAGAACCTGCTGCTCTCGTCTATACGTCGGCAACAACGAGAAAACCGAGGCTCTTGATGTCGTTATGAAACGGAAATGAGACGATTTGAAAATGGTCGAAGCGGGATGCACGAAATGGGTACCATTCGATACCAGAGAGACGGCAACAAGAGGGATGGAAATATGAGAGAAGGACCCGCGCGTACACCAGGGCAACCGATGATTGCATGCATCTGCATGAGATGATGGATTGCGCGAGGCTGCAAGACCGATCGCAAGAAAAGGAGGCGAAGAGAGTTCCCGTCGTTTGATTCCTAGATCTAGATGGTCGCATCGACCACCTACGGCTCTTGTAATGATATCGATAACGACGCCGGCTACGTACCTACTAAAAACCACCAGACTGCCGCTATAGGTACAACTATACCGAGACCGAGAGATGGAACAGCTGCTGATTGCATTCATCGTGATGGATTGGCTCTCTCGTTGAGTTATACGCCAAATGGAAGTAGCCACGGCCGTGCTTTCCGTTGGCCCACCTACCGCTTCGAGTAATGATACCAATGGTGAGTCGGTAGGAACGTACCTGAACAAACATAAGCCACGGTGTGTACAAGCCACCTGAACGATCCCGACCGGGCTTCTTCAATGAGTCGCGTGCACGCATCGATCGCTCTGCTCGCGAGACCGAATCAATTGCGACAACATGGTGTTGTGTCTTGAATTTGATCTGGCAATTTGTCAGCTCCGTTCTCTCTTCCAGATAGGTACTAACAACTGAATCGGTTTATCCTGATGCTCGCATCAGTGACGCAGTGTTGCTTCTTCCAGAGTTGTACAATTGGTGGACGTAATATGGCGATCTTATTAATTAATGTACGTACAAGAGTCGTAGAATCGAGCAATACAATAGAAATCGGGACACTGTACATTCATTGTATCGAAAATTTGATCTTTGCGCATCTCGCAGCAGAAAGTTAATCGTACACGTCTGAGTTTTACAATTTTAGGATAATAGCTATCGTTTCTTAGAAATGTAGGAAAAATTCATCGATGTAATCGTCGAGATACGCAGCAATGTTACTTTATTTTTAACGCGGACGTAGAAGTAAACGTTGTCGATGTATTCGCAATTTTATTTAAAAGTAAATATAGCATAGCGTTGGTGATCTAAATAATAGAATTTTATTAAAAAGCAGTTGCTTGTTGACGAATTAAAATTTTCGTCGGAGGTGTATATCAAACTTCATTTTCAAATTGTATATAACATGAAAGTGTTCAAATATGTACATTTGTTATTGTTGCAATATTTTTATTACAAATACAACATTTATAAGACTGTTACTCTAAATTGGTATTATCTCTAACATGTACGGTAAAGTAAATATACGATGAAACAAAGCGTGAAAGGAAATAATCCAAAATGATTCACGAATACATATCACTATACATACAACGCATAAGGATCAAAATAAAGGACGATATGGCGGAAATAAAAGAGAAGAACGTAGACCGGGGACAATATTATCGAATAAAAGATCGATATCGCGATAATGACACGAAATTGCACATCGTGACGCGTCATGCAGCTTTAAGTAACAGCTCAACTCTTCGTAAGTCTATCAAATCTTTTGTTTCGCGAAATAATAATCGTGATATAAATTTTGGAATGAATTCCTGAACCCCTGTTGATTTTACAACCTCTGTATATTCCTTTCACGGACTATAATGAAAATAATACTCGGCATTACCGGCGAGATATAAAATATCCTACACTTGGCATTCACTATGCCAAATTCTTGGAGAATCCATGAAATTGAACTTAGACGACAGAACCATTTAACGGCGACGCTATCGCGAAGGTATTAATAGAGACGTAAAAACTTTCAAATCACGTGAAAACCGCTGTTAATTAATATCATCTTTATACGAGCATATTTCATAGCGTGATTGTCATATTCGAATATCAACATCAAAGCATAAAGCAAGCAATTTTATTAGTTAGAAATTCGTAGAAATAGCCTGAAAGGCGCAAGTGTTGGTAAATCACGAATAATACTCGCTGATTTATCGTAGTTTGGTTTATTCACCGATAAATAAATAAAGTTTATCTACCAAAGAAATTGGTTATTTTTGTCTCCAATAACGTACGCCTTAGTTTCGTCGTAAATGCATTATGAATACCATCTTGCGCGGGAAGAATCTCGTCGGTACGGTCATAAACGACATGTGCATAATCTTTATTTATCGTTCATGCGTTTCATAAAACACGAAGTATTGCCGAATCGTTGCCTCGTCGCTTGAAAACGCAACAACGTGGCATAAAGTCTTGTTACTCCACTTCCGATTGACCGATCTAACATTTTTAGGAGGCACTTTGCGCTCTTTCGCTTTTTTACGATGCCCTGGCAAAAATTATTTTTGCAACATATTTTCTGTACTATGCCTACGTAAATTGAACAACCATAGTATAAGAAATACATAAATATATCATAACTATGGTGTATAGAAATATTTAAATTTATATTACCGTAGTAGTATTTAAAGATTAAGGAATCGATGGAGGAATCTTAAAGTTCGTAGAAAAGTGTTAGGCAATTAAAAATATTGTAAAATTACTGTACGGCATTTTTCTGAACATTATCGTTAAAAATAACGTTTTAAAGGCATATGGTAGGCTTCCGAACGATTACCGACGGCCGTGAAATTTAGGCCTAAAGAACACGCACGCTATGACCATCGTTTACACATTACACACGATTGAATAACAGAATTTCGAAATAATTGCATTATCGTTTAAATATCGCTTTATTAACTCGAATTAATAATCACCAAATACGTTATCACCAACTTATCGAACGCTGTTTTATATTTTACGACAGAAAATCGAGTCGCATCATCTTTCTCTCGCCACGCAAATTATATAGTTAAATTTACATTCAAAAATTATACTCCAGAATTTACGATAAATTCACTGACTTTCCTCCTACATAGCTCGCAACTTTTCTGACTGGACGTTATACTGGCAAGACACGAATTATCGCCATAGTCGAGCGCCACGAGACACTTAATCGCTAGCCAGACACTTTCATTCAATCGTCGATTCTCAAACATTTATGCGACAGAATATTCATGGATAGCAATTTACCGCCATAAACGCCTAGAAAATATCGGAATTCCATTTGAACCGAGATTCGTATCGCGTGCATGACGCGAAATATACACGTGGTCGATCAACATGCGATGAAAATACCGATTGATTAAAATACAAACCGCCCCTAAATACATTATCGCCTGGTACAGTGAACAAAAATTCGATTGACGCAAATACGAGTATCCTATTCGCTGTTGGCTGTCTGGAAATATAACGATAATCGCAATCGCGCATAAATTTACACGGATAAAAGATTTTCCGATCGAGAAGGATTGATTCGGTGTAACTGCTTCCACCATCGAGGAAAAAGTTCGTCTCGCTTGAAAGACTGATAGGATCTTTGCTATTGTAGTAGCCAGCGTTTTAGAAACGATAAGTCTACTAGGCTTCTCTTCTATCTTTCTCTCTCTCTCTCTCTCGCTCTCTCTCTCTCTCTCTCTCTCTCTCTGTTTGGTTTGTTAAGATAAGCGAGACGATGGTAATAAACGGCACGCAGTTACGCTACTATAAGAGGAAGGCAAAATTATTGCAGCCTGCTCCGCGTTATCATTTTGTATCGCTTTACCTATTACGCTATTGTGGCGGCGTTGCTCGGATGGCAGGTCCTTTTGCTAAATCGACCTATTATCCAATACAGGAATTATTATCCCGGCCGTTGTGTGGTCGGCAATTGGAGAAACTCTGCCGACGGAATGTAGGAAGTCCTCGCGAATGCGAGAAATTGTGAAAACGATAACGTTTCTCCGTTTCGATGAAAGCGGACGTATGCCACCACGACACCGATTTGCATTTAAAGCAAGAGAAAAGGTGAATATATTATCGAATAGTGGGCGCGTTGGTCGGTAAACGATACAGACGCTAGACATAGCCGAAGAAAACTACTTCAAGAATTCGAAGTTTCGGGGATGAGGAAACTTTCCCTCGTGATTGAAGTGTTCGAGCGTTCGATAAATTGTCTCTCTCTAGGCTTAACATAGACACCGAATTTTCCTCTGATCTGGAAATTTCCCTCGAAACAAACTATATTAAATATCGACAAATTTGCAAAAGGAAAGAAAAACGTAAGTTTTATTGCAACTTCAGGTCGTTCGTTCGTTTCTAAATGAATTGAATTACGTGATTGAATTATTTTAAAACACAAAACTGTTTCGGAACTCGGGAAACTATCGTCTATAGATTACATCGAATCTGGACAATCCCGTTAAGCGCTGCCGATCGTCATCAAAACTTCCAGCTAAAAGCTGTTATTCTCCGGCAAAAACATTCCCCAGCGACAATATTATCTACAAATCGTGTAAAACTACGAATTTTAAAATATCTTAGAAACGAGAAGCAAATGATCGAAGAGTAACTTCCAAAGCACCGTGTACTTTCGGATGCTGTAACGCGATATTAAATCAACCAACCGGACAGAAGGACAAGTACGATTAATTAGAACGGGCTATCATTAAATTACACGTTGCGTTGGCTTATTGCTGGTCGCGACGTATCTCCATATCTGAAAATGGCCCGATAGGCTATCGAGAGGAACGGTACCACGACACCTATCGACGTCTAAAGTGCGCCCTCTCATTATAAGGTAGCCCCACTTATCTCGATGACGCAGCTCTCTTTTTTAATCGAGCACTAACCGATCGATCAGCCCGCGCAAATCATGCTCGAACACCTTGCGACTAGAAGGTAGCCGGTCATCGACGCCTCGCGCCTCGCAGCAATTTGTTTAATCAGCGCCCGTAGATTAATGACTTCGGCAGGTCAGTGCTTTTTTCCCGGACGAAATTACTGATTTACGATTACATTTATTACGGTAATTTTTTACGCGTAATGGTCGATTCGCCAAGATATAACGAGCTCGTGGAATTTTTACGACGCGAAATTCCGCGGTCTACAAAAATTGGATACTTAGCGGATATTCGTTAAACTGTAACCAAATGAAGTTTTTAAAACACCCTTTCACTCTCGATGAGCTTGCGTAAGCAAACGCTTGTAAATGTTGCGTCGAACCGATGTTTCGTTCGTCTAACCGAGTGCATCGATTCGACGAGATACGTAGGTAATTAGAATCCGTTTTCGAAAGCGATATCTCCTTGGCCTCGTGGCCGCAAACTTGGAAAAATTCAATTAGCTTCGTTCGGAGAAATATCTGCAACTACTTTCGAATGAAATATCGCCATTGCTAATAGCAATCTCAGGGCTTCTCGCGATATATCCATCATACGCTATAAAACTGTTAATTCGAGTAGAGATTAATTCATCAAGAAGAAAAACACTGGAATGAATGCAATTCCTCGAACGCAACCAATCGGTTAATTCGTTACCTCCGCGTTGCAACGAACCAGATAACATCTATGCAACAATAAAATTTCCCCTGTCCAAACATACACGGCTTCGTACGCGGTACACGCCTATAATAATTATGATTAAACGGCCAGTCGCGTTCTGGCAAGTGTATTCGATAGCGTGCTTATCGAGCATGCGAATATTACGCGGATAATGTTTTCTGCGATCGATAACAAGATAATTTCGAATATTTCGCGGCGTTTAAGAGAAAGAAGAGGCGGCAAGGAGAGAAGAAGGATCAGAATCGCGAAGGATCGGTGGATTTCGCGGCGCGCCATCTAACCGGCGTATCTGCTCGTGCCACGGCCGAGAATTCTTCTACTCCGAACTTCTTTTTTCCTCCGGCTGACCCGATAAAATCACGAACACGTACCGATTTCTCTCCGCGGACGGATATATTCTTCGACGAAGAGTTCGAGGAGCCGCGGATTCGGCGAAAGACTCGACGAAAGAATGTAACAATGTTGGCCGGATGGTTTGCACGTGACAGCAGGCCAGCAATCCGGGAAAGGAAGTTTCTTAACGGCACGTACGTGCCAACATACGCTCACGTACGTGCCGATGAGTACCTGGGTACTTACGTGCTCGGTATCCGAGGTCCCCGATGCACTCTGCCTCCTTATCGATGCGGTAAGAAAGAAAGTTTCGAGCTTAATGGAACATGTCGCGGATAAAAAAGGAAATAATACCTTTATTGGATACGCTTAGGAGAAGGGAAGGAAACGGTTAGGCCGAGTATTGTACACCGTCGACCAGTCGATTCGCTGGATCGCCGTTCGGTTTCGATATTTCTTTGTCACACCGGATGATTCCTCTTTGCGGTTTTCCTACAGGTTTTCTTATCGATCGTGTTTTCCTGCTCCTTCCAATGATCCGCAGTCACGATTCTTCCTTGACGAACGAAGAAATCGATGGAAAAACATAGAAACTGCGGGAGAAACGATTCGTCGATATATAACTATGTACGAAGACCGCAGGGGAAAGACAGGATAAATCACGTCTCCTATCTTTTGCAAGCGAGTAGATTTAAGACTCGGTACAATGTCGATTATACGCCAAAATTATTTTTCCCTTAATCTTGAAACTGTATACGTGTTTTCGTCAAAGTGTTGAACATTTAGAGATATCGACAACATCGATCATACGATCTAATCGAATTGAATCGACGCAAGGGACAAAGAAACGTTATTAAGCTCGTATCTTTGAACTTACCAGGTTATTCTCTTCTTCGACTACGTCGTATCGAAATATCTTTCAGCCGCGAAATGACACAAAAATCGGATAATCGACAGAGACGAACTTGTGTTTCTCTCGTATCTATGGTATTCTTATTTCCATTTGTAACCGATGTACGTTTATTTTTCGATAATTTTAACGATTTTGAAACAAGATGGGATATTACTGGAATAAATTGACTCGGAAGTTAAGAGTCTTTGGAATCGTTGTTAGGAAGAATAATAGCGGTTACGATCTTTGTATTAAAACGCGAAGATGGAGACGCGAGATACGATAATGTAGATTGACTGTGGATTGATTAGCTTAATAACGTCGAGGTAACCACGATGGACAATGAATTAACGCATACATCGACGAAGGGAGTAGGGACGTCGGTAGTCAGACGTTAACCGCGGTGAAACGTACGCGCGGAAAACGGCAAGCTACACGGTGTGCTTATAACAAAAAAAATTCTTGTTAACACAGAGAGTAACAAGCAAGAGTACAACAGCGGTTCAAGAAAATTAAGGACCCATTTACAATTACGATGAGAAGTTGATGGAGTAACAGTACGCAAAGCTCATTAAGGGGATACGGCAACTGTGCGCCCGTGATTATGAACGTTGATTGCGTATGTGTAACTCAGTCGCCGGCAACCGACCTTAAGAAGCACGGTTAATTGTAAATGAAGCACGCTGTAATTTACCATGTTTAATTGAAACCACGCGCAACAAGCGCCGTTGATTGGTTTCTTTGAGGGACGCGAATGATTAATGTGTCTATTCCGATCAATACACGGTGGCGTGGCGAGGCAAGGAACTGCATAGGGAAAAATGCCCCGGAATACATATCTCTGTGGTTCATCAAAATGCCAAGTGAGAATTACGGTACCCAGCGCCGGTAACCGTGTGTTGTGCGTGAATAAACGTATTAAGCTTTTTTCCCCTCCCCCCGTTCAATGCATAATACCACTATTCCGGCTAATTGGCCGTTACGAAGGACGAAAGTGTTGATTGGTGCACGCACGGAATGCTTATTCCTTTCGAATCGAATCAAAGGACTGCGGATTCTCTATTTACAGTTTACAGAGAACACTATCTTTTGCAAAATTTTCTTATCGCGCACTGATTTTCTCTCGGATACTGTATCGAAGTTTATCTACTCGATAATCGAACTTTTCAGGAGACAAACTGAACGATACCATAGAGTTCTGTATTTCGCTACTCCTATATATAAACAATATTCATCAGTGTTGAAAAAAGTAAATTGGGTATTTTCATAAAACTGTCGGTCGCAGGGAGATAACAGAAATAATCGTGAATTCCGAAGGTAAATGTTAAAAAACAATATTTGGCATCGTCATTTTGGCTTCGCAGAGTCTCGATTATCGAGCGTTACTTCGCGAAAACACACAGCCGTTACACCGTTTCTTTTGCCAATTCTTTCCTCGCATGTCCATTATGCAGCGGAAAGAAAGAGATAAAGAGAGGACAGAAAGACTCGCTTATAGAACCACTTTAAGCAACTTCATTTTTATTTCGTTTATTCTATTCATCCGGAACTCGCGCTTTAAACATCGGCTACCGTATATTCTCCAATCGATTCAGCACGAGCAAACGAGACGCAAAACCGTATTTTTCCGCCGGAACAAGGACGACTCGAATCGATTCGTTGGACCATCGATTCCCCGACGATCGACGAAGGAACGAGAGAAATCGAATGGAATGACAAAGAAGTGAAGCTATTCGCCGTTTCTCAGAGGATGCTTTTGACGGATCGATAATTGGATGGGGGCAGACACGGCTGAATATTAGGAGACTCTAAGAAGATTGAGCGTCAGAGGCAGAGAAACTGGTTTCGCGAGCGGATCCGCGATCGGCGATCGCCGAATCGAGCGTTTCCTCGCGTTTCTTCGGACGCGAAAGGAGCGAACTGGTAGCAAACACGCGGATGGTACGCGTGTACATACACGCGATCAACGCGACACGTCTGCAACCTCTATGCAACGTGGCCGAAATGAACGCCAGGATGTTCCTTCGTCGCGTCGCGGATAACGCGCACTCTCGACATACGGGCTGCATTGAGAATCAACAGAGGCATCGGGTAAATGACTATGGAGGTAATCGTTCAACGATTTTACGTCTTTTACGGTGTATGATGTACTGAGAATTTACAGGCCTCCTAAGTACATACGTATTCTTCTACAATTTAAAGGCAATTACGGAAGACTAATCCGCTATTGGCTTAAACGTGAAAACATTCGGAATTTATTAAAGCGGAGATGTCGTGAAATATTAGCAGCGATATTCGGAGAAATAACGACGTAGAAATGAATGAAATATGCAAACAATTGGAAGCAGAAACTCGAGACTCTTTGAGCTAACACGCGCTTAAACGTTACTTCGGACTGTTCTTTCTGAGGTATACGTATGTACATAAGTTTCTTTGTTCTGGACTATATTTCTCACAAAAATGGAAACAACGTCGGCAAGATCGCAACGAGATAATTGCATCGCTGCTTACTAAAAACAGGCAGATTAATTACCTCCGGTAAGTACAGGTGGTTCACTGTCGTCGTATTGCTCGTCGTTGTTTTAGCGTCCGAACGGAGGAGGAATTCGCACGGAGGGGAAAAGATGCGAAAATTAAATACGAACATAATAAATTTTCTGCTGGAATTACATAGACGAAAAACCGCAGAACGTAGCTAACTGGCTGCGGGGTGGTTCGTTAGGCCATACCTTTTCGCGAGATATAAGGTACAACGTCGGTGGCTGTTGACGGAAACATCATTTAATGCCAGAGACGCGTCCTTGTTGCCGCTTTGCGCGGTAATTTCTCTTTTCTTCCGCGATAATATCCGGCGAAGAATTTCTGAAATAACAGTATCATCGTTCGCGATGCCAGATAAGAATGGAAAAGAAACGGCGAAACAGGAAGTAGCCTGTAACGGAGAGAACGTCGATGGAAAGGTACGCGGAGACGAAGAGAAGCGAGACGATAAAAGCGATTATCCTTTGAACAGAGGAAGGAAAGAAGGAAAGAAAACGCAAAGCGCGCGCTGAAGATTCCGCAAATGGTAAATGGGAAGCTTGTTAAATTTTATTGACATTGCTGAGCCAGCACATTCGGAACAAGAAGCATCCGATTCCATTAGGAGGAGGGCAGAAGTGTCCCTTTTCGCCGATGCTGACTGAACCAATGGGACAAAGAACCAGCAGGATCCAGAAAAAGCATAGAAGGAGGCTCGGGAAAGGGTGCATTCCCTAATTGTACCGATCCAATTATTCCCAACTTCCAACGGGATATTCTTCCAGTTACACTGGAAGGATACTGCGGCAGAAACGCAGCGGAACTGCGATTTCGTAAAAAGATCAAAGGGAAGGACGAAACGAACGACTTACACGATTATGCGTCGTAAATATTCTTTCTAAGAATTACACGGAAATATTTGATAAGCAATCGAACCTTGATAAAGCAGAAATTTCAACTTTCTGCTTTCTCAAACAACGCAATCCTGTGCTTTTTATCCGCTGTAAGAAGAGAAGTCGAACGTCCAAGTTTAAATTTATTCAAACCCTTGATACAGTGTAACGACTCGTATACGAAAAAGTCGTCCGAGACTTTGATTACAAAGAGCGTAATTAAAAATCCCGATATCATCTGCATTTATGCCAGCGACAAAAGGAGGAAAGCAGACCGACGAAAGAAAACCGCGCGTCTAACACGCGAACCGACACGCGCACGAGACGTTTAGATCCGATTCGTGAGATCATGGTCGGGACGATCGTCTGTCGAGCAATTTCATCGTGGTTTGTTTCTCTTCTCGCGAAGCGAAAAATCGTGTAAGACGTTTTCAGGAAACTTTACGGCCGGATAAGAGGGATCGTTGCACGACAACTAGGACGAATCGTCGCCGTCACGTTGGTGTTGTGCTTCTCTGTATGATTCATGTATTAACAGTCAGCAGGAAGCAATATGTCGTAAACCGAAGGTTGGCGCCAACTCATGTTGATATCATCTCGACCCTCGGCACGTCTGGATTTCGCGTTCGTATGTACATCTTGAACATGTCTTGCGCGCCAACTCGCTTGCCAGGACCTTATATGCAACGAACGTGCAAAAATAGTCGCCATTGCTGCGAGACTATGTTTTGCAGCATGTAAAGCGGTGAACTACACCGCTCTTGATCCTTAATACTTCAACGGAACTTTGTTTCGGAATGGAATCGTGGATGGAAGGAAGATGGGCAAAGATTGGTCTGTTTTTATTCTCAAAATAGTATTTCCGATCGCGCGTATTGAGAGATAAATTCGATATAACTTTTACGCGACTTCACAAATATTAATACGAATTTCTCAACATTTGGAAATACGCGAATTGTTTAATATTCAATTTTTGAAAAGATCGAGGTTGAAAGATTTACAGGTACGGATGCGATTAATTAAAATCGATTTATTTAGAAAAAGAATAGCACGTACAAAAATCTTCAATTTCATTGAAATTTAAATGCACGTCTATCGTAGAAATGTTCAAATCCATCTTTCTCCCAAGACGTAGTCACGTATGAACAAATTTTCTGTATCCGCAGTTAGTTAGAAAATGATTCCTATAGACTCCTTTTAAATCTTTGTACGCGTATCAATGCGAGTACGTAGGTGTATGAAGAAGCCGTTTGAAGATCAAAAGAAACCGAGTTTCTTCTGGTGTGAATAAACGAACATTTACAAGGCGTGCACGTCGGAAACAGTTCGCCACGCTAATTGTTGACCATTGAGAACTATGCAGTGATTTCTTTTTCACGGATATTTACCTTTGCCGTGGAGCACTTTCGAATGGTACTTTTCTCTTTATTTCTTCCTTTGAACGCGCGTCGATATCTGGTCAAGCTCCTTTGAATATCCGCTACGTATAAAGGGATCGTTACCTCTGAAACCTCTTGTTTATAAAGAGCTTCGAATGCTCGAGATCTCTTGAAATCTTGAATAGTGCATCTGTCGTACGCCTTGGAGCTCGCATTTCATAGACTACCACTATTATTCGCGTGCTTGTAAATTCACAGTTAGCCATTAAACGAGTAACAGAAGTTCGATGCTTTGCGATACAAAGAGGCCTTTGTTCGGCCAGAATCCTTTGACTCGATTATGTATATCGAATTCTCGCAGAAAACTTGAAACTCGTGCCACAGAAGAAAATTTCTTTCTTCTTCTCCTTTTTCTAGACTCGAACGTGTCGTTTGTGATTCTGACATGGAAGCGATCGATGACGAACGACGGAAGAGAAACGATGCAAGTTCTGGTCGAATACCTCGCTCAACGTTCTAGAGATCAGCCATCTATGCCTCTGCCTCTCGTCTTTTCACACGCAAATCACACGTATTCATCGACGCGTCCACGCGAGACCTCCGACGTAACACAAAGAACGTAACGAGTTTTCTGCTTCTCGCATTCACCGCGCGTTAATTAATTTTCGTGGTAGGCCGAAAGCTCTGGTAATTGGTGGCGTAATGACGTTTTCTCTAATTATGCAACACCGATGGAAACACACGAGGAGACCCGTGCGTAGTCGGTCTCTCGTTCGGCCTCTTACTCTTCCCTATTTTTCCTTCTCCTTTCTTTTCTCTCCTCTCTCCATCCTCCTTCTCTCTCCTCCTCCTCTTTTCTCCTTTCTTAATCTCGCCAGTCCATTATCGTTATTAACGTTAACGCGAGCGTTTAACAACCGCGGATACGTTTTTGTGAAACGCACGGAGAAGTCGCGCCGCGGTTTTAATGCCGGGAAAGCTCGACAAAGGCAGAAAGAGAAAAGGGAAAGGGGAGGAAAAGTGTATACACCGGTCCCCGAAACGCGCCACGTTGCGATTCCAAGAGTCGCACGGTTAAAAAGAGAACGAACGGAAAAAAGGAACGAAAGGTGAAAGAAAAAAAAAGCAGAAAGAAAGACGGGGATTGAAAAAGAGAAAAAAGGAAGAGGGGGGAGAGAGAGAGAGAGAGAGAGAAAGAGAAAGATGCAGGCTTTGAGCCGCTCGGAGAAAAGTGCTAAAAGCGTCGGCATTTATTCGACAAACGCCTCCGCGCAGCGCGAGCTTTCACCACTTTCTTCTTCCTTTACCTTTTACAGTCTCGTGCACGGCGTATAACCATCCTCGAAACCGCGCCGCGCTCGGCAACTACCACGGAACCGTAGCCATTACCGGAACAGCAATTTTGTTTGTACACGCTCGTTAAGAACGAGTCGGACACAATCTGGACATCTTTCTCAGGGTGGGATGGGGCGAGCTGGTTGCAGAAAAAATGGATGAAACGTTTCTCCCTTAAAGGGGGCCACGGCGCGTTGCGTCCTGCTGAATTTTTTACGAAATCACCGAGATGAAAAGAACTACTTCGGGATGTGTTTCTTTCAATAGTCTACCATAGTATACACTTGTCCTTATTTCCATTCCAAGAATTAGTATTTTTGGAAGGCTTGTCTGATACGGAAGAAATGGAAAATAGTTCGTAGGTACACGGTGCTTGCAAGAAGTATTTGCGTAGCGTAATATTTCGTATCGTTTAATAATATTTTCATACGATCAGAGGAATTTGACAACGACGAGAAGTTTGTTTGAAAACGAAACGCAGAGGTCGATGAAGAAATACTTTATTGGAAAATAAGGATACGTAGATATTCTCTACAGACACTCTAGTTGAAATTTTAGAAACGTTTGAACGATTCGAACAAAGAAACGTTTTAACAATTTGAGATTAAGCGGAACTTAATCTGTATTATTTGAAAAATAATTATTCGTCGAACAGAATTCGCGTAACACGTTTCAGGCAGAATAGAAGAGATATACCTTGAATATACGTAGATAATATATCGGAGGTTTTGTTTTCAAAGTATATTTTAAACGATGAATGATTTTCTTTTACGGTCGCCTAGTTGGAAAAAGAAGTATTCCTGCAAAAATAGATTAGGAACGCCCAGGTGTGGAGGCGAGTGTTAGTGGCCTATAGCACCTTTTTTCTTCGACTTTGCGCTCTCACACGTTGACTGTTAAGGGAGGTTAGTTATACCGGTTGTCGGTGCGAGTTCACGAACAAACAGAGACCGGTTCCTTTCCATTGAATCGATCTGTTCAGCGACCGGACTCCGACCAAGTTACGTATCGTAAAAAAAAAAAGGTAAAGATCGAGAAAAAAGATTCACTCGAACCATGCCAACAGAGCAAGCACGTAAAGTCGAATTTCAAACCGAATTCTTCCTTTCCTGTTCTTCATAACGTTCGACTAAAATAAACCGCCACAAAAACATCCTTAAATTTTCCAACGTATTGTTAAATAAAAAAAAAATAAGGATGGAAGTAAAATTATCCTCGAATTAACTTCACCACGACGAGAACACAAAATCGTAAAGACGACCACTGAGAGAATACAACGAACATCCTATTTCACTCGCCAATCTCGTGGTCACCATCACGCGTAGCAACCAATAAGATCACCCAAGAAACCTCCCACGAAAATGAGAACGGCATTAGATGCGTCGATTCGATCCTAACAAAATCTGCAACGTGTGTTATACGAGTCCCGTGGTCGGCCGCAAACGTGAACGCAGATCGGTATGGCGACTAGGTCGCCGGTAGAAGCACAGAGAAATACAACAACAGGAGCATAATGGCACCAATGGCGAACACCTGGTATCGTATCAAATATCACGGTCACGTATACGCGAAGAGACGAAGTTTTCGGCTGTTTGCCGTATGATCGCGGAACTTACGATTATCGTCGTGGAATACTGGAGGAATCAGGCGTAGCGGCCACTAATGGCGGTGTTCCGACACTGAATCTGGTCCAAAGACCGGCACGACCCACGCCGGTTGCTCGGCGAGCTCGTAAATTCAATTAGTCGGCGAATATCTCCCGGACCAAGGCAGGCACCAGCCTTCTTCTTCGTCTTCTTCTTCTTCTTCTTCTTCTTCTTCTCCGTCTTCTGCTTCTCCTTATTCTCTCGTCCACCTACCAGATCCTCCTCTTTATCTCGAGCGAGCGGGAATTCGCCCACTTTTGTTCTTTGTTCCATACCACTTCCTTTTGCTCGCGCTACCCTCTACGCTTCCTCCTTTATTCCGTGACGCTGCCACGTCCACTTCTTATTCTTTGTGCTACCTATTCTTCGTCACCGCTACGAAAAGAGTTCCAGGGATAATGTTCCGCGCGAGTCGTGCGTAGGAGTCTTACGCATTGAGGATCTGCACCGGACCTCGCTCGACCAGCTTTCAGAGGCATCACCTGTTTCACCGAGCTGGAACGTTTTCCAAGACCGATACGGGCCATTAGGAAAACCGATAGCATTGATTCGTGAGACAGCCGTACCGATTAAGATTATCTGGATCGAGCGAGTCAATATCGTTGTACGTCTGTTGGCGTTTGTGGTGACTATGTAATGTTTAAACGAAAAATTGCTGATTTACTAATACAATTATAGATAGACAAAATATTTATTTCCTACTTCAATACTATAGCAGTATGATAAAATGACGGGGAATTCAAAACGAACGATTTAGAAAGTAGGTAATTTTATCGTCAAGATTTCTTGTGTTTCTGGTATCCGATAAGAAAAATACATAAATTTACCTTTTAATGGAAAATACATATCGATAATTGCGTTACATACGATACGTGTATAAAATTTATAGTGTTGTATGTAACCGTAGCCTTCTCTTTGGCTGTGTTAATAAAAGGTTAATGAAAGCTTGCTGACCTAATTAAGATTAGTGGTAGATATATAAGAAAAGCAAAAAGACAGACATACGTTGCAATAGCAATTTATGCTTTATGCAAATTAGTTTCTATGGAACCAATCGCGTTATATAAATATGCAAACGATATTTTGTTTATCTTTGTTTGTCTTATGAAAACAAACATGTTCGAGTCAATAAGAGAAAAGAGTGCTATCCACTTTAGAATAATTGTACTACAGTTCGTTTTATTCCGACTATAATCATCAACGTTCGCTTCATAGTATTGTGTCATACCAGGTTTCGCGAGGTATGAAATTGTCAGTATCTGATTGCAGTAAAACATTCACTAGCAATTTCGATAATATAAACCTGGCAGGACTAAAGTACTGTGATTTCTGGGGCAAGAACTTGTGTATGCCTGGCAGGTAAAAGAATGAGGAGGTTAAAGTGCCGAAGGAACGCGATACCGTAGCAAATAGCTAATTCGTACTCTGTGTGCGCACGATCTCGTCTTGCCACACAAGTAGAATTCATAGAAGACTGTTTCGACATCGAGAAATTCGTATCGGTCTTACTCTGCATGAAAAAATTCATCGAAGATTGTCATTTTATCCGATACTTGATCACGCGTAATCGTATGATCGTCATATCGATCGGGGATCGTAGAATTTTCTATTCGACCGTCAAAACGAAAATAAACTCTTCTTTTGAAACGGATACACATACATAATCGTAACCTAATCGAACAATTTTATTCTTGACTTGAGGGAGACGAACTTTTCCTTTGCAACAAATTTTTTCTTCCAAACATCTCGACAATTATTTATAAAAAAAAACACACACACACATAATCATAATCGAACGATTTAGTTTTTGAATCGCGAGTTAAAAAAAATTCTTCCTTCGAAGTAAATTTCGTAAGTGGAAAAATTATTATCGAAGAACCGCTGGTGATCGTAATCAAATGGAAAAACTTCGTTCTCTAGTTACCTCTTCAAGAACGAAAACAAAACCTCTTATTTTACATGAAACTTCGAAATACCAAAAATTTTGTGAGACGTGAAATTTTGATGTTAAAAAGAGCCTAAGTATACACGTACGAAGATGCGAAAGACGAAGCTCGTAAAACTCGCTGGGAAGATCATCGGTAAGTGATATTTCACGAAAAATATTGACGAGCATGCGATGAAGCTCGTAAAAAAACTTGGACAAGCCATTACGTACGCGGCACGACCGAGGTAACTTCAACGTGAAACACATTCTTTATAGCATTTTACGTAAAAGTTACTGGTACTGATCAAGATAAATGAACTACCCTGTACTCTGTATACCGGTGGCGTGGTGTATGTGGCAACTATAGGTGTGCCCATCTCGAGGCGAGTTTGCAAATCAATGTTCTACATTGGCTACCGGCAGGCTGCAATAAAACGTGACGAGCGACCGATAGCAACCCATCCTGATGGATACGGTGATGCATTCACGGATACCCGGCATCGGTGGTATACAATGAAAAACTTTCGCATGGAAAGCGCACGTCAGCGGAATCATGGAAGAGAGCACGAGGGCGTTCTTTCATTGCGTGGGCGGCTTTATCGATCATTGCGCTGCCCGAAGCTGGAAGGTTCGAATGATTTCGCCGCCTATAGTATCGATTATTGATTATGTATCCACGGGATGATTACACGACCGAGAAAGAACTGGTAGGCGAGCGCGAGTACCCACGCTTTTATAAAAAATTGATCGGCAAGCTCGGCATGTAATCCCCCAACTTATTTTGCCTCTGCCTTTTACTTAATGAAACCATAATCTATACACACTGTGGTTTTCGACCATATCGGCTAACTTGAAATTAGCTACTAAATTCAGCGTAAGCATGCCTCCCAGTGCCGTGTAACGAACTACGGCTATATTACAGCGCGGACATGCAAGTAATTACTCTGGAAGTAAGTCTATCTACCCGTTTGACGCGGCACATCCTGAATTTGAATGACGAGAACCTGATCGACGGGAGACGATCTCCTTACCTGCGGGCGAGACTTTGGAATAATTTCCAGGAAAACTGTTTTACGATGTTGCTTCATTTCAGAAGGTATACCGCTTCGATGTTCCATCATGTACGACGAAAATCAACCCATAAAGATTCCATCTTAACATTTTCATACATCTGGCTAAACTCTCGGCTAAATCTTCTTCTTGTATTATTTATAATAGATGATATTTCGTTCTTAGTGTGCAAATATACCTTGTAATATACGATAACGCCTGATCGAGAAACGAATGAAAAGTTGATTTGCTTGTAGGGAATCACATGGGATTTCGTACAACATAGACAACAGAAGCGATAATAGATGAAAATCCCTTAGAATTACTAGAAACTTGTAGTAAATCGTTAGCGCTTTAATTGTTTCGATCACGTACGAACAACTATGTATCCCCTGTTTCAAAACGTACATCCTATGAAGAGTGTACGTGTTAATCGATAGGTAAATAAATAGATATAAAATCCAGATAAAACAATTTTTTCAAATGTTTCGGGGCAATTATTCCAGCAGATGATCATTTTAATCGACAGCGAACCAGTTCAAAATTTCATTTTATTCTGTTTAGAAAAATCTACATCACGAAAGTTACTCATCCATATTCGATATCACTTCTCCTAGAGATTTCTAATCAACGCATGGCTTCACGCAGTCATTCGATTACGGTATATCGAAAGTCAACCTGCATCATCGTATCGTCTATATACGGCCAGCTATTTTGATAATCGAATGGCATCACCACTAGCCGTCTAGGAGGATGAAAAAATCGTCGCTTGTGCAACAAAGTTTCTTACATCAAACCCACTTACAGCTCTCGTGAACCGAGTTATCTCGATAATAAAACGAGCGAAACGTTTATCTGCCTACGCTATTAGTTTTCGCCAGCTTATGGCCGCCATTTAGGAAAACGCTGTTTCATACGACTTCCTGTTATTTCCGCTGTCGTTATGTCTTTGTTACGCCCTTCCTTACCGCACGAGTATCGTCGAATCGTTCACCGTCAATGAAGATCTCCGTCTACCGACGAATGGAACTGGATCAAAGGCCGTTTATTGTGACGTTTCCACTCAGCAGGTAGACTCGTCGTAACGTTTAATTGATTTTCACAAGCGAGATACGCATCACGTATCGAGTATTCGAAATACGAAACTCGGAATGTTTATTCATTCGAGAACAGTAAAACTCCATTTACATGAATTCTATTTGTTCGAAGCAAATTTTAATCAATACCCAATTAAGTAAACTTTCTCTCTGATTAAATTTACGTATTTCAACGTGAAAATCGTAGACAATAGAAAGAATTAATGAACTTTTATTACGTACGTACCAATCATATAAAATATTTGCCCACCGACAAGCAAGTTACTGTAAGACGAAGAATAATTGCGTTTCATGATGTGGACGTTGAAGAATAATAAGAACGCTATGGCGTCTCATATGGAGTTTGAATGGTTCTTCCAACGTTGTCATTAGAAGCATTAAATCACGGGAAAATGTCGTAATGTTAGGATCAACGACATCACGTATCGCGTCTATGCGAAATGATCCTGAGAAGTGTTTTGCGTTTATCTCGAATTCGCGTCGTAGGAAAGCCACCTAAAGGATGAATGTACTGAAAAAAAACACGTGGAATGCGATGTCGTAGGTGTAAAAGCTGTGCAGGAAAGCATTAGACGAAAGTAGAATATAAAAATGTAATCTGGTTTGCTTTTATGATCTGCACGCGCAAATCACGACCTCTCTGATGGATACCATTTCTTCCTTAATTTCGTTGCAGTTAAAACTAACGAACCATGGAGATAAGTTTCCCAATGGACTTCGGTATAGAGTTCAATACAAATTAATCGGAGGGAAAGAGAACACCTGTTACGACTTTCTAAATGCACTCCTAAACTTTTCTGTATTTCTAAACTATAGTGACGATGCTATCAATACATTCAGCTAATATTAATACTGGAACCAGTCAGAATGGGTACAGTGACTAATTCGTAATTTTCACGCCAATATCACCACAAATCTAAAGGTCTTTCAAAACCTCCATCTCCATCAGATGATCGTACAAGTCTTATACGTTCCCCTAATTGTTCAGAGCATAAACGCTAAAATCAACAGAGTCAACGACATTACGGCGCCAATAGTACACGAATAATACAGAATGGCATCGCCCACGTAACTGGCATTACCAAGCGAATGGCAGATTGATGTTAACGCTGAAAAATAAGGACCGTGGGCGAGAGGAGAAGCGAGGGGCGTATTATTTCGTACGAGGGCCGCGTTGCGACGTTTTGTACGATCTGGTAAAACCGTGTTTCGTAAGTAAGAAACGAAACTGCCCCGTTTCTGGTCGTTCCGCGATCACGATACGGATCTGCCATTTTCTCGTCAAGCGTAGAAAACATCTCGGTGCAACTCCACCCACAAATCCCACAAATACGAGCGTAGTACGAATTACGAAATTTGCCCGAGCGTTTGCGTAACACGCGCGGCTCCGCGTTCCCGCCATTGTTCTAAGACCGATGGTCGGCCGGTATCTCGCCAGAAAGCATATTGCTCGGACAGGTAAATGAAGAGGCTTGATATTTATTAGACGTGGCCGTAATGTATTGCCCACGCGTATTCATAAATTCATTTCGCGCCGCTTGTGAAACCGGAAGAATATGGAATCCTAAAATTTACGATCGACGGAGACCGCGATAAAGCTGTATTTAAATAAGCTGTTACCATTTTCTTCTCGTTCTTCATAATTCTCGCGTGTTATGTTGTACGCATTCAATAGGCTGCTTCCCTGGCTAACTACGTTTTCGAACGTTCTCGTTGAACGATAATTGGCAACATAAGACTACATTGCCCTTTCTCTGGCAGAGACAGTTACGTGATTACACGTGCTCCTACACGAGCAAAAGGGACCTCGTTCTCTCGTGTTGGTTCGTTCGCTTTGATTCAACGTTGTACGAGTAGTTAGAGTTAACATTAGAATCTTGTATATCGGTGTTTCAAGATAAAAGATACATAAATGTGTCTTGTATCAAGATGAAAATTTTTGATTATCATCTCTAGGATGTAACCTTTTACTCGATACTTTTGTCGCGTCGCAGCAAAATTTATAGAAATAACATATATTCTTGAAAGAAAATGTTTCCGTAAGAAAATTATCAATTCAGTAAAGAATATAGTTAAACAAATTATTCGCACACGAACGAAAATAATTCTGAATGTTATCATTTAAAACGACTAAGACAAAACCTCGTTGGAAACCAATGTTTGTTACTCGACAATATCTATAAGACGTGGTTCTTCAAAAATAAAAATACGAAATATAATTTAATTGTCCTCGTTAGAAGTTACAGTACGCTTATCTAATTTGCAAGAATAATATTTTGTACCTAGAACTTTCCTCGAAATACCTTGCATGTATCCGAAGATTACACGATAGAACTACGAAACTAACGATCTGCTAAAAGTCTCTAAATCCTTTCGAAACGACCGACAACCAATAGCCGGCTGTTTGTTCAAATCACAAGCCACGGATTAACAAAACTTAGAGGTTCGAAGAATATACATCGAGTTACCTAGCTCCGAGGCATAATTGTAAGTAACGTCTCAGCAACAAAATGGTTACAATCTGTCCATCATCGGAGTCCATTGGCGAACCGAGCATTGGACATCCATCGTACGGTCCTCGCCACGCAAATCATCCCCCGAAGTATCTACAGAAGCCGATACTCTTCTCGTTTTCCACCAGCTGCCGCTACTACCATCTACGAACAACTCTCCTGTTTCGGCCGCAAGCTAAACGGTGCAAGTTGCGAAGCGAGACAGAGAGAACCGGTCGAGTGCAATAAAGTTCGCGTTTTAATTCCGAGCCGCGGCGCGGTGTAAGTGAATTTAAAAGTCGCGCCTTATACCTGCATTTACTGCGCAGTAAAACGGTACGTCGGGCCTCTAATAGTACGCATCCGCCGACTTTCAGTTCCGAGGGCCGTGGCTGCGGCTACGGCATTTAGGGTTGCGCTAGCAACCGTGAAGTACCCCAATCAGCCGATAGGATATCTATTAAGGTATATTAGAGCCACCAGCTCTTTTCGATAAATTGCTGTTTCTTCCAACGTCCTCCCTACCCCTCTTCTTATCATCTACCTTGCCTCGATCTATGAAGATCGATACTTGCGCAGGGCCCTCGTAAATGCTTCGTCTTATTCCGCTCTCGTGTTTTCTTCGCAGATCCCTGATAACTTTAATCTATCTATTTAACCAGGTTTCGTGTATATGGTACGATGTTTTGCTTGTTGAAAATCTTTTTTGCCTCGGAAATGTACAACTCCGTTTACTTGAACTCGTCCAATGACAGTTTACAAGTGGATTATGACAGATCGTGTTATAAGAGCACAACAGTTTTCACTGTTACGAGCATGTTGTTATTTTTCGTTCGAGTAATAGGAGTTTGTCTATACAAACTATATAGAATGGAATAAACAGAATCAGTCGAACGTTAAAATAAAATTTCGTTCGATAAATGAAGAGGAAGCAAAGTGGAATTTTGTTGGAAACTTCATTCCTATTTTCCTATATATCTTATTTTCATCGTCTATAAGTATTGAAGTAATTACTTGAAGAAAAACTCTACATCTTTATTTATGTGTATCCGTGACCTGCACACGCTATTACGTAGAAATATTCTAAATAAGGAGAGGTCCATATTATTGTGCCCTTGAATATAAATTACGTTTTGGGTTACAAGGTCTAGGAATAAAGGAACTAATAAATAGATTTCTATTTATGTTCCTTGTAAGCTTTAGCTAAAGCCATAAGGTTAACTTTTTTGATAATCTCCTTTTACTAAATAATATGTAAACATGCTCCCTATCGATTCTATTGTATTGTATACTTATACCTTTATTTATTTCAATATATTTTTCTATTACAAATTCATCCACTCGTTCTTCTATCAGTCAACCTCAACAATAAATAATAATATACTATATTGTATATTATTAAATATACTAATAATATAATATATATAATAATGTACAACAACAAAAAATAAATAATAATATACGTATAGCTTTATTTATTTCAATATATTTTTCTATTACAAATTCATCCACTCATTCTTCTATTAGTCAACTTCAACAATAAATAATAATATACTATATTGTATATTATTAAATATACTAATAATATAATATATATATAATAATGTACAGTAACAAAAAATAAATAATACTATACGTATAGCTTTATTTATTTCAATATATTTTTCTATTGCAAATTCATCCACCCGTTCTTCTATCAGTCAACCTCAACAATAAATAATAATATACTATATTGTATATTATTAAATATACTAATAATATAATATATATAATAATGTACAACAACAAAAAATAAATAATACTATACGTATAGCTTTATTTATTTCAATATATTTTTCTATTGCAAATTCATCCACCCGTTCTTCTATCAGTCAACCTCAACAATAAATAAATAAGAATTCTCAGTCTATAATCCTTTCAGGCAGGCAAATACGTTTTACTCCATTCGGTAATTTTACGTTGATGATTTCTCTAATCCAACAGTGTTCGAGGAAGATACGTGTCGTATGAAATTTTACAGGCTATCTCAGTGTCGTATCTAAGAGCCGAGGAAAGATTGACTCTCGTAATATACCTACAATTTTCTAAAAATGTTATAAGAAATCTCTTGAGACACGCCTGATTAAGCATAACCGTTGAAAATCGATTCAAGCGCGAATCGTAAAATTCTTTTTTTTATTATGTAACGCGTATAGGATTAAATACAATATAAGCTTAATTGAAATCGCTAGTTTCTACAATTACCCGCGATGTATACCGAAGACAGGAGAGTGGCAAAAAAGCTACAGAGTATAGATGTAAGAATATGAAAAGATCAGGGAACGATGGACGTATGAACAGACTGTTGCAAAGCTTAATCCGCGTAAAATGATGTCGTGAATGATACATAGAATGTAGGAACAAACGAGTAAATTGCAAGAATATACCATGTCAGTGGTAGAACTAACAAGTTGGTTTATATTGTTAAGTCAGTCGTCGGACGAGTAAAGATGAAAAATAATAAAAATTACACTCGGTCTTAAGGCCAAAAAAGATATAAAACTCGTACCATTGAAATAATCTTTTTTATATTCAGTGCGCAATGAATTCACAATGCTCGAAACTTCGAAAGCATGAACTGGCGTTCGTAACTTTTATCCCTAGTTAACGGTGACCATAAATCTGTGTATTATGTATGTTTAAAATTCATAGTGAGGAACTAAAGCGACTCATAGTTAAACTTCTAATTCTAAATTCTAGGGAATTCGCGTAATTCCTACTAATGTTATTCAATCTCGTTTTCTCCTATTAGAAGTAAAATCTGACGGTTTTCAAGCTCGTTTAGCTCAATTAGCGCGAAAAGTTCACAACAAGATAGATTCGTCATGAAAATGGAGAAGATCGATCGGAAAGATCAAGTTCCGGAATTATTATCAGAAATTTCAATTAAATTTAGTGAATTCCACGTTTGACCCGTTCTCTTCGATTCTCCTTAGTCGTATCAATAATTGCAAACTCACGCAGGAACATACACAATCGGAACAAAATATACAAGCCCTATACAAGGAGCCTTATCTGAAACAGAAACTGTTGTCAAATATTAACGACTTTCATTTCTACATGAGATCGTATCAACAAAATATTATTCGACTATCTACAACTTCCATCTACCACACACGCCTTCGTTCGATATATTAACAATTAATTAGTGGTATTGTACCAAGTCAATCTGATATCGCGAAATAAGATCCTAAAAGGCAGGTGTACCAGCCGAAAGACATCTTCAACCTGGATCATAAATAGAATAGCGCCATCTCAAAATGAAAAGAAATACTCTAAATTTTGTGATCTAACATAAATAGAATAGCATAAATTACTAGAATCATTTGTAATTCAATGACGCTAATCGATGGTTAATCGTCATAACTTATTACAAGTGTTATTCTTGCAAATAATTTTAACTAATTTTCGCCATGTGTAACAATCGACCGAAATTTGGAAACGGATCGAAAATGGAAAAAAAATGTTGATCGAGTAATTGTTTCCTTGATACTTTAGATCAATTGATATATTTCATATAAAACCAGCAGGTGTTCTAGTACTTATGAACGGAAGTGTACGATCATATTCGTCCGATTCGATATCTCCGTGGTGGTTCGCACAAACGATAAATAGGACGCGACAAGGATGTCCAGCGTTTCATGAACAAAAGGCAAAAAAACTATCGCTGCAATTAATCTCGTATTTTATAGCCCGTAATGAATTCAGATAGCTATCGTGTACATAGGATTTTGTTGGGAGATTCTCTTATGAAAGTAAAAAACAACAGAAGACGCAATTAAGATCGTGAGTAACGAAACATGCATAAGTATTTGGATACTATCATCTATAAATATTTTGATACTATCGTCTATAAATATTTGGACACTTAAATGACTGTAAATATAGAAAAATACTTGTAACGAAACTCTTTAATTTCATTTTCGCCCCAGGCTTTATCTCGGGCAGCTATGTATAATTAGTAGATATTGATTAAAAAAAAAAAAGAATACTTGATGTTAAGTATTATAAATAAAAAGAGCAATATAACTGGAAATGGCTTAAAATTGGTTTTGCGAAGACACTTGGTTTAAGTGATGTTAAATGTGTCTATTCGCTGTTGACATCTTAGAACCATCTAACTATATATAATCTCACATCCTAAAAGTTTCTGTGAATTTTGTGAAGTATCAGCCAGTCTTTACGGATAACGATACAACTAGAACAATATATTAGGTCGTCCGAAAAGTTTCTTTCGTTTTATAAGGAAACAATGGATGTACGATATTTTCCGTTTTATATTATTTTATCGAATTACGTACGATTCATTTTGTTCTATCAAAATAAAGATCATAACGTTCGACAGATTAGGTTTCATGTTCGTATAAAGATGCGTCGTTGTAAAAGACGTGTCTGTAAAAGAAAGACACTTTTCCGACAACGTAATAGATATATTCCTGGTTTAGCATTGATCACAGTTATAAGAAGAGTCAAGAATTTAACGTTAAAGATACGATAAAGTAGCGAGTTACTAAGCTAGGAAGAAACAAAATCAGAAAAATCTGTGTCGTAACTTTGAAAAGAAACCTCCGAATGGAAAAACTCGACAGGACAAGAAAGGTTAGCAACATCATCTTCTCGGATTCTCGCAGTGTACTTGAAAGTTTTCAAAGATCGATAACCAACGTAACGACTAATTGCTATATTTTTGAAATCATAACTGGATATTTGGAATTCTGAGTATTAGCTTCTGCTAGATCCCCTTCCATTCCTTTGCCAGATTCGCGCGAAACGTTTAAGAAAACCGTGTCTATAACGGCTCCAAGAGTACAATTATCGAAGTAGGTTTAAAGAAAGGAAAGGACTTCTTTCAAAATTTCTATAGTAATCAGCGAGAATCTCAGTTTTTTAATAAAAAGCTCCTTCGCGAATCGATCGTTACGATGATTCGATGCAGAGCCGATCGTTACAGTCTTGCCGCGTCTCTCGCTCGAGTTCGCATAATTACCGACCCGAAATGCTCATGTACACGTAGCTATCAAGACACCGACTTAAAGAATGAGAATAGTTTTACAACTTCTGGAAATCAAGTTACAACTACCCCCGAGTATGACCGTTTTACTCGTCAAAGCAAATGTACTTGCGTGCAATTGTTTCTTGTCGCTTCTCAAAGACTGTAACAGCAAAGCATAAGTTTAAATGTTTATCTACATTTATAACGTATAGCGAATAAATCCGTAAAAGATTTGGAAGCTTAAATAAAGAAAGAAAATGAAAACAAAAGAGATTCGTCGACTACGTATTAAATTATAATATCATAAAAAGAACGATAAAAGCGATCGAGCACGCATTACCGAGGCAAATGAGATACAACTAGAACGATAAGATCATTCAGAAAAAAGAAACGAAGATATTTAGGAAGGAAGCCATAACTCTGACGTGTAACGAAGTCTGCTAGTCGATACGACGTTTATGCTTTGTCTGGCGTGTCCGGTGTAATAAAAGAATGCAAATCTCAATGTCGGCACGGGGATTTATCTGGACGCTGCCTCCGACACCGGATCCACGGTATTTCCGGTCGCCCAGTGCCATCGTTTATCGTTTAATTAGGGAGCAGAACGTTTAGGCGTGCGAAATTCTCGTTTTTCGCTTTGCACGACTTGTCATGCGTTTTGTCTTTCCTCTCGGAGAGGTTGAACGACCTACGCGGTAATCGCGATGACGGGCTCTGCTTCACCAAAAATATCGTTTCCTCGCTACCTCCGCCCTCTTTTTGTTCACCAGAAGAAACAGATGCAGGTGATAGAAGGCAGAAGAAGAAAAGGATCCTCCCAGGATGAGATTCGTTCGATGATAATCGTTATCCGGTTCATAAAAATTCGTAGATGGAGACGGTATTCGAGAAAGAATCAGTGGCATTGAATACAGCCGTATGGGTAAACTTAAATATTGAAATTATACGAAGATACAATTTTATGTCGTTTATAATTTTATTCGTTCCTAGCTTTTCATTTATTCAATCCTCTTAGCGCGCTAAAAATGGACAAGGATAATCTTGTGTACTTTAGAGGATCCTGCGTATTTCAATTCAAACTCTTTTGATAAATTCAACCTAAGAATGTGTATTTAAACTTTGTAATTAGTAAAAAGTATTAGTTGAGGAAGACAAGTTACATAAGTCGGTGCTTCACTTTTCAAATATGTAATTTCTTTATTTGTGAATCTTCTATACTTGCATCGTTTCGTTTCTGTTACAAACAGAATTCTACTGTTATTAAAGATTTTATCGTTATTTGTATTTAAAAGGATCGATCGAATCAACCTATTCGAAGTTGATTCGTCTCCCTTAACGTTTAATTTCACGACTATAGAAAAGTCTGGTTAAGGAATAACTCTAAACGAATCTATTAAACTTTTTCTAACGAATAACTTGAATCTTTCGCCTCGGCTTTTAAGAATATATGTTTGAAAAAATATGTAATGGAAGTGGCGAATTTACAAAAGACAAACAGCCACATAAAATATCTGAAATGCACAACCATCACGTAGGAAACACGAAAGCGTTTAGCAGCAGAATGCGAAAGACTCAGCTGCTTTCCCGCACCTAAAGCAAATTGACCACCAACCCTTGCAATTAAGGCGGAACTCGTCCCGAAAAGAGCGAATATAACGATTAGCAGGCGTGTTTTATGAACACGGGGATGGTCGAATCGTGTACCTTCGGTGATGTAATTGCAGGTAGGATAAATTTATCTGATAGTTATAACGCGCCTGGTAAATATCGCCAGATATAACATTGACATTCTCGCTGTGTAAGTACATATCGTATAAATGTACCTAAAATAAAATATCACTAACACATTACTCGCCTTTCCCATTTATCTGAAACTCTTGCCGAGACATCTTCACAGAATTTCAATCTACGTATTTTCAACGGTTAATTGCCCGCAGAAATTTTCCCTAGCGTTTGTAATTTTATGATATTTCTCAGCAAACCTACATTTTTCAAATATCTATAACGGGAGAACCGTAATTGGCAGCAATGATTAAAAAGTTGAATTCTTCGACTAACGAGATATAAATATTTCTACAGATTATTACCGCAAGTATAAAATTTACATTCCTTTATATACACTATCGCTCAAAAATATTTACTACTTAAGTATCGCTGTTTTCATTAACATTCGAAGTGTTTCTATCAGTTTCGAAGACCTTGCTTAATTTGATTTCAGAGAATAAAGAATCGAAGGATACAGAGTTTAGTAGTTAACAAGGTATCGATTTTATTATTTCAAATTGACTCTAGCAAATCAATTATACATTCATATAGAAAATAAAATCATACCGGTTGGTTTTATCGATAATTAAAATATATCTTGCGAAAAATAATCAACTTTATCACCTTCAACAGATAGTGTAATTTACCTGCAATTCCCAATTCGATATAGTAAAGATATCAATGTCGCGACGAACGAGAATTCAAACGAAAACGATGAAGATACCAGGTATCAAGCATCCTTCCCTCTGCATGATACTTGGGCTATTTGTTACTTATTCGTTGAATCAGAAATGACCCAATTCCAGTGATAGGGATAACAGGCACAATATTCCACGAGTGAATCACAAAGATAATTGGCAGGCGAAAGCGTCCAATTAAGACACCTTAATTACAGGGTTCCTGCGAACGGTCGTCTTATTCACTTTTTCCCTCGCGTATTTTTTTTTTTTTTTTTTTTTGTCACGACCGAACCTTTTCTTCATTTCTACACTCGGTGGCGACGGTCCTCGATCTTAATTACTTTCGCAGTCGGTTAATTGCGATTAAGGAACGTGCCCGGCAGGAGCCGGATTCTTAAAAACGAGGTAGTTGAAACATTCGCTTTCATTACTGTTAATTGTGAGCACCTTAATTAATTTGCGGACCCAGCTCGGTTCCAGTTTTGCGACCAGCGTTCCTTTGAAGGCAATTTTTTTCACCACCCTTTTGAAACATTAAGCCGATAACCAGTCAATCTTCCGCATCCGATTTGACGATTCGTTAATTAATTTCACCCCTCCGACGTTGGTGGAAATTCGCCGAATACGCATTTACGACCTACTTCCATGCAGGAAATAATCATTGCAGCGCAAACTTGTTACTTGGTTCAGCTGGTTAGATTGAAAACGATACATAGTCGAGTTCTTATTCACCGTTAGCTAGAAAGATCGATAAGAACACCAGACGAAGTTTAAATGCAAATTTTCTGAGAGTTGAATCTTTTCAATTTCACTGATGCTTCTTGGGAATATACAGCAACTTTTAATAACAGTGCTATTGTTCGCTTTATCCTAACGATATTATCGTTACATATCTTTTTCATCGTCGTTTTTATAAATAACGCGTCTTATTTATAACATACTTTTATTTACATTTATTCGGCCGTAACCTTGTCACCTTCATTCCCTCTTTAAGATCGAAAAGTACTGCGAAAGGTGTAAGAAGATAAGCGCGTTTCAAGCTTCTGCGTTCAACTGTCAATAAATTATGAAGAAAACGCTCGAACAATCTTACGAACGCTCTTCTCAATCTTAACATCAGCAAATTCGTTAATATGCATTCTCATTTTATGGCAGACTCGGTACACTGTACATATTACCCGAAATCGATTATATATTTGCATGAATTAAAATAATCTGTCTAAAATGAGACTACCTTAAACCAGGACATTAATTTTTATACCTCGAAACATAAAAGTTTACAATCTGGAACGCGTTGAAATTCATTACCAATTGATTATATCAAAGATACGGAATAATATGAATGTCAAGACGAAGCAATATTCATTTCTGGTAAGAAACTGTCTCGTTAAAGGGAGAAAGATAAGCAGTTGCGGATGACGCTGAAGCCGCGGCGCGAAACGAGGACCAACTTAATAAATTATGCATCGTTCGCCCTTCTGACATTAAACCGACTTCAGGCATTGTCTTCGACGGCCATTGGAAGCGCGCACTTACAACCATTGTCGGCCCGCGAGCGTAACCTTTGTCTCCCATAATAAATGGCCGTCTCGTGCTGGGAACTAGTACCGAGTCGGCCGGTATCCAGAGTTAAACCAAGAAAAAAAGGGGTCTGCTTGTGATTTTGAATAATGTAGATCGTGAAAATCCGTGTTAACACACGAGGAGCCGCAAATGAACACGTTCGCCTGAACTTTCGTTCTATCGACTCAATCACGATCACGCTGACGCGAACACTTTCATAGATCAAAGATCGCTGCTCCGACACACATTTTTGCATGATCGTTCAATTACTCGATGGAAAGGAGAGTCAACCGATCAGATTGTTGTACAAATTGGAATTTTAGTTCGCGTCTTTTGTTCTACGGCTAATTATTCTACAAATTGAGTACTCGAGCTATCGAGGATCTTGAGATACCTGAAAATTACTACACTGTGCATTACTACTTAGAGTATTATTGGATTAATAGGTTATTTGTCAAGCAATTGTGTGAGCAATTAAGCTTCTCGCGTATTAGATTTCTGCGTTTGTCGTTCGTAGTACTATAATAATTATCTCTATGGGGTAAAATAATCTTATTGGTAGAAATTTATAAATATGTAACTATTTATTTGTAAACGAACTTATTAATATTAAGTTTTCTTTGTTATTCTTCTTACAGAAAAAATGAATCAAATATCTATCATATGATAATGATCCAAACATATTTTGAAGCTATGATCAATCAATTAATCGAACCAAAGATATTTATATAAAAATATTAATTTTCTTCCAACCGTAAACGTTTGAAACTCAAGCTTCATTTTCCGTAAAAAGGAAAATTTGCTTGCTCAACTTTTACTGATAATATCTTACCACTTGATCAAACCTTTCGAAAAAGAAGTTACACCAAAGATAACCATCACAGAATCGAATCGACTTCTCATTCCACGTAACATCAATACGATGTGATATCTTCATATATGCAAGATAATTTCTTCGCCATAGGTCACAGGTGAGAAAGAAGAAGGATTGACTTTTTCCTTTAACGGTCGCACGATTTGTAGATAATCGTAAACTCTGTATATATATATTCTTCCTATTTTTGCAGGTTACCGATTGTGAAAGGGACATACGAGCGACAACGAGCGGCAACCTTAGGCGGCAACGAGCCCAGGAACGAGTTTGCATTTGTTTTACAAATGGACTGAGCACAGCGAGGGCAAGACGCGCGGCAATAAATGCCAACGTGATTTTATGGCACGATCAACTGATTTTTCGTTGCTACGAACAACACCGCGAAACAATGAGCTCCGTTCGGAAAACAACAACACGCGCATTGGTTCTTACCGCATTGGCAATTTCTCTTTGCGCCCTTTGACGAAGTCGTTGGAAAAAAACGACAGGTGTGAACGTCGATGAGTCCACTCGATCGATTTTTTATTCTCCCTTCGATAATAGTGTTACTTGCATTATATCGACGCTTTTAAACGTTTATCGATATTACACGGATAGTAAGAAGAAGTATGTTTGATAATTGATATTTTGTAACGAAAGAAAATTCAGATTTGTCGAATCTAAGAAAAACGGTGTGATACCGATAAAAGATTGTCTGGCACCTTTTTATCATTTTAATATATTGCGACATTATCAAACATACGCGGAGGATTATTCAAATTACCAGAGATTAGTTAATAATTAAAAGCACTAATAATAAGGTTATTTAAATTATCGTCGTGTAGATAATATAAGAATAATTATCATCTAACACTGGCGTAAGAAAATTTTCTTAACCTTAGAATACGAATGTGGGTAATTTGCATGACTAATAAGACCTTCGTTTGTCGAAAGTAATGTTTGATTACAAGAGATTTGAAGCTTTCACGGGAAGATTAAATGTGCAATATTGTACCTATAAAATTGTCAAGAAAATTCGCATAAAGTATTTGTATCGTAAGATTAACAAGTAGATGGGAGGTCACAAATTCCCCTTCTTCGATAAAAAGAGAAGAAGCAAAGGATTTAAAAGATAACTTCGAATACGTTATTTATTTATTCCTTAAATCCATTCGGAGATTACAGTAAACGGTAAAACATAAACTCGATGACCCAGAAATTTTTAATTGTCTCCACGTTGAAGTATGATAAGCATGACATCAAGATCGATCTTGGAAAGAATGTGATTTACATTAATTGTATGTTTACGTTACAAGCACGCTCGTATACGGTAAGAGGCAGTTGACAAAACTCGCTCGTTCGAACCGTTAACGATCTTGAGGACGATCGCCGATGCTATACACGTGTGACCTGTTTTACCCCAAAGATACCGCGATCGATAACAATCGTGACAACCGTTACTCACGCTCGAATTCGAACGGTTCGCCAGCCGATACCCTCTGCTATCTAATTATATCTAATTAACGTCATCTGCTATATAGATACGAAATGACGAACGGCCGACAGCCAAAGTTTCTATTATTTCTTTTTTCTTTACTAAACTAAGATTGCAATTTGCATGAAATAAAAGCTGCAAGTTTCTATATTCTCCAATTATTTCAGGCGAAATCGAATCACATTTAAAGCGGAAAACGAGTCTGGTGTACTTAAAAAGGAAGAAGATAACTAAATACAGGAAATGCTACGTAACAACTACGTGTCTATTTAAAGAATTCTTTTTTATAAAAATGAGCGTGCTTCGAATGTCTTTTAATATTCAAAAACTTTACACGCGTGTAATGTGTAAACGTAATATATAAAAATTTTCCATGGTTAACGTAAACCATACTTTCGTAAACCAGTGTAGCCTCCGGGTGACATAAAAGTTTAGATACTTGTTTTAAAAGCCAAGAAATCAACGAAATCTGGCTAACCGTATTTCTCTTCTTTGAACTCTACGTGAAAATTCGTAATTAATTTTCCGATATGTTGGATGAAATTGTAAGTCACCGTGGGCCGGATGTCGTATTTACGTCATGTCTGCGCCGGCAAGGGACACGTTTGTCCCTCGACAGCCGTGGAAGGTACCGATGCCATAAGGCTATATACGTGCCTGTTCCAACCGGACACGGTAGCGCAGGGAGCGTACCGCATTTTATTTCACCTCTAATGATTCCTCAAAACAAGCTTTATGTCCCGGACGACTCGGCCGTATTTGGCGCGGCGCTTTTATCGCAATGTTTTCTGTCTGTTCGTGTCTCGGACAGAACGGCGAGAACCTCCGACAGGTGGCAACTATCGGTCTCGAGACGCGAAAAAGAAGAACCGATCGTCGTTATGATATTTTTTTCATCACACCTTTTGTTCGAAACCTGCAAAGACCCGGCACCGCGAAGGAATACCAATTATACCGGCTTCGTTATTTGCGAGCTGCATCGATAAAAAACCACCGACTCAACTCCTCCCCCTATCCTTCTTTTACTTTTCCTTGGTTGCAGCAACAAAGAGAACGAAACGCGAAAACATTCCACCGAATGATCACGCCACGCGATTTTGCGCTCAAATTCACCGTGTCGGAATTTTATCATCGATTATGGATAGTTTTAACTTCTTATCCTGAGATATCGAGTTACGCTTGTGGTGTGAATTGGCAATTAACTATAACAAAGGCAGACTCTACTTACAGCGATGTGAAAAAGTTTTTTATCGGATATATTTTTCACTTCGTATCTCAAACAAGATATTTTGAAGAATTTAAGCAATATCGTATTACTATGTAACAGTGTTTATTGCTACTGCTTGCCATACCCTTATATTCGATAGTAATTGATATTCGTTTAGATTTCAATCCCGCCTTTATTTTCAAATTATAAAATCGAATGCCAATTGCGATAATCGAGCAATTACTATCGAGGCAATAATTTGCCGAAACCGAAGTTCATATTTATGGAAAGTCTCTAAAACAAACTACTACTTTCAACGAATCACGATTTGTATGAAATTTAACCAACATAATAACGATAATCAGAAATGATAACTCGGAAAGAAATCTGTGCCAATGAAATTTCAAAATGTTTCGTATAACACACATACTACATCCATGAATGTATATAACGAATGTCTACAAGCGTTCGAATACTTTCGCGAACCTGTGTAGCGATTGCAACGAGTTTCGATCGATGAGATTTCTTGTATAAGGAAAGCAAGTCGACACCGTACATGCGTGTGTCGATCGATTAACGTGATTTTTCGTTAATTAATTACCAGGTGGAATGGTTGCGTGCACGATAACACGACGATGTTCTGGAAAAGGCAAAGGCCGATTCGTCAACTTCCGATCAATTCGAATGGCTGTACCACAGTGACAGCGATCTAGCTCGTTTATATAATCAGCAGCAAGTTCCGCGCGATTCCGTGGCGACGGAAAAACGAACTCGAGACCGCGGAAAAGGCTAATGTGCCGAAGAAACGAGACGAACTCGTTCGGGATCGAATATGGTTTGACAGCGTACAGTAGGACCCGACAGAGAAAAACCGCCAGTCTTTCACGTGGAAAAAGTCGATGACAGTCAAAGGAGCAACGGCTATCCTTTTTGTTCGCAGGCTGCGACAGATGGCAGAGTTTTTCTTGTCGCTTCATTTAAAGTAATGCCGACTCTGTCCCTTTAACGGAAGGTTCGAATACAGATTGAGTCGCGTCTAATTTTCATTGAAAACACACTAATGACAAGAGCGTACGTTGTAGAAGAACTACATCCGTTACTATGCTACGGCATTAAAAGGAATTGCCTTAGTTTTTACGCATCGAAGGAGCCTGCCTTTGAGGAAACGATTATTAGGAGTATAGCTGTCAAATAGGATTAGAAACGTATAGAAACCTGCGAAGTCGAAAATGATAGTTAAATTGCGTACTTTCAAATGCTTACCTATTCGCAGAGAAGAACGTCAAGTGGATGGCCAACACGTTCTGTGTTTGGAAAGAAGCGAACGATAAATGGTGTTAAAAGCATGGTGATGATACTTTAAATCGAACTATAGTTTAAGCAAATATTGATTTAATTATACAAAGAAAAGCCAAATAAACGGCTATAACAAAGATTACATTTTTTTTTCACCTAATGAAAGTTTCCCTATCATGAACAGCTTCAGGTGGCAATGAACGTGTTAATTCTACCGTCTACCAATTTGATCGATAGATTTCCCTTTCACTGGTCGGACAATTATTTTAGTAGTTAAGCTGGCTGGATAATACTCAATTAATAAATTACAAACGAAGGACACGAAAAACTATTTCTTTCGTAAGATTCGAGCATAAAGTTTGTAGACGATCGTAAACTGTACGTGATGCAACCAAGACCAACCGAATGGAATAATAAAACAGTAAACTAACCATGACGCTAATTATCACGAACGCACCAAAACATCGACGTTAGAAAGCGAAATTCAAATAAGAAGAAGATATTCCACGTTTTTTCTGGGCGTTAGACAGAGTTCACGAGGTTAATCGAATACTCATGTCGCAGATAGTTTAGCACCCACTCGCTAACCATGCGGTCGTTTGCTTTCTCAAGTAACGTTCCTGTTTTTTCAAATAACCTGACTACCAGAGGCACAAGAAATGGCTGTTCGATGAACAACTCGTTCCCAGGGATCAAACGTTGATTCATGAGATAAGTTGAATTGTTTGCCTAGGCCCCGCCGATTCACTTCTTCAGCCCATCTTCGGTATACATTCGCCCACGTATTCGCCTGGCTAGGGCAGCTCTTCTAGATTTTCTTTCCAAACTGCATACAACCATGCGGCTCTTCGAAGAAGGAAGAATAATAAGCTGAACGTCTATGCAACCGGATATGTTCGAACTTTGCTAAAAGACAGTGCGTGGTTGGCTAACAGAAAAGACGAATGTCGTTCGGTAAAGTTTATGCAAGACGATAGATTAAATATTACTCGTTTTACAAGATGTTCTAGCTACGTATAACAGCTCCTTCGATCAATGTTATAAATGTTTATTTTACAGTGTGAAATCCATTCGAAGCTTTCGCGATGCTATTCGTGTACTTTATTCGAGAAAGTAAAAGTAAAACTTGTAAACTACGCTTAGTATTTATATTTCGAACATTATTTCTATCACCTATTCTTCGAAATATCTTTGCTTTCTTATAGCCAACGATCGGATCGATTTAAATGATACAATGGTAGAAACTTTGAAAAGGATCAAACGGGAAAACAGCTCGATCACCATCCAAGAAAGTCTTTCAAGAATACGTTCTTCTACTTCCTTCTTTCTAGGTTCAAATCTATTTTCTTCGCGAATATTCTTGATTCGTTCTGTTTCTAAGCTATCGCTCTATCTTTTGCATGATTTTACTTAAACATCTTTTTCCAATTAACGATCTATAGCAATATTGTTATATGATTGTTTCTTTTCTATTTGCTTAATATTCTATTCTTCTTTCATGTCATTAACCTTCTTCGTATTGCGTTTCCCTTCTTTCATTTCACACGTCTTTCGTTATTCCACAAAGTTTTTCCTAAGATATCCCTAAAATTTTTATTTCTGTAATTTCTAGAAACGTCTTGTTTCTGACACACCCATAGAACCATAGATATCGGATATTTGTCATAAATCATCTTTACACATTCTTATCTCTTGCCTCCTATTCCCACCTAATGCCTTACGTGCTTGCACTCCCAAGTATTAGCTAATAACAATGATACAATCTATAAATTTCTTTTAATCAAGAATTGTCAAAACCATCCTCGAACGTCAAGAAAAAGGCTACTTTTTGCCATAATTACTGCCTATTGCGCAAGTTCATCGCTACACACGGACGAGTGTGTAACGACAATAACGCTGTTCTCATCGACCGTCTCTCATGCATCGGCGAAATATCTTTGGAAGGGGAGAAACTCGTTACAGCTCGGTCTGATCGATTCTCGCATTCAACGGCAGGGGCGATACGTCAATGTTTAATTGCCAGCGCTGTCGATTAACGCCGGTGTTAAACTGGTGGCTGTGCCGCGAAAATAGAAACGGAGCAGCGTTACCGTGGGAGAAAAGAATTGAATCGGCACCGGCAGAAATAAATATGTCCCGGCGCACGTCCGCCACGATCTTGTCTTCTCTGGTTCTCTAGGATCCTTCCGAGAAGCAGGCAGGAAGGTTGAATAGATCCGGAAGATCGTTTGGACGATAATTAACAAGGTACACCGAAGGTCGAAACGAGCGCGACTAATTAACGCTAACCGGAGCGCTCGTGAAGTTGAACCAGTTGATCCAGCGCGAGGTGAATCCCGAGAAAAGGCTCCAACTCTATTAAATAACGAGTCGACGGTAATTAGTCGTTAATTACGATACGCTATCAGGGAAACACGAGGTTTACCGGTCGACGAAGACTGATCCGGCGAAACGAACAAAGCAGAGAAGAAGCGCAATTCTCCTGGTTTCTGTTCTTTCCCTTCCTGACAAGCACACGATTTCCACCAACCATCTCGAAGTCGCTTCAAAAGCGGAAGCCAATAGAAGGTCGCGGATCGTTCGATCGACAGATTCGATAATCGACGTTATTCCAATCGCGTCCGGTATTGGAAATTAAAATTTAATAGAATCACGCTGTGTCGATGCCAAAGGATCAGATAATCGTTGTTTCGTGATTTCCAGAGGTAATTGAATACACGCTGAACGTGTCGATCTAATCATCGAACATGACACTTGGTTGCAAATGACAAGCATCGAACAACCGATCTCCTGTTGATCAGAAATTAATAGGCAGGCTGACTGATAGCTTCTTCTTGACGGCGTTGCCTATTTGTCATTCATTTATCTGCTCTGTACATTGGACTGTACGTTGGCGTAAGTTCGATAGAAAGTGTTCCTTCTACGGTCAATGAAATAAAGAAAGAAAGAAATCATAATAAACTTAATCTAAACTTTCTACCGTATGACGAAAAATGCTAAAAAGAAATGCTTAAAGGACTCCGTTGAAAAAGAAAGCGAAGAGTCTATCGGAAACGTCAGTTCGTCCGCGAAGCGACTATACGTATTTGGCGTCGAAAGCAGCAGTCTGTTCAATGTAGCAAGAAAAGATCAAATCTGGAACAATGAGCAATTTTCTCTTCTTGCAACCTGCCTAGCGATTCCAAATACGTTCGTGGTCGAAGCTGGCGGGCTCGTCAGCATTTACGAGCGAGAGAGGTCCCGGGGTAGTTCACAGAAAACTTAGGTGTACCCGGGTAATAAATCGCGGTCGGTGCGTAAGTAAGACAAACGCATAATAAACAACCAGAACAGCGCTCGCGAGCAACGGAATGGCGAAGGTATCCGTCCCCGCTTAGCCGGTGAAGTTTCAAGTGAAAACTCGGATCGATGCGCCGGCAATAACTCAGAGAGCAACCTTTCGCTGCGAGAGCCAAGGAATGCCAACCAACGCTGCGCATCTCGTTTCTAGGAAACGATATATGAGCGTCGTGACATCTGGGAAATATTAGCATCCAAATTTGCGCGGTTGAAACGGGATCCAGATAATTTCGTTCGCGTTTGATGAAGAATTATTGTCCTTCGTTTGAAGTGTATATTTAACCAGGTATTAGCCGAAGAGAACCGTGCAACCAAGCAAACATATAAATTACCGATAAATCGATCATCGTAACAATATTTCCGTAGTCGGTTAGACGGATACTAATGTAATTTCAATACCGAGTACGACAGATCGATGTTTCGGGGAATAATTCAAAATTCATATTATAAATAAACAAGTAATAAATATAGGGGATGAAATATAGCCGTTGACAGGGGCTAATCTAAGTATATGAATGACACGCGACACCATAGATACATATATGCATATGTAAATGACCAGCATGAAGAGTTAAAGAGTGTCGTCATTAACCAGTAAACACGATGTCAGATGTTATTTCAGATGCTGAACAGAAAGTTCGATAAATATCTTATAAGAATGTTAAAAGAAGTGTATAAACGTTATGTCATAAAGTAATTATATATTCCGACATAGAGCTTTGCAATCTGACATTTTCCACATTTAAATATCTAATTTATTCTTAAGTAAACTAACTTTGGGGTTAATTTATGTAACGATCCTAACGCGTACTACAATGTATGAGAATGTGCATATATTACATCAAATGTTCCTTGCTTTCAGTATGAGCACAACGTAGAAACCGGTCTACTTAAAACAAGTAAAAGGTTTGCGATAGAATGCCGTACGACTGATTCCTGTATGTCGAGACTAGATTACAAAGGGTCAAATCAAAGTGTCGTGTGCAACGCATATGCGACAGTGTTGGCGATAGTTCTAATAATATCAATTGATGAATAGGATGTAAGTTTAGACTTTAAAGACTTGTCCCCTCTGAACGTACAATATACCTAAGTCTTGCGCAGAAACAAATATTGCACGCATCTTTCATAATTAATTACGAACTAAATAGGTAGCATATGCGCAGAAGACGCAAACTGGAATGAATCTTACGGTGAAAGATTAGAGAAAATACCTTGTGTCAACTTCGTCATTCTAAACGTAGCTCGAGTTACAGACATAAGGATGGGATTAGGTTCAACACGTATTCTAAAACCAAAATTAATTCCAAGACTCAAGTTTCTTCATATACAAAGTAATATAAGATTCGAACTTTATATAGTTCGAGTGCCAATTACAACAATCGTTACCCTGGTCGTTGCATTTATAAAATCTTTAATTGAAACGAGTTGATCTAATGGATCTTAGATCAAGTAGTACCTTAAATTATTATTGGATTATTACTGGAATCCTGAAAGTAATCTGTCTACCACTTAACAAATAGATAATTATTATACATATGGAAATGCAAAAATATATAAAACGTATAATAATATATAAGGGTATATAAAATATGCAAAATAGAACGCCCATTGTAATATCTATATTTTATATAGGAAGGGTGGAACGAATCTTCATTAGTTATTATTTATAAAAATGTGAGTGCTCGCAAATAGTTGCAATCTATGTGCGAAGGGATTTCGCACTTTTCGATAAATCAAACGATCATTTTGCCAGATAGAAACGTGAAAACCAAGCCGACCACAAAAATATAAATCTTCTCGTATCTCCTAATAGCGTTAACTCTCGGCACGTTTAATTTCGCGTGCTGTCGCCCGCTAATGGATTCACTCTAAACTTCTACAGAGATTTCATGGAATCTCACTAGAGAACATTACGAAGCTTGTCCATTGGTAAAAGGGAAAAACGGGAAGCCAGTTCATAGTGACAGCGTTATGAATCTCGTACTTTTGTGCACAGACTCGTTGCTTGTAAAATTACGCAGCCCCAAAATTACGAGATTGTTATAGAAAGTCACCGAATAAGCTACCAATCCATCATCCTTTGCTCGAAGAGCTTTGCGCTAAATGAATCTCTCTCTCTCTCTCCCTCTCCTTTACATTTTCTCTTTTCATCTCTGTTCCCCCTTTCGTTAACTCATTTTTGTTTTCTTGCGTGCGTCTCATACCCGACGCTGTTCCTTTTGCTAACACGTTGCAGTTTTCCCCTTATTTCACGTGCAACGCCAGAAAGAATTCGAGATTTACAACACGGCCTAATACACTCGCAACGAGAGGACGGCTATACGTCATCCAAAGCCAGCCGGAATTTATCGTATAGCCGAGTTAGTGCGCACCAAGTACCACCACCGTCGACTACATGCCTTACGCCAAATCTAAACACCCGGATATAGTCTGATGAATTATGACACCTTCGCTCTATCAACGATGTGCTCTTGCTTCTTGTACATCTTTGTAGCAAACATTAATGAATAAATCTTGCGAATGGCTGGCCTCTTAACAGCGTGTTCGAAAAGGAGGATCGTACATACAGAGAAATCACATATCAATTTCATTACTGGCACAGTGAGGTATTCTGAGAAGTATAATTTATTAATGGTATTGCCGAAGGAAAACTCGTGGGCTGATAAATTATTTCCCAATACTGATCAGAAGAGAAATCGTAGAAACGTAGTGGTAGTCACGTAGTAATAACGATCACATAAATTTCAGAATGACGATCAATGGCTACTGATTGACCGTACAATATACGCCATCCAAGGAATAATTGGAGTAGTATAAGGCAAAATTCCAACACTTGTAAAAATTGAAGACACAGAAATTAATAATAACCTCTGTTGAAAAGTACACAGTGCACAGTCACCCATTATCTAATAATGCTGCTTAATGTAGAATAGCTCTTGGTTACCGACGAGTGTTGTACGGTATTTTCAAGCCCAAGTCGATTATTCTTTAATAAGATAGAGCAATCCTTATTGAATGCAATCTTGTGCAATCTTTATTGAGTACGATGTGCGCCAATCATTGATGACAATACATCACTTGATCTCTCTTGTACTTAGCGGCAATCCTTAGTAAGTATAGTCAATAGAAGAATCATAAAATTATATCATTTAAGTTTTATGTATTGAAACATTTCTACGAACGAATTGATAAAACCTGAAAACGTAGCTAGGAGCTGCACGTAGCATACCTTGGTACGGACTTTATCGAATAAAGTAGAGGACTGCACGCAAACTCAGACGCGAGGATACCAATACCGAAACGCATTTTCTAACAGGACGCACATAGCGTGTCACGGTATTACAGATAAACATCGTAAGAAACGATATCATCGAAAACGATAAACCGATATCTACCAACGTACTTATCACGATGAATCTTATCTTCGCCCTTCGTAAGAAATTCATTTATATTCACAGAAGCCACCCCGACGCGAGGGAAAGAAAACGAAGAAACATCGAATACTATAACGCGACGCACGATGACACACGAGGCGGTTATAATTCGTGGCGACACGCTTACGAAATTCTCTTGAGTTTGGACTGATTACGGGAGGAGTTAAGAAGAAACGCGATACTCGAGGAAATTATGAATTTACAATTCGGCCGGTATCTTTCTTCCTGCGATCCGATCGGAGATCGAGAAAAGAAAGGAAAAGAGAAGAAGAGGAAAAGAAGAAAGAAAAAACGGTAGGATCACCGGGCCTCGGGGCCGATCTTATCCCCGGCGTCGTGGCATCGGCTGCCTACGCACGAACGTCCCCGGTGTCTTGACAGACGTCTGAATGTGCATGCGCGCAGCTGCATTTCACGCGAGACACCCACCGGCAATTATGCGCATGGTGAAACGCACGAGGGTGAAAAAGAAATCGCGAAAGCCCATGGCGGGAGCCAGGCTGCGTATAACCGCGCACCAGAAGGCTGCGCGTACACTCTATACGTGGAAAAGACCACGACGACTATTTGTCAACGGTTGAGAGACGGCAGCGGATCTTACCCACGGACTCCTCTTCTCTTCTCTTCTCTTCTCTTCCCTTCCCTCCGCTTCTCTTCTCTTCTTTTCTCTTCTCTTCTCGTGGAACGGAGAAAAAGCGGTGGAAAGAGAGATAGGAGGAGAGAGGACACTTCCCCTTCGCCAGGCCAAGAGAACGGGGCACGTTCTTCTTACGTGGATCGCGGGTACAAATCGTCGCGGTAAGATCAAAAACCAAGCGTACGTTCGCTTTCAGTGCCGTGCCGACAACGAGGCGACCAGATAATCCGTCGTATAATTTCGTCACCGAGGAACGTGGCTCGCTATAGCTGAAAACCCCTTTTAGATCCGGTGGAAACATCGATTCCTTGTGTAAATATAACGCCAGAGAAAAATATGAAGTGGTCGATTCGAACAAGATGCTTTTTCAGGAATGACGTTGGTCCGACACAGGTAATACGTATTGTACGATATAAGAAAGTCAAGACGTACGATTGTGTGCCTACTGACAGAGAATTTGATAGTAACGAACAGTTTTGTTCGGTATCGCGTGTAAAATCGAAACGATTACTTCTGATAGACTACGAACAGCTGGGCTTTCAGATTTATGATGTACCAAGAGGAACAACGAGATTGCACAACGGTGCATTTCAGTTCCAAGCTGTTACTACTCGACAGCCAGTTTTATTACGCATCTGGTTGATGAAATAATAGAGTCGAGGTCTAATACGGCCGTCTGGTATTTAAATATGGACCGATCGTGACTATTGGTAACCGCATGAGCGTGAACGAGAACCATCGATATACGTTGCTCCATACTACGCGAAGAAATATAAAAACGCAGGGTTGTCCGGCCTCCTTCGAACATTGTGCGTTCGCGAGCACAGCCGCAATTCGAATGCCATGCATTTTCTCTCTCTCCTGTTCGCGCTAGTCTCGCGTGCTGCTCTAGTGGGAAGCAATTTTTCTAGAAGCGGGCTAAAATAACCGTTCTCTCCGCGTAGGTACGAGGTTGACGCGGTATCAGCCTTGCAAGGCTGCTTCTGACAAGGCGACCTCGTTCGAAGTCAGATAGTAAACTCGTTGTAACGCGACATTCTCGAGCGTGCATTCAACGAATCGCCGGTGTCCAGACAGGCCACGTGAGATATTTTGCTCTTATTTTTTATCGGGTATCGAGTATGGAATCGGTCGGGCATTACCCGTAATCATTCAGAGGTCTGCGAAACACACAGCCGGTCGACCGATATACGTGAATACGGTTCTCTGTATGATTTTGATCTGCCATAATACTAGCGCGGCTCTATTGACGGTAAATGCAATACAGCTGTCTTCGTATTTCAATTGCGTATAGCTCGGCTTTGAATGCACCGGACTGATACGGATAATCGAGACTGCACGTATGCATCGATAAACGATGGAATTCCTTTCTTTTATTTCGCATTTTTCTCGCAAAAGAAATATTAAACAGGAAACAATAGCACGGTTTGATCGATGTCTTAAAATATTCGATCTTATTACATCAGGGACTAAGAAACTGGTACGGGCAAGACGAATGTTTGTTTCTCGGATTGTTCGCCAGGAGACATTCCCGTCTGCCGTTAACGTTTCAAACGAAAAATATAGAAATACGCAACGTAACGCGATACTTGAGCGTTTTTTACGATAAGTTTACGGGTTTCGTGTGTTACGAGCGAGTGAAACTGTAACGAAGTAACGAAATAACGAAATTTCTTCTCTAGGCATTACATCGGTTTTTAGCTTTGAAACTTTGAGTTGAGAAATTGAAGGAGAAACACGCATAAAGATGAAAAATTTCGCAAGCCGTATATATATCGCCTGTAACGTAACACGCTGTATGGTATTTCCCATCGCAATTATATCCTTTCCGTAACTGCAATTACACCAGCTGCTTATTTCGCGTAGCACTTTTTTCGGGTATATGCCAGTATCCTTTATAGTTGCTAAGGTATCATTCACACCGTAAACACAACTTAATTCTACACACTACACTTCGGGATTCAGGGACAGATGTACGTATTTACCGTCCGTCACGATCGCAATTTCCATCACCATCTCCATCATCATCATCTTCATCATCATCATCATAATCATCATCATCCAGATCGGACCTCCCGGCAATACACGTATCTCTGTTGAGGAATCTAAAAACGAGTCATGCGAACGTATGTAATACCAAGAATCGAATGTAATTGGGGGAGGAAACGCGAGGCCCCGGTCGCGCAATGCTCATGGCAACGAGACCTTATGCATTATTGTTCGCGTTAAACGTATCTGTAATTTCTTGGAATTACATTTACCAAAGTTACGTGTATCGTATACGGCACTCTACTTAACAAACATCTGCTCCGGACTCGAAGAAATCAGGCATCGGACTCCCCTTTCTCTCGTACGCACACATCCACCAACGTTGATTATGCATAATTATTTGTTGCATTTTGAAATCAATTTCTTGTTCGTTTCCGTACACGTATAATTCAATACGAAAGATTCTGACGTGTTCGCACGTTTCGTTTTTTCATGAAGACTGATAGAAAAACACATTTTATTTAATCCTAATCAAAATTCAAAACACGGAGATCAATTTGGATTTTCTACCCTTTTTATATTCAATCTCTTCTATCGTCTAAGCGCTACGTTGACACACTAAGAAAAATACAAAACGCATAAACCTGCGTTTACGATGTTTTAATTGTAGCAAAACACGGATGAATGGATAATCCAGATACGCGTCGGAAGGAAAGCCGATTGTTCGCCGTAACGAGCGAAAGTTGCATAACCCATCGAAACTATAGTCAACAGGCACTCCCCCATTATGAAATTCCAGCTTAATAGGCTTCCGGCTAAGCGTGCGTGCCTGATCGGACCAGGCGGCCTAAATTCCATCCGATCCTGCTCTAATTGTCATTCAAGTTACCGCGGCAAAGTTTTCTTTCCAGTCAAGTTTTTCAACCGTGATCTCGCAACGAGACAGACAGCCTAAGTACGGCCGCGTACCCGCTAAATTCCAACGAAACCGGACCATGAAATGCAACGAACAAACTCGACCTTTGTCACAACTTTGCCATTCTGAATGTCCAACGATGCGTAGACATTCTACGACGCGCGTGTAACGCTCTACCCATTCGTATGCCAATCGTAGAATCAATTAGAAGCAACGCTCGAACATCTCGCCTTCCTAACATCGTCGACGTTATTCAAGTCTAGCCGAGTGTTTAGACAAAAGGTTTATTCGTTCGCGCGCACACGCACGCGTGTCGCGATACAATCTATAGCGGCACATGAGTAGAGGACAATTCAAATCATGTTGTTGTTTTGCCTCGGAGTATCAAGATCGTTAGGATATACGTAATGTAATAATAAATAAACTCCGGGCAAAATAACGTCGCCGCTACGTGCAATCGTCGAACAAAGACGAATTTGAATTTTTTGGCTCTCCGCCGACTAATATAAATAAACGGACGCGATCGCGAGCAAATGAGTACATACCGAACATCTGCGAATTGTCGATCAATATGTACGAGTTATCAACGAGAAATTATACAATGTCTTGGCGAATAATTATTATATTCTAAATTATTATACAATGAATTATACAATGTCTTTGTGCAAGCGTCTCTCGACGATATTTATATTTATTAATTTATTTAATTCTTTTAAATATATTTGACGGGTTGCAACGGTAGCAAGTTATCGTTATTCTATATTACAGTCCTTTACAAGTGCTCTACATTGTGGACCGGAGTAATAGAAAACGTTTACAACTGTTCAGAAGCTATAAGATTATTACAAGGAACATTTTCGCCAAAAAAGCCAGCCTATCAAATATACGCCGAAGTATTCAGTGTCAAGCAGGATGCGTATATTTCAACTGATATATTTATTAGACAAAAAGAAGCACTTCTGACTGAACTTCCTTGACCTCAACCTGAGGACATGCAAGTTGATATGATTTACTCGTAATTGAAGTCACGGATGCAGAAGAAAGTTTTCAGAGATTCGACAACTTCCTTTAACCAGCTGATCGACGCAGCTCATCGCGTGGAACAAACAAAAAATGATAAGCGAGTGGGACGATTTGAGAATTACGACTTTAAAGCTATGAAGACCACAGCAAAGTAAAAAAAAAAATGTTCCCGCTGTAGAACCCGAAAATCTAAAAGAAGCGGAGGAATGGAAAATCGCCAGGTGCACTGTTAAAAGAGCAATTCGCAGCAACATAAGCGTAGCGAAGATCGAATGCTGACGACGAAAGCAGTGCAAATAACAATAACCGAACAACGGAAGAAAACACCAGGAATAGGTATTATATTATATTATATTATATTATAGGTATTATAGGTATTATCTTTGGGCAAAGACTCCGATTTCCCGATTGATTTCAGGCAAGTTTCGGTTAAGAGTCGTAAATTGTCGGACACGGGATGTATCGACAACTTTTAAAACAGCAACGACCAAGGAGAAAACAATTTACTACACATTAGTAGAGTACAATTCAAATCGTGTTGTGTTTTGCCTCGGAATATCAACATCGTTAGGATATACGTAATGTAATAATAAATAAACTTCGGGCAAAATAATGTCGCCGCTACGTGCAACCGTCGAACAAAGACAAATTTGAATTTTCCGGCTCTCCCCCGACCAGTATAAATAAACAGACGCGATCGCGAGCGAATCAGTATATACCGAGTATCTACGAATTATCGATCAATATCTACGAGTTATCAGCGAGCAATTATACAATGTCTTAGCGAATATGTTTGTACAAGCGTCTCTCGACAGTATTTATATTTATTAATGTATTTATTTATTAAGTTATTTATTCTTTTAAATATATATTTGGCGGGTTGCAACAACAAGTTCTCTTTATTCTATATTACAATCCTCTACAAATCCTCTACAGATCTCTCGCCTTCAATCATATCGTGCAATCGCAATTAACCGCGAGTTCGCACGTAACTACCACCGAGAAACGTTCCAAGATCCCACGTACGGATCGATCCCTGTGTGCGAGCTCTCGTTCGAGAACCGATCGGGAACATTTCCAGGCAACCACGTAGTCGCCTTGGTGTTACGCGGCTAACGATCAATTAGGAGGCAACCGCGACGAATCAATCGAAGGGGAAGAAGCAACGAGCGACCACGACAGAGAAGGGAGGAGTAGGAGGATCGAGATCCCTAGGAACCGATCCCCTTGCGAGGTCGATGCTACTAATTCCTCGGGGTCGAGTCGTGCCGCGACCATGCTCGCGATTGGTCCACGTCGGTGGCGGCCCCTTTTGTTCTTTTCACCAAGAACCGGCGATATGTGTAGAGCAACCTGACGACGATCGTGATATGCCAACTGGCGCCCACGCTCCTGCGACTTGAGACACGTTCCTGTGCTACCTTCTCGGCCCTGACCTGCCATCACCTCGTGCACCACTCTTTAAACCAACACCCTTTTATTTCTTCGCGCTGATTACACCGGACCTGCTGCACCTGGGGTATAGGTGTTTCTATTGCCCCGACCTATTGCCCTTCCATTCCTCAAAATATACTTGTACGCTTTCATTCACCGGCATTAATGATGATGGATCGACCGCACCATGGAATCAGATAGTAACCGTTACGGGAAATAATTGGATCGCGATAAGCCATCAGATAGGGATACCACGATCGTATGCTGATCGAATCCACGGTGAATTCATTTCTATTCGTAAATGAGCGATAACTTTCTCGAAACTCGACAACACGTACTGCGTTATATCGTGGAAGACGACTGGATAAAAGGAATCTCTAGTGGTCGTGAAATTAGTAGCTCGGCATGATAGAAAGAAATTGAAATAGAATCTGTAGCTAATAGAAGCCAACTTTGAAAATTGAGATACCAAGAGAAGATATTAAGATAACGGAGTACTGAAATAATACCTCTCGTAAATCTACGACGAGAATTATTCAATAACACACGCTGATAACTACCCGTAGAATTATCCTTTACCCTGTTATTTTTTTTTCTTTTTGTACATTTTTAACGTACAATTCTAACATGCAAACCTATATTGAGACGTCGTAGAAAACAATGAAAAGACGAAAAATTATACCTAATACCTATTCTACTTTGGCAGTGGTCAATGACGATATACAATGCGCGTAATGGCAATAGGAAAAAAAGTCTCGATGGCTGACAATTGCGTTCACCATCCACTAGAATTTCTCCCACCTCGAGCAACCTCTGTGCTCCTACTCCGGCGGCGCGGCGATAGTTGGGCCACCTCTTCCTGGAAAGTGTACCATCGTCGACCATTGGATACCATAGAAATCAAGGCTACCAATTGGACGACACCAGTCTCTCTAGCGTTCACCTAGGAATCCGGCGACCTCACGGAACAAATTCACCGTGCGGTACACGCGATGCACGTGCAGATGTAGCCTGATGCAGTCACGATGCGTTATCGACTCGGATCTGCGACGTCACGCCTTCAGGTTGCACGAAGCGTTTATGTTAATTGCACGCGACCTTCGCTGAAACCGATAGCTTTTCGCGTCAGCTGTAAAAATGTTCGACGTTCGCTTTCGCAACAACCACGGACGTAAAAATTGGATAAGATCGACGAGCAAAGCGTGCAAAAGAGAATCGACGAAAGGGATTTCAATTAGCAGCTGCGTTTATTGTTATTCGAAAAGCGCGATATAATGAAATTTAATTCGCCGGGTTTACGTACGGGGGTACGTAAGAACGACGGATGGCAGACACGATGGAATTAATTCGATTTTTTCAATGTGTAAGCTTTGTTATTTAAAATATTTCAATATACATGAAAATATCTACCATTTTTAATCGAAGACAATGAATTTTTTTAAAGCATCGTATTTTTTCGATTTCTGTATAGTGGAGTTTGAACAAGACGATCACTGTGAAATTTTTCAATAATTTAGGTAATAACGATGATACACGAATCGTTAAAAATGATAAAAAGTAATCTACGTGTTGGCTTACGGTCAAATGAAAATTAACCGATTATATAAAAACTTTTATCGCGAGATTCACAACTTCGTGATTTAATTACATACCTAGGTACGTAATCCTTCTGCGATATAATTACAGGTACATTCACAGAAATTACGTAAAATGTAGCGATGAATATTTTGTTTAAAGTAATCGAAATGTATCGAATAGAAATTAGAGATGCTTTTATTGTGAAAAAAAGATAGAAATTTTGAAAGATCGTTTTTTGTACGAAATCCTCGATCGAGTTACCATAGTTCGACACATTAGAGATTTATACGGAAATGAAGTTATAGAATTTTACTAACTTAATAAAGAAGAGATCGAACTCTCTTTCTTCGAACATACATTTACGAATCTTTATGGAAAAAGTTTATAAACACGCTACAGTTTAGAAAGCACTATGAAAAACACTAGAAAACGAAAGTTCTTAACTTCGACTTATCGTAATATCATGTAAAAATGACTGAAAAGTTTACATTAATGGATAGGAAGCACGTTACGACCGATTTTCACATTCTTCGAGGGAAGAAAAATTGAAATTCCACGCGAGTATTCTTAAACGCATATTGTAAAAACACTCGCGCGATAAATATTCGAGCAACAAACGGAAGAAAAGGGTGGAAAATTTAATTAGAACCAATTTCACGCGTGAATTTGAACGCTTCCGTAAAGAATTATTCGCATAACAGACGCAATTTGTAAATAATGCGGCGGTCAACGTTTCGTTGAGGAGTTCGACGAAGACAGTCGTTCAAACTTCGAAGCGTAGAGCAATTTGTGCTCTACAACCCGTGAACTTTCCTCCAGCTCGCGTTTCTAATGTGTTGATAAACGTTCTCGGTGAAAAAAGGCAGGAAATATAAGCCTCGCTTGCATTACCGAGAACAAGTTATGCGATTAAGACACCGAGTGAAAATCTCGACGTGCTTCTACCATACCGGTATTCAAAGAACCGAGACGCGGGGTCTCTCAGTCACGGCAGGTATTTACTTCTATGTACTAGGTATGGAGACACATTAGGCCGATCGCGTATTCCGTGACATCGGTGCTGTTTTTCCAGAAATTCGAGGAATGCTTGAGATCTCTGTGGTCGTGGTACCGGACGTAAAAGAACAGAAAGGTCCCAATTACGTAAGCGTTTTCGTGCGAATCACATTCCGCGAATTCCGAAGGAGTATCGTTATCTGAAGATAGCCTGGAATCCCTCTAAGAGAGGTTTGATAGCGTTTGTTCAGAGAAAATCTTGTGTGTTGTAACGCGTGCAATCGAAGAAAACGATTACGCGTAATTGCCCAAACAAGTTAAATTAAACTTTCTCCGGTAGAACGAAAAACGCTCGGTGTTCTGTAAATTAGCGTAATTTGTTAGCTAGATGCTACGCGTGCTTTTCATTATCGGCATCGAACAACGAAAGCAACCGGCTGGGTGATCGAACTACGGTAAACAGACGCGAAGTAGCGTAGGTCACGTTGCCGGCGATGGAACACAGGGAGGGAACTTCCTTAGTTAGAACAACTTCGCATAAGTAGGTGATTCTTGCGTCCGTAGAACTACAAAACGTGAAATATGGAACGAAAGAACACACGCCGCGGAACGATAGGGGAGGGGCGTGCAAAGAAACCGAGTTTACGAGATGATTGTCCTAGGGACCCTATTCATTCGACACGGAATCTCCAAGCGGATCTCTATTGTAGATTATTGCGCCATTGTCCATTGTCGCGATCCCCCCACAACCAAGCTTCTTGAGCCTTTCCTTGACGACAACGAAAAAGAGAGTCACCGGCGAATCAAGGCGAATGGAAAACGGAAACACGTGGAGGTTGAGAAAAATTTCTTTCTATCATCGAAGATGTGTGATACGATATACAATTTAAATTCCACGCTTTAATCCGAATAATTAAAATTGCGTTTGATCGAAAAATAATTTAAATAATACTTTGGTGCTACAAAGTCGAGATAGAAATAGATATGCAAATAGATGTGCAGCCAAATTCATCGAGTGTGCGGCGAGCTAGCGATTCCAGTAATTAGCCTGACGCAAAAACCACGTAATTCCAAATCCGAGCACGAGCGTTCTCGTCGGAATCCACGCGTCGACAAATGCCAGTCCCCCAATGCGTTATTTCCATTAAAAAATGTTCATCCCAATTTATCTTAATAATGGTATCGTTCTTGATCGTGTTGTGATAATCGCCTATCAAAGGAAAATCAGTTGTTACGCGTATCCAGTAATGTATGTCATTGAAAAAAAAAGAAAACACATTCAGAGCATCGAAAAAAGTTAGAAAATCGTGCATCCTGTGGATCGTCAATGCAAATCGATCCGCTTTCGATCGACACCTGCGCGTGGGTACGCGCGATTACATATGTATAACTTCGACGAAAAGCGGTCGATGCCGTCGTATTTTAGATTTTATCAAGAAGATATTCTACCCACGGTATCCTGATCATACGAGAAAGCAATTATTAGTAACTGGCAAATTATTGTATCCGTCGTAATTCACTTTAATGGTTACACGTACAGTTAATGATCCAAGACGCTACTACACGTTTTACGCGTTTAAAGTCTAATCAAGAGTGAACTTTTCTTGTTTCGTATAAAACTATCAGATATAAACTTTTCCTCTCCGCTAGCTTGTGCTCGATAGTTCTCCTCGCCAACTCGATCGAATGTATAAAATAAATACAAATTGTCCCACAGAAGTATATATATGTATATATACGTATGTATGTTCGAATATAAAAATTAAGAAGATTACCATTTCCACGTGGCAAGTCTAAAGTATATATATACGTTAAAATATGAAAATATTTCATTTTGTTTATACACCGGATTATAAATCGAGAATAGCTACGAACAAGATACTCATCGTTCGGAGATAACCAGAATGAGAAGAAGAGAAATAATTCTGCGGTCGGTTTAATTGTATGTACCCGATTCCTCGAATCGTTAAGCGTCTGACAAGTATTTAAAACGTTAAAATTGCGAACGTCTCTTCCAATCTAGGTGGATAGCTAGCTAGAATTCCAGATAGTCGTAGGGGGCAATGGAATCGACGTAATCAAAATATTCATCGGATAAGGAATGAATGGAAGCACACAGAGAGCACGGAGAAGTCTTGACAACGGCATAATTCGCGTGCTTCACTCACGGTACACGGACATATATCCACGGTAATTCGAGAAACATAACTCAAGTCCCAGCGGAGCGCTACATCACGGCCACCAGTTTCTTGGCAGATATCGCCACGGCGTACCGTGTCGGCTTCCCTTTGCTACTTTACCTGCCTTTTTCCTTTTACCACTCCTCGGTCAGCCCCTCGCTCACCCTCGTGTCTTGTCAACCAAGTTTTACCCCTTCCATCGTGGATTAACCGACTGTGACGACTTTTCATCGCGACGCGTGTCTACCACCTTCCGCGAACCATGTAAACCGATATTCAAGACTTTCGCGGTGTTCACCAGAATTGATTCAAGTCGATACTTATTTTCACGACGAGATCATAGGCGTACGGATAAAGAATCGATATATCAGATTTTGCGGGATCATTGGTTGAAAATTTAATTACATCAGGATATCGAGTGCAGTATATATAAAACACAGCCTTTTATAACATTTATAACAAGCTCAATGTATTTAGGAAGCGGATGGAAATATATTTTTGTTTATGTGAATCTGTGAAAGTAATATTTCGATTTCTCTTCCGGAAAAACGTATCGATCAATGTAAGTAATACGACAAAATTATATTCGGCCATTTACATAAAATGAAACTAAAATTAAAAAAAAAAATGGACAGAAATTAAAAAGGAAAAATTAAAAAAGATGGCATTGAAAATACCGACTAATTTACCAAATATATGTCAAATATTTCGAAATTTATTGCATGCTTATCGAAGTTGATGAGTAATATTATGTACAATACACTTTTGAGCGTCATATTCGTAAAAGGTCAGTGATCAGGATTTAAATCAAGATATATCACGTAGGAGCTGACAAGCCCGTTACCATTGATTTAGATGGTCGTGTTAGTCGTAGTAATTTAAAACGAAATTACCCAGCTAATTGAACGTATCGCGTTATGGCCAGAATATAATTACACCGTGATCAAGTTATAAAATACGATGTTACGTCTTTATAGATGTAACATACGAGTTTAAATATCTGCATTAGACCTCATGTTCATAACAGAGAAGCAATCATTCATATCGTTGAATAACGCGCGCACAAAGAACCACGACAGAACAATAAAACCACTATACACATACTTCATGAATCATTCTCAAACCTTATAGTATTTTATATGCATTACCGTCCTGTTATGTCTTTCGTCGCTGCGTCACACCCTTGTTTCATTGAACATGTTTCAGCTAATAATTATGTAACTTCTGTCATAAAAGCAATCAAATCTAATACTTGCCCGATATTGCAACAATATTGCCGTAATGAATATCTACGATAATTAATCGAGCATGAAAAATGTTAAAACAACTTTCTCTAAAACGACAATATATATAATTTAAATTTAATACGAAAACGTTTAATATACATCTTAAATTTTATCCTTCTCATTCACAGCATTTTAACACTAACTACTGGCTATTACTAACTTAACCTGGCTTTGTATAGAAACAGTTTCAGTATTTTAAAGAAATTTTAAAGAAATTAGTTCCTTGAAAACTCAACCAAAGAATGCTAATATACAACACTAGCATGATTCGTTCAATAGGTACGATATCTCAGTCAAAATGAAATTTTTGACATTCATTGTTTTCTATCACCGGTAACAGATTCATTTTACATACTTGTACAGTGTTGATCATAATGTTTTAATTAATTATACCGTTTTACTATTCGACAACAAGTTATCACGTAAACTGAGATCACGCAACGGCGATAATAAGATGCAACGTTCGGTAACAAAACTGGTACCACCTGTCGACAATTTTCTGATGCTTGTCTCGGTACGAGAGGACACATGTAATATTATGCTACAGCTATCCTAAATGTATACGAAGTGGCATGTTCATATATGTTAATCGGCACAGGAGCAGGCACTTAACCCTCGCCCGCTTTTACGAAGTGAAAAATAATTCTCGGTCCAAACGATGAGCGCATCGTGAATGTCTGTTTTATCTGGAACTTAATCTCTACGCAATGTACGAATGGCTTCGCATGTTATCCTAAACGCATCAGACGACACGTGCACAATGTAATTAAAAAATCAAACTGGAATGCCTTCAGAAAATATAATTTACGATTCGTCATGGGTCTATAGTTATTCTTATTTTACACGTTGTAAAATAAAAATATCATGTTAAATTATCGAAACGTCCCACTTTCTCCTTTTCAGTTCCATTTTTCTTTATTAACCGTCCATAGGCAAACTAGGTAATTTATATTATTATCTAAGCCTACTTTTTTTCATTATTCTAAGTTTTCGAAAAACCTGAAAAGATTCTGGAACAATTATCAATATCTTCGCTATCAAATGTTAAAAAGATATTTGCAAATAAGAAAAGAGTTTTTATAAAGAATAGAAATCCAAGGATGAAATTCTGCCTAGCTCGTCAACAATGCAATTTTCCTATGGAGGGTTGATAATTTTATTAGAAGTTTTCATATCTTTATCGTTTATAATTATAAATATCATTATTTTTAAAGACTATCCACAAGTTACATACTTCAATATCCGAAAATGCTTATTTTCTACTAGCATGTGATGTAATGTACAGATATCGATAAAAATATGCATTAAATGATCATTGCACATATATTGCTTGCACTCATCTGTTTGCACAATGTAGAAATGCAACGTAATGATTGACATCCATTATAGCGTCGAAGTTTTTCATGGTGCATTTACAACCACGGTTTAGTTTGACATGCAATAAAAATAAAATAATGCGATGAGAACTTACCTTATTGATTCGTTGTCCTTATGCTTGCCGATGAAGAAGGTTGTCACGCCATCGACCATTTGATTCGCCCACGGTGGTTTGACCCAGATCAGGTGCTTAAAGTGACCGGCATATGCAGCAGGCAATATCCAATTTTCGATGCTAACTTCACTATTGGTGAAGATATGTAATTTAATATCTCACAAATGATTAAAATTTAGAAATAAAAAGATAATTTTTTAAATGTAAAAATTAATTTCAAGAATGATTTTACGAACCCATTTTTTCAAAAATTATTGAAATTGAAAATGTCCTCGTCCCTCCTACGTACAGATTTTTTAAATATAACCCCCTACTTAATCTTCTTTTTATGTTTAAACTATTTAACGCGATACGTCTTCGAAAATATTTTTGGATGTATTTGTTTGTATTTGTTTATGGTAAATATTTATAAAAAAGACCTATCCCTAATTTCGATAATCTTTTAATATATATGTTGTCATCATCCTGAGTAGTGTTGTGAAGGTTTTAATTGGGGTCGCTTTATGAAAGAGTTATTATCAAAAAAGAATTTACTCAAAAGTATATAATTTTCCACACATTATTTGTATTTAATATAATGTAGTTAACCAGATTCCTTAATTGTTTACCTTTCTTACTGTGATCGAAAAAAAAACTCGAGAAAAAATGACTCACAATTAGTATAGAACATATCGTTGTATCCAAATATTTGACATTAATTTCGATTACTGATAACTACAAACGACAACAAAATACAACAAAATTAACAACAAAACCTAATTTAGCCCACATCTAATTTTAATTTAATCAGAAATGAATTTGAGTTAGACTAAATTTTTTTCAGAATGAGGTTATTTCCACACATTCGATTTACCATTATGATTAAAATCTTCAGGTTGGTGACCTTAAGAACACATTAAAAAATTATCGAAATGAGGGTAGCTCCGCTTTTATGCATATTTACTTTATTTATATATTAAAATATAATACGTTAAATGAGAAAAATATGCAAATATTAATAATAAAAAGAATAAAAAATTGGTTCGTTATAATGAATATATAAGAGAGTATATTTAACAAGTAATTAAATTTTCTTAACAGCTTTTATTCAATAATAAAATAAAGCTTATTATCAATAACAATAAAATATCTAAAATACCTAAACAATTCTTCTTTATTCCATACAGTGTTCGCCGACATCATTTTCGGTATAAGCATGTCAGGATGCGAATCTAAATGCACGAGCGTGTTTCCTTCGAACGGAAGGTGTTTCGATCCCAAACACCGATAAATGAATGGTAGCACCTAATAAAACAATGCAAAATTTCACAAAAAAATTCGAATTTTGTATCATTGTTTAAATTTAACATCGCACGATTTTAATTTCCAACGCCTTTGATCACGTGACCAATTCGTCATTGGTAGTTGAAACGCTTGTAGCGCCTCTGGTGTGCTAACAAGGAAATTTGGATAGAATAAGTTGCGATGTAAACAAACTAGGAAGACGTTGATCATTCGTAAACTCACCTCATCGTGGCTCTCTACCACATAAATCGGGATCCGTTTGAAGTATTTCCTAGAGAATGACATATTTCTTTCCAAGCACTAAACGTATCCGAACGAACGCACGTAATCTACAAAAAAAGATAATTACGAAATATTTAATAATTAACACCATACGACATTCACGAACACGATTAAGAGACTCCTTCACGCGAAAGCACGTGGTAACCGACTGAAGTATATACTAGGCGGGCTGCTCAAACGATTATTTTGCGAATAAAGGACGGACACAACAAGCGCGTACCCCAAATTCTCACGAGACGAGTTTCGTAAGGTGGCTTTTTTCTTCTCGTTCCCCTTGAAGAAACGCCTTAGAAACCTGATCCCTCTAACTCACAATCACTATATGACATTCGAATAAATAAAATTATGTAATATTTTTTATACTGTGAACATTACATATTATTAATATTCTTTTGTATAATTTAAGATCAGTAATAATAAATTTCAAGTTTGCAAAAGAAATAATTTTTTTGAATTACACAAATGTTATTTAAATTAATTTACCGCGAAGAATGATGAATTGTTTTTTATGTAAAGATTATAAATTTTAAAAACATTAATTTATATTAAATGAAAAAAACGCACACGAATACTTTTATGTACAACATATCAAACAGTTAATTCAGTATGTATTTCAAATATTTATTGTAAAACAATATAATTATATACAAGCTATAAAACATTTTTCGAAAGTAATAATTATAAATATATTATTTTCATAATCAACAAGTTTTACATTTTATAAGATATTATCGTGATTTCTATTGAAATTAACAATATATCAATTGATAAACAAGAATTAGCAAATGTTAAATGAGTTGCACACGATTATTACCGTCCCACAATTATTAGGATAATATAAACATAGTTCATTCTGAGTGTTTTGTACAATATATTTCTAATTTAAGAATGATTTTTCATTAATTCATCACAGATTCATTATCAAAAAATTTAATTACGCAGTCCACAATTTGATTAACTACGCATACAATACGTACACATACAGACGGGTATTGCATACGCGCCTCAGGCATACAACAGATGTTGATAATAAGTTAATAATATTGTTTTATCTTATAAATTTTAATTATAATTTTTCATTACATTACGGAGCATTTCTGATTTATAAAGTTCTAAATGCAATCGATTTGTTTCCTCTCTTAATGATGATAAAAATTGGTCAATTTCAACTTCATTAAGGTTACCACTTGATGAATGAGGAAAATGATATACATTCTCTGAAAATATATTGCTGCACAAATGTCCAGGTGTATACATATAATCTTCTACTTGATTATAAGGAACATTAGGCATATAATTATAAAAAGGAGCATAATATTGTGAATTTACAGGCTTCTTTGATTTTTGTTGATGTAAATTACAAATGTTGATTTTCTCAGTTGTAACTTCATTATCTAAATGTCTTTGTGAAACATTTTTTGTTAAAGGCGTAGGAGAAAAATTACATGAATTATTCTTTCGATGTTCATTAATTCTAGGAACAGAAACAGAACTTTGTGGTTCATTATCTACATAAGACTCTTGACAATTAAATATATCTTGAATATTTTTTCTGCTTAAATTTGTTTCTACAAAAGACGAATTTAACCGATCTGTCATTGATCTAGATGACAAATCTGATTGCGTTTGTGACGTATATTGTTTTTCATATGTATCAGTACTATCAGATGATCTGATAATAAATTGTTCTTTAGCAGTATTATCTCCTTGTTTCTGAATCTTTTTCCGTCTACGAAATTTATTTTTCGCATATACTTTTCCATTCAATCTATGTTCCTTAACAGTATCATTTTCACTAGAAAATATACTTGATGTACTACTAGTCAAGTTACAATTTTCATGACGTGTAACTTTTTGTATTTTAAAAAGATCATCCAAACCTAAATCAGTTGATATAGAATTGTCAGAACTATAGTTATTACTCATTTTATCCCATTTATTATCACTTAGAGAGACGACGTTTTCTTCTTGACTAGTCATATTTCCAATATTATCTAGTGTCTTATGTAAAATATCAATCTTTGAATTAATAACGTTTTCACTTCGATTTGTGCTATCAGAATGTTCTAATAATTTCTCTTCCTGTTCTTTACTTTCATTTTTATTTGATTCCTTCTTAGATAATTCACTTTGTATTACTGTTAACAATTCATTAACTGAAGAGTTATTTAAACTTTTTAATTTTTGTATTAAATTGTACTTTTTAGGCTCATCAATGAATGTCACAAAACTTGCTATTTGCAATAAATGTTCCCTGGGATAAGGATTTGAATATAAATATCGTAATGCACTGAGATAATCTTCTCTGTCTGTGTTGGAGATCATAAGATTTGGCATATATGAATCTAATTCAACAGGATATGGGAAATATGCATTAAAATTTTCTCCACATTTTCGATGGGAACTTTTGAAATTTTCTATTTCTTTATATAGTTCTAATACATTTTCGTTTACAGAAGTTCTAAAATATAAATAAGTGTCATTTACTTCATCGTCATTTCGTATTTCTGGATAAACACATAAGAGAGCTTTCTTTTGTACACTATAAAATATTTTGAGCATTTCAACATGTTTCTGATATATGAACTTTTGTATAGATTCTTTCATGACTTCCATTGCATTATTTAATAATTTGATTTCAAAATCAAGTTTGTTTTTCCAAATAAATGCCTGTTTCAATAATATTTCCTCGTCATTTGAACATAATTCATCACAAAATGTATTAGAACCTTTCATATATTCTGTGAGATGAGAATTCAATTCTTCTAAAATGGAAACATCAGTGCTATTTTGAACATTATTTGAGATAGTTATCAGAGTATCAGTAGTTACATCACTCTTTTTCTGAATTTTCTGTTCTAAGTCTTGTTTCTGCATTTCATTATGTACAGTACTTCTAGAAATGGTATCTTCAGAATGTACATCAATATTCACGTAATTATGATGAAAAGAAGATTTTTCTGTATTTTTACTTTGAAAATTATATTTTGTAAATTCAATAATCATATCAATATTAGAATTTGATAAATCATCTTCTTGTAAATCTGATAAATCAACTTCAAATACCACATTTTCATTGTTTTTCTGCCAGCTGGAAGGATTATTGATTGAGGCATCCAATGTAAAACTATGTATAACTTTGGGCTTAGACACACTGTATGACATAATTGTAGTCTCTTTCTTCTTCTTTTTAATGCATTGAGATTCATCTATCAGATTAATACATGGTGCAAACAAAGAATTAACTTTTATTTTATTTTGTAAATCAGGTATGTTTCTTAAACAGGAAAAATCCATTATATTATTTTTTACTTCTTCCACATTTTCTGTAACTTCTTTATTTATATCATCTGTTGTTTCATTAACTTTTGACTTTATATTATTCTGTAGTTCTATATTAGCAGTATTCATAGATAAATCATTAATAGCTGTAGTGATAGGCTTAATGTCAAATTGATTTTCGTCTTTTTCAGATTTTGCGTAAAGTTTCTCAAATTTTGTATTAGAAGTATTCCAAATATCATTTGGATAATCAAAAGGAAGTTTCAGTACATAAAAATTTGGACCTCCAATGGACATTAATAGTTTTTTTAATGTTTCTAACTCATTTTCTGCAATTATTGTTATAGAGAGACCATAAGATCCATAACGTCCAGCTCTTCCTATTCTATGCAAATATGTTGGTGCATCTATGGGTAAATCAAGGTTTACAACTAAATTTACGTTATCTGCATCTATACCTCTTGCAGTTAAATCAGTTGTTACCATTATTTTACATTTAAAAGTCTTTAATTTATTAATGGCCTCAAGTCTTTTATTCATATCTTGATTTCCAGCAAAAAAGGTTGCTTTAAAACCCATAGCACTAATTTTGTTACATACAGATTGGGCTCTGTAAAAGACGGTGTATTTTAAGTATATATATGCATGGTGTTTAATTATTTGAAAAAGTGTAAATAAAAGAAATTATAAAAATATACTTACCTTGATTGATAATTTGAAAAAACTAAACTTTGTTTGAATGGAATTTTGTTAAATATCTTTATTAATTCATCTACTTTTATTTGAACCTAAAATTTAGTATTAAAATAATTTTATAACATTTGATATAGTAGATCAAGTCCATAAGTTCATGCATATTTTTAACTGTAATAAAACAATAAGAGGATATGAAAATGAATTTACGATATATTTACCATTATTTAGTGCAATTCCATATTATTTTTATGATAATTTATTCACCATGTGTTTTTACAATAAGTGCAATAAAAATGGACATGAACTTATGAACTGGTTTGATATTTGTATGATTATACAAAACAAGAAAATTAAATCAAACCTGTTTCATAACATTTGGATGAGAAGGAACAACTGTTATGAACTGTGTGAGTCCAACAAGTATTGGTTCATTGTTATCTGGAGATACTAAAACAGGAGAGCACATATATGCCTGTAAAAATATTTCCAAATCTCCCGGATAAGTGGCACTTGATGCTATAACTTGTTTACTTAGTGGTAATTTTGAAAAGATATAGCTGAAAATTTTTATTGTGAATAATACTTTTATTTCTTCAATAATGTCAATAATATATTTCATTATTATACGAACTTAATGTCTTTCTGAAAGCTGGTTTCCATTAATTTGTCTGCTTCATCAAGAATAAATAATCTAACATTTTCAACTTTTAAGAATCCTTTATCAATTAAATGTCTAATTCTACCTGGGGCACCAACAGCTATGTGACAATTATTCAATTTCTTTTTATCACTTTCTATAGCTGTTCCTCCTATAAATACTTCAACTTTTAAACCTGAAATTAAAAAAATAATTTTATTTCATAACTCCAATTATTCATCAAACAAATAAATTTAACTAAATTTAAAAAAATATTTACCTTCTATTTCACAAGCTACAGACGAAAAAACTTGTGCAATTTGTACAGCAATTTCTCTAGTAGGTGCTAATACTAATACTTGTACAGACGATATATCTATATCAATCATTTCAAGTGATATTATACAAAACACTAAAGTTTTACCAGTCCCTGATTTGGCACGTACTATTAAGTCTGTAGTTAACATATACATTAATAACTTATAGCTTAAAATATACAGATACAAAAAAGAAAATATTATATACCAAAACCACATCTTCCCAAAGGAATTGCTTTTAATTGTATAGGTGAAGGTCTTTGGAAACCACAAAGAGATAATCCATCCAAAATTTTTTGTGAAAATCCCATTTGATAAAATGTAATATCTTCTTGTACTTTAATATCCTTTGTCCGTGGTTTTTTGTCAATATCATGTGCAATAATGTGAGACATTTTCCCTATTTTCTCCTGTAACATAACTATAAAAATATTGTTTGAAATTTAGTTTTACTATTTAAACGAAATTACGTAGATATTAGTATAGTATTAACCTGCTTAAATCAGATTAGAATTATTTTCTAATATTATATCATTTTGTTTAATCACATAGATACAATATATATATATTAAATGAATGTACTTCACTGCTAATATTTTATGTATTATTTTATTTTATGTAATATTTTATGTATATCTAAAGGATATACCTGAATAATCACATATAATTCTTAGCGTGTCGGCTTTTACTTGTGATAAAAACAAGGTTACAAATTTTATTGGGTCGTTATACATAAATATACCTACATGACATTTTATAGAGACTGTTTTGATATACCAGTATTACTTTCCTATCTGTTACTCAAGTTAATCCATTCTCCAATCACTTTATGTAAACTGGACAAACCGTGAAAACTTCAGTATAGTCAGAGAGGAAATTTCCTCTCTGGTATAGTCTATCCATTGAAACAAGACAGTAAACGTAAACAAAATTTGATTACTGCAGCTGTAATCAAATTTTCTTTTCTGCGTGGAGAATTTTAGATTGGTTTGTTGCTAAAGTACTCTGGTCGTGCTTAGAAGTTTTGGATAAACAAACTTGACAATTAACAAATGGTTTAAAAAATAACATACAGGAGACATGCAAGAATACAAAGAAACCCAAATTTAAATGAATTAAACTTGATACAAATAACTATATTTTAATAAACTAATTACAAATTGAGAAATCTTTAATCTAGTATGATTTCTATGCTTTTTGGATAGCGCCCATTTATGCACCAGATGTCGGGATTAGCTTTACAATATTCCTCCCATTTTCTCGTTATTTGGTTTATTTATATCTTCGTATTTTACATAACAAACGCAATTTGTTTATGGTTCGATAAGAAAAATTGTTATTAATTAATATCAATAATAATTGTTCCTATTGAAGTTTATCATATAGCAGAGAGAATGATTTATTTGATATTATGATATGTTACGATAATTTAGATAAATATGTAAATTAGAAAATTATTATAATTATCACTGATAGATAATTTGACAATTAATCAATATTTACATAGATAAATTCTCTTTGTTCATTGCTTCGGCTACGCTAGTTTACAATTTGAATTTGGCGCCAGCTAGTTCATGCAGTGTTCGATAGAGGACGCGCACAACATGTTTACACTTGCTGCTTCACCTGCAGCCATTTTTAGTGTACAGTCTACAGTGTACTTAGTAGGAATGCCGAAGTTATAGTTACGATAAATATAAATATTGATTTATTTGATATAAAAATTGTGAAAATACAATATAAATTTACGCAAATAGTTTTTTTAAGTAAGAAAACATGGGTCGCCGTTCAATAAATACCACAAAAAGTGGGAAATATATGAATCCTACTGATCAAGCACGTTAGTAGATAACATAACCAAGCAATTTACTTTACTTAAAAATCATAAATTTACTAATTATTATAGCTTATTACTTACAAATTTGTTACAGGTAAAGAGGCACGTAAAAAAGAATTAAAGAAAAATAAAAAACAAAGACAGTTAGTACGTGCTGCTGTTTTAAAGGGCAAAGATCCTGCTCAAATTATTGAAGAAATGGAAAAAATAGACCAAATGGGTGAGTAAAATATTTGATAGTTTATGAATTGTTAACATTATTAATTTTATATTAATACATACATTTCAATTTTTAGAATATAATGTCATGCAGCCACCACCACTTAATGAGAAAGTATTGAAAGACAAACGAAAGAAATTGAAGGAGACCTTAGATCGTGTCTTAAAAATGTATGTAAGTATTTTCTACATAATGGTTATAAATTTTCTTTAAAAATTATTGGTAAGATTAAATCAACAGTGATAGTTAACATATTGTAAAATATTACATACATATTTATTTTTGTTTCTTTATAGGCAAAGGATGATCAGGAAAAGTGGGCAGAGTTAAAAGAACAATTGATACAATATGAACGTAGAAGAATAGATCTTGTTTCTTATTTTGAAGCTGTAAGACATGCACAACAAGTACAAGTTGATGAAATTCCATTACCATCAGCTGGTAATGACATATCTCGAATGTACTCAGGTATTTACTTATTATGATATTTATTATTATGGTATTATTTACAATTTCATTCACTTCATGTATATATCTTATATCTGTTTAGGTTCTTTAACTTCACAAATACCTTTACCAGATATGCCACAACCACCAGCACATATGTATCCCCCTCATCCACATTACATACCACAGCATCATCCCCTTATGAACATACCAATACCACCAAGTATTTTAAAGAAGACAAGTGCGTATGCAACATCCCCTTCTATACCTACACTAGCACCTAATAAAGAACCACCCGGTGTCCCACCTTTTCCACCTTCTGATCTATCAAGTGACGATGAAGATATGTCTGAGAAGGTTAGTATTTAAATTTGTTCAACATCAGTTAATGCATTATTACTTTAGAAATATGAATATTATGTAATCATGAAATTATGTATAGGCTAAAGAACCAGTACCAAAATCGAGAACAATTCGATTTGCGGATGACAAAGAAGATAATAAACAAGAATCAGACGGTAAAGATAAGGACAGCGACAAAGAGAAGGAAAAAGAAAGAGACATAACTAAAGTAAAACCAACTACTCTACAACAGAAAATGTTAGCTATGGCAGGGCAAGATATTGATCAATTTATGCGTGAAATGGAAGTTGTCCATAAAAAGCGGGAAACTGAACGAGCTCAAGATTTAAATGCTCGATTGTCACTACTGGAAGCAGAAAATGAATCTAATTCAAAGTCTAATAATAAATCTGGTAATAATAAAACAGAAGAAGAAGATTTAGAACCTCCAGGAGCATCAGACCATTCATCAAACCATAATCAACATACATCACATTCTCATTCTCAACATACACAACCACACACAATGCCCCCTATGGGATTGCCGCCTCCTCCTTTAATGTATAGACCTCCACCACCACCTTTACATTTGAGGATGCCGCCACCCCCACCACCCCGTATTGGACTTCGATTACCCCCTGGTAAGGATAATATGCACTATTTAATGATTTGTCAATATAAAGGTAATGAATAAATTGATAATCATTACTTTGTTTATGATTATAGGCCCACCACCAGGAATGCCGAGGATGTTGAGACCTGGTCCACCAAGTATGCCAAGAATGCCTCCTCCACAAATGCAAATGCCAAATCTATCAAATATGACAAATATAGGAAATCCTCAAATGCAGACACAATCTGCAACAGGATCACAACCTAAAACACCTAATGTACTTTCTGCTGCACCACAATTAATTAATCGAAAAGATAAAGATGGTAAAAGCACTACAACTATCGAAGCAAAACCACAAATTAGGAATTTAGCAGCTGATGTTACAAGATTTTTACCTACCTCTCTTCGTGTGAAAAGGGATGACAAAAAGAAACCAAGTACTTTGTCAAGACTTTCAGAAAGGATACCAGAAACGCAACCAATACGATCTACTCAACCTAAAACAAAAGATGATGCATATATGCAGTTTATGCAAGAAATGGAAGGATTGCTTTAAATTTGTAATGCTGTGTATAATAGAAATTTACTTGAATAGCAAAAAATTAAATTTTGAGGAATACATTGCGATTATTGTTACTATAATATATTATTATTACTATAATATATTACTATTACTATAATATAGACATATTTTTTCATTTTTAGTCCTTAAAATTTATGAATTTCAAGTGCCTTTATTTATGCGTAAATTTATATAAACTGAATTTGTTCACAAATGTAGCTAAAAGATTTCGACCAAAAAGGTGTTTTATTGAATATTGTACTTTCTAGTAATTAATTTTAACGATTAGTAATTAAAAGCTGTTCAAATTTTGCATTCAATATTACAGTATCAACAAGAACTTGTACTTTTTCTACTTAAATTTATAAAAAATTGTTTTTTACGCAATACATGATGAAAATTTGTTCTATTATTTAATTTTAACGAATTAACAGAATAGATAATGATGTTGTAAAAATTTGTTTTCACTAAAGTTATGAAATCGCGGACTATGATTAAGGCATGCGCTTAATGATCAATATGACAGACTTGTCCTTGCTATTTCCGACAATAGTAAACGTCATTTTTTAGTTTCTAGTTAAGCATGATTATACAAACAAGTCTCAACATTCGCTAGGGAAAACTGTCCGAAAATTGAGTCGTGTCTAATCATGAAAAACCAACATGGACGATCAACAAAGTTTGCGTTCTTGCGAGACAAACAGAGATAAGTAGAGCATCTCTGTGTTTGTCTTAGCATTTATAGCGTATCACGCATGCGTAAATCAAGAACTTTCTTATTTTCCATGTTGATTTTTCATAACTAATCACAACTCAATTTTCAGGCGGTTTTCCCTAGATTTCAGTATGTGTGAATATCGAGACCTGTTTATATGATCGTAGTCATCGTTACCAAGTCGAGGGAATAAAGGGAAAATAGTATAATTACTGAACTAGTGATGTAATGAATCGTACTATTAACAAATGTAGGTGGAGGGACAAATAACAGCTGTTTTTTGTTTTACATTGTTATGATTAAGTTAGGCAACTTTTTTTTTTAAATAATTTCATTGAAAAAATGTAACTTATATGAAGTAAATTGTTATTTACTTTCTTAAAAGAAAATACCATGTAAATCTTTTTGCTAAAAGAAATATTTGACTGTAATTAATTTACATCACATAGAACGTAACTCATGTCACGTAATATAAATGACATAGTATAGGGTGGCAGTGGAGTTAATGTGACACCAATGTATTCCCTCGTGAGGGAATTCGTCTGGCAACTGGCAACAGTGGTTACGGCAACCCTGTTTCCTACTTCTCTGTAACGAGATAGGAAGTCGTTCCTTAGTTTTGTGACTACATTGTAAAAGTATTTAAATATTATTAGTGTTTCATAAAAATTAATTCTACCTTACGTTCCGGAGTTAAATGTATTGTAAAAAACTATTTTTATGTCCTGAAACTAATTATATTTGAAGTGCTTTAACTTGAACTCAAAACATGTATCCAAGAAATAGACAAAGCCAAGGCTATCCCAATAGTAAGTAGCTTTAAATAATTTTACAGTAAATTTGTAATTGTTTGCTTTGATATTTTAATGTAATGAATATATTTTTTTGTTCATTATTTATAATAATTGAAGGTATGTAAATGGCTGTAGTAGAAGAAAATCAATACCTATATACCGGTTTATAAAGAATGGCGTTCTACAATGAATATTTTGACATAATTTTACGTTATACTTCCTCAATGATGCTAAAAATTATGTTCTAAAATAATTTTTATAATTTATTTTGTTTTTTTTTTAAATATGCTTATATATGAAAAAGAACTTTTTTGTTTAACATGTTAATTTGAACTTGAATAATGTAAAAATTGTATACATAGTTAGTCACAAAATTATTGGCACATACAGAAAGTTAACAGGAATACGAAAAATAAAAAGATGATAAAAGTATTCTCAGCACTTTTTTTTTTAAATATAGTCTTCTAGTCCTTTAACTAAGAAATCTATGGAAAAAAAACAATAAAATTATCATTTGTGGTTATGAAAAAATAATGTGAAACAATTTAAAGAATTAATTAGGATCACAAAATTAGCAACACATATTGTTAAACTTAATAATTTTTTATAATAATAATTAGAATTTTTATTTTGTGAGATATCCTTTTTGCTTTATCAAGTTGGATGTTAATTGATTGTTATAATGTCTTATACTGAGTTTATAAGGCAGTATTTGGGTACTTTAATTGTTTTTCATAGAATGTTACATGTGTGTCATTAATTTTATAACCTGAATAAATGCAAGGAATTGTTACATTTTGTCTTGTCAACAACTATACTAATAATTTCATTGCTCTTTATATAATATTCATAATTTAAAGACTAAATATCACATTTTTTAAATAAAGAGTGCTGAACGTCCTTTTATTATCATTTCATTTTTCATATTTCTCTTAACCTCCTGTATGTGTGAATAATTTTGAGACTCACCGTATTTATTATAAAGCCGCAAATGTGTTTCTCTTGACTTTATTATCATTGATTCCAACAAAAGATACCAATAATTTCATTAATTATGTTTCCAGTGAGAAACCAAAGTAATCCAAATGTATCATATCAAGGTCAAAGCACTGTAAGTTTGCTATTTTAAGAATAATTTTAACTTTAACTTAAAAAGTATAAGAGAAGCATATGTATATATATATATTTTTTGAAAACAATAATTTGCCAAGTAAATGATTCATATAATTACACATAGTATAGAAACATATATAATATGTAGTATGTAAATAAATGAATAACACATTTTCATTATATCAATCGATAAAATCGTTTAAGTAATTTAGAAATTTATGTATCAGAAGATGCAAAACGCACACACACTCAATATTTGTTACCTAAGTATTCCAGATCTTAAAATTGTTTTATTTTTCTATAATTACATTTAATTTATTTATTGATTTAAATTATTTAAGTGTACTAAAGATGTTAAAAATATGATATATTTAATATTATATATCATACAATGAAGAAATATGATGTAAAGTATTAATATCTAATATCTTAAGTAATTTAAATTAGTATTATTTAAAAATGCATTTTTTGTTTTTACAAAATATAAAATACACATTTGCATTTCTTAAACTTATACATATGTATATACACAAAAAATATTTCGAGTATAAAAATAATATGGAAGTATTTTTTATATTAATTTAGTACAAATACTAAACTACATTAGAGTTTTATGTTGTATATATCAATAAAATACATTAGATTTGCAATACAATGATATTCACTAATATCATTTGATGTATATATACTAGAAATTTTTGACAAAATGATTAATAAATACAAGAATAAATATCTGTGTAACATTATTGACCATTCTTTTGATACTTAAAATAAGTACATTTAGTACTTTTTAATATACTCAATATCTGATAATTTTGTTCGATCATATTATGAATAGAGTTATAAAATCTAAATAATAATACAAGTAACAATAAAATAAAAACAAAAGCAAAATTGGTTAATTCAAATAAATCATTCCATTTTTGTCCAAAAAAAATATATTAACATGTAAAATTTTAATTCTTTTTTAAACTGAATATTTTTAAATTACTTTTTTCTAATCTACTTTTTTAGAAATATTATTAAGATCATTATCTTTCATAACAAATAACAGCATTTATACAGCATATTATTTTTTTATTTTCTCATATTAATATAAAAGGAAAGAAATTGTATGTGTGAGAGAGAGAGAGAGAGGGAAGGAGAGGGAGAGGGAGAAGGAGAGAGAATGAAATATTTTGAATTCATCATAATTAGAATATGTAATTATTGTTTTCAATATTTCCATTTGTTGTTTTCAATATTTCATCCATTTGCATGTACTAATTAGTGGTCCCTACTTTCCCCTCCCCTGCAATGCAGGAACTAGTAGCTATACAACAATACCGAGGAGGTCTATTCAGCCAGGGGCTAGTTCGTCAGTTACCCCCATAGCGTAGCTTGCCATAGGCCATATTTTTAATAACATACTGAACTGATGTTTACATAACATTTTAGGCTAAACTGTTTGTCATTATTAGTAATTATGCTTTAGGTACAAACTAAAAATAAACTTGTTTTGGTACTACATATGTAGGTTTCTCTGAAATATTATTTCATAAATTTAAGGATTAGGATTTAAGATTTAAAGTTACAAAATATAAAAATGGCACATGTAAGTTTTCTGTATTTTTAAATCTACATTATTTATTAAATTTTATTTCACAATTAGCTTAAGTGTTTGTTTTCATAAACATGTGCAAACTTTATACACAACATGTTACAAAACTATATTTATTATTGATATAAAGCATATAGTAATGAAACTTTTACTTAGGCTTGAAAATCTTTATTCTTCTTCTTACTCTCCTTTTATTCTCCTTTTACTCTCCTTTTTTCTATTTTCTGTTGTATGTAAACTCAGTTCAGTTATACATAAGGAAATATAGGCCACAGAAATAATTTGGCTGGTATGAGTTATGGGAGTAGCATTAGACTGCTTTCAAGTGCATATGCGATGCTAGACCTTGGTGGGATAGCACAACCGTACAGGTTCCTTGTGTAGCGGCGACCCACCCTATGTTTTGCAGTACAATCAGCAAGCCAGTTTTCAAGCAACACAACCTCCTCCAAATCAACAAAGTAATTACAAACAAGGAAGTTCACAAAATGCACAACCATTTAAACCGCAGCAACAGCAACAACAACCACAAATGCAACAGGTAGCAGCAAGGAATTTGCAACATAGCAAATCTCAGCAACCACAAATGCAACAAGTAGCAGCAAAGAATCTACAACAAGGGAAACCACAACAACAGCAACAACAATTGCCACAGCAAATTAAACAACCACAACAATCCATTGCCAATTCTCCTCAAAGCCAAGCTCAACCACAGCCTCAATCACAGTCCCAACAACAGTCTCAACCACAGCCTCAAACACAATCACAATTTCAACCTCAAATGCAACGGTTGAAACCAATTTTAAAACTACCTCTCCATAATCAGCAACAAAGTGCAATTGCTATGCAAAATAATCCTGTTTCATCTTCTCAACCATTAGTTCCTACTCCAACATCTCCCTTAACAACTAACTCTAATCCTACACCTCCAACATGTAATAGCATATCTGAAATAAAGAATGAAAATCAAGTGCCTGAAGATACAGATACTAAAATAGAAGAACAACTTCCAAGATGGAGGCGTAAAGCACCTGGATGTAAGTATTTAAAATAATTATTAAGAAGCAGTTTTTTCTGTTTATTTAAAACATTTTTTTTAACTACATTTGAAATAATTTTGAAATTTATATTGCATAAATTATCTAAATATGGAAACATTATATACATAATGATGATACTTCACTGCGCAAATTTGAAGATTGAAACTATTGCTATGTGCTCTAATAGATTACTATTGAGCTATTGCATATTTATAATCATTGTGAATATTGATATACTGATATATATATGGAAAAAATTAATATAATATACTCTTGTTTAATAAATTACATAAAGTTTATACCTTCAGTTAGAGTAAATAAAAGACTGAAACGACTTCGTTTGAATCAACGTCTACGAAAGACATTGCAACCCAAGAATGCAATTATGGTACTAAATGAAATGAAACCTGGAGTCCAGTTCACATTTCCTGAAACTCAAGGACCTATGCCAAACTCCCTGTATCTCGTTCATGCAGAGGTATTTAGAATAATTTAGTACACACACACACACACACACGTGTGTTTATACATTATATATACTAAAATCCCAAAATAATTTTTTTTATTAAAAATAGCTTGATGGTAAAACTTATGTTGGGCAAGGATTATCTAAACCACTTGCTCGTCAAAATGCTGCTGAAAATGCGTTGAAAGCATTATTACTTGAAAAAATGACAGCAGCATCTATGAAAGCACGTATTGATGCTGAATCAGATGGACAATCAGTTCAATCTATGGATTCATCTACTATATCAAAAGAGGAAAATAACGAAGAAGGTGTAACACCAATGGATACTGCTGTTGATGAAAGTGATGAAATTCCATGGAGCTCTTTGGCTAGTTTTGCATTGTATAAACTTTTCCTTGAATGGCATAATCAAGGAACATCAGTTCCAGTTCCAAGACCAGGATTACCATCACCTGTTAAAGGAATTAAAAGAGAGATTTCTCATGTTCAAAAAACTCCAGTTCAGAAAGAACTTCCACCTAATGCAACAAACATACACCCTGTAATGTTATTAAATCAAATGAGACCAGGTTTAACATATGTAGAACTTAATCGAGTTGGTAATCCACCAAATACAATGTTTACTCTTGCTGTTGATATTGATGGCATTGAATATTCAGGAACAGGTAATGCGATTTCTATTTTAGTTTAAGCATTTATATCTTTATTCTATACATCAATATAAAAAATGTGTTATATATTATAGTACATTGCAAATTAATGATTTTATTTTATATGTTTCTTTTATGTTGGATTAAAAATAAATGTATATTACAGCAAAGAACAAAAAGGATGCCAAGAAAATAGCAGCAAAATCTGCACTCCTTGCTTTGTATGGTTTAAATTACCCAGATGAAGTTTCATCAGTAATGGACCAACCAATAGCTTAAAACATCATACAGACATCATTAATTTTTGTAATATATTATAAAATAATACTATTACATTATAGTATTATTCATACTATTACTCATTTTACTTTGACTGCTTTAATTCATATATTGCGTGAATTATAGCATATTACAAAAGATATTCGAAAAATTTGAGAATTGCAACGAGGAAAAAGATTTAAATATATAAACATGTAGAATTCATTTATACATTATTTTTAGTATATCTTATTTTTCAATCCAACGGCCTTGAAAACGGCCTTAGTTGTTTGAATTACAGAACTAAAATTCAACTAAACAAAAAGTTGAACTAAGTCTAAAACTATTTTCTATATCTTGCTCCATTGCACTTCCTTACTCTTACTTGTCTTCTTTCGCTTACTAATCTCAATAACAGTAACTATTACCCGTAACTGGTTCATATATCTCTATTCTTTTCTTCCTTTCTCTATACAATATCCTGTTCCTTCTTTTGAACTTCTATTGGGTTAAGATCTTAAATCTTCCCTTTTTTTTCAATTTCACGCCGCGCTTATATATTCTATGTTTCTCATCATATCAAAATCTACATATTCTATTCTTCCAAATTTCCTCATCTCACCCTAAGTATCAATCTTATTAGTTTCCTTTAATCCCTTTATTAACTAAGTGCTTTGGTATCACAACTGTTTTCAAATCTTTATATCTGCAGTCAAACTTAGAATTTATTATCCTACTAAATTTAAGAACAATTCTTCTTGAAGTTATACATTCTCATACATTTTCTAAGAATGCATTTTTTCTCGTTTGTACTTAAATACTCTAATCTTTCCTAACTATATTCAAAACTTCTTAAATATTTTTCTTTACTTATTTTGACATTTGGAAGTTTTTGTTTCCTTCTTTTTCTCTTATAATACTTATGTATCCTGTAAGTTATGTAATCCGCCCGTCTAATCCCAAAGTTCACTTTAGGTATTAATTGTATTCTTCTTAATTCATCTCTTTCCTTCTATTCTCAAATTTTTGCTCTGTATTATACTCTTTATTAAATTTTTATTACACTCTTTATTAAATTATATTATACTCTTTATTAAATTATCTAATAAACTTATTCTTTCCATATAATCATTCAGGAACAGTTTTTTTCCAATTCCTCAGCCTTATCCTACTGTTAACACTTAGTCTCGATGGGACAAGCCAACCTATACGCTGTCCACCGCATATTTTTCTAAGTATCGAGAGCTAATATTCGTTACTTAAAAAACAAAAAAGTCTAAAAATTATTTAAATGGTCAATTATATTTTGCGGTAATGATTTTATTTAACGATTTCACATATTGTTTATACGAAACATCAAATTATAAGTATATATTAAAAGCATAAGAAAATATAGATAAAATTAAAAACATTAAAGATGACTAAAGATAAATAACACGACTTGAACGTGAAGTTAAAAGTTTATAATGCATTTTAATATTCTTTTATAATGCGGTATCGTTCGATTATAATTTTATTTAGTCATAACTGATAGTGTAACTTTTTAATTAATTTTAACACCACCAAATTGGTGTATTTTATTATATACTGTACTTTATAAAAGCAGAAAAAGTGATGCAATTAATTGGGAACAATTCCAGGTAAACAATAACTGATAATAACAAAAAGAAAACGCATTGCAAAAGTCAGAAAGGGAGATCCCGTTCGGTCACGCAGTGATGTACTTTACAGAGGGGAGATCTCCTTATTCCGTTGGTTAAGTGTTAAGTTACCCTTCTTTATCAATTCTGTCAACTGTTTTATATTTTTCTCATTTTTACTAAAAATATCTCTAATATTTGAAAACTTTTTTTTGCACGTGCCGAACTCCTACCGAATAAAACTCCACGTTGGCCACCCTACGCGTATGACAGGGGTGCTCCAGGAACCTCGGTGAATTACTTTCTGTTGCACCCCCTCCCGCGTCCTCTCGTTCGAGCCAGTCCTATAAATTCCCTGACTGTTGAATTTGGCGCTAGGGGGGGCCATTGCCCCTGGCGTCGTTCCTTCTAGATCCAATATTTGAAAACTATTACTCCTTCAACTGTTTTCCATTCCATTGGCATAATCTAATGACCAAAATTGTTTTTTCTTATTACGAGTTACAAGTCTTCTTACTTGTCCTTTCTTCGATTCTTCTTTCATAACCGACATAAATATCACAAACAACATCGTACTCCAGAGACAGTACCCCTAACACTCTCCCGTTTGCGACCACTGTTCACTTTGGCTGTATTTCTCGTTTTCGCATATATTTCTTTTATTCTTTTTATCAAATATTCCTTAATTCTTTTCCTCTCATTATTATCTATAATTGTTTCCTAAACACGTTATTAAATGCAGCTTTTAAATGGATAAAGAAAGCAAAAGCTCCGTGCTTTTTTCTTTCCGAAGTCGGCTTGCGCGTCGCCTCTGATAGAAGGCCGTGAAATACAATCCATTTCGTCAGTCTCTTCGTTTACAATAATAAATTCATTTATACAGATCCCGTTATGTATATGTAGTATTTAAATATCAAAATACGAGATTTGAGGAAGTATTCTTTCTTATACTTTGCATTATGATATAAATAGCAAATAGAATATATTAGAATTATCAATAAATTTCTTTTATCATGTAATTTGATCAAATTACATTATCTTATTTTGCTTCGACTTTCACATTTTTGTATTTCATAACTATGTAATTTTTTATTAATAGTTCATGTGTAATCAAATTCTACTTAAGAATTTTACTTATAATAGTCATGATAATAATGTAAAAGTGTTTGTAAATATATAATTTACAAAAAAGTGTAATTCAAAATGTATTTTTCCAGAAAATCTGTTTTCTTTAAGAAAATTGTACTTTAACCGTTTTAGCGCCACGCAGCGCGATCGCGTCGTTCGCGTACTCTGGTGAACTGTGTCATGATGTTTGGTCACGATCGTCAATTCGAAGCGCTATCGCGCTGCATAGCAAAATCCGACACAGATTCTTCAAAACCCCTGGCACTAAAACGGTTAATGTGTAATATATCCTTATTTTGTATCTAATGTTTCTCATTGTATTGTATTCAAATGATATGTTTATGTATCATAATAAATTGACATGTATAAATAAATTTTATGTTTGTCAATATTTATTACGCACTAAAATACAAATTTTCTTCCATTTCCAACGAAATATAAATTTTTATATTTAAATATAAATATTTGATTTGTTATTAGAAAGCTGATTAAACTATAAAGTTCATAAATATAAGTAGTTGTTATGGCGACAATTTTCCAAACATTTAGGTTCAAGTACAGTATCTACACAAAATTAAAGTACACATACAATATGCAACCACTAAAGATAATTGTTACAGGACCTATTAGGGTAATATTTCAGTTGTATAATCTTTATGTAATTACTGTTTTACTATGCAAAAATTTATTACTTTGTTTGTTTCACCTACTATATGTAAAAGTAGTGTTAAATAGAACTTGTAATCAATATGTATATCTATAATGTATACAAAAATACAAATTGAGTTAATTCTAAAATTTCAATTATTTAAAAAATATTTTTTAGAGTGGTAAAACAACGATATCTAATTTTCTTGCCGATGCTACGGAAATACCCTATGATTATCATCCAACTAAAGGTGTCCGAATATTAGAATTCGAAGTACAAAACATAAATGTGAATAATAAGCATATCACAAAAGATATTGAATTATGGGACTGTAGTGGAGATCATAAGTATATATAAACAGTACTTTATTTATTCAAACAATAATATAATATATATAATGTACTGTAAAAATATTTCAGATTTGAAAGTTGTTGGCCAGCTATAAGAAAAGATGTGCATGGTGTTATACTTGTATATAATGAAAAATCAAATGAATGTTTGAAAGAAATTCAACAATTATATGATTATTTTATTGATCAAACAAAATTAGATCCAGATAGATGTGCAATTTTCTGTTATGATCCAGAAAAAAGAAATCCAGAAATATCAAAAATTATTTGTGAGTACCTACGACCTATAATATTAATAATCGTAATATTCACAAAAAGTTATATATTTTTATTTTATTATAATTTTTTATTTTATATAAACAGCTTCAACATTTATGAAAGTATCTCATGTTAAATGTAATATAGAAAGTGGTGGAAGTAAGTTAAAAGCAGATTTTGCATCATTCATAAGTACAATACTTAATAAAATGCATAATTGCACAAATCAAGAAGATAAAAATATTTTAAATGAAAACATATTGTTTGCAAAATAATATTATTCAATAGCATAATAAATTTTTATCATCTGTTTTTAGGAATTATATTCAAAAATTTATTTTTGATATGAACATTTTATTGTAAGAAAATCAATTATTATCCTTTTACAAAATATTTATGAACCTNTCACATTCTGTGCATTATAATTATAGCATACTTACACGTAAATATTACATATTGTATATAAAAGTTTAGATTTACTATATAACATTATTTTGTTTGCGCGATATGTACACACTGTAATAATATAATCAAATATACTTCCTATCCCCAAATTTTTATTTCTTAAAACTAATCTTATTCTCTCATATAAATATTTTTTATGATTAATCACTTCAATTAATATAGGAAAAATTACGTTTCAAATTTACCCAAATATAATTTAGAACTAGAACAGCTTATTAAGAATTATATTTTGTACAAACAAATAATAAAGACTTTAATAGATATTTGCGATTTTATACTAACATAATTTCTGTTAACTTTTTGCTTGATTGGTTAAAAATGTCATTGACTCGTTCCATGCTCTCTGTACTTGTTCTTCGGTAATGTTATGACTCCATAAACTACATATCACAACATTTGCTTCTTTGATTTGTTCTATATTACTTGGTTGAGCTTGTATTCTTAATTTTGCATCAGCTTCGGTTAATCCGTTTCTTTCTACTATTCGTCGTATAGCCTATGAATAGAAGAACAAAGAAGTTCTAAATTTGACTAACAAAAAGTACTCTAACATGAAATATTAATCTATAAAATTTAATCTATAAATTAAAAGTTCACCTCTTCTTGTGGAATAACGCATGTCCAGATTTCGTGACATTCATGTTGCCATTTAGCTTGTATTAAAACAGCAGCTTCCATTACAATTACATCAAATCCTTTTGTGTTGAAATCATATATTTGTTTCTTTGCTTCTTCTAAAATTATGGGCCAAACAATCTTATTTAGCTTGCTTAATTGTGCCTATAAATAGATTTATATTTTTAAATATAAGCCCAAAAATATCAATATTAGGTATTAGTAATAATATGAAATTAATAAAAGCTTACTTGATCATTAAATACTATATTTCCGAGTGCTCTTCTGTCAATAGATCCATCAGGTTTTAAAATAGTGGGACCAAAATTTTCAACTATCGTATCAAAACACTTTTTACCAGGTAAATATAAATCATGTGCTATTTTATCACAGTTGACAAGTGCGGCACCTAATTTTTGTAGTTTCTCAGCTACAGATGATTTTCCACTTGCTATACCACCAGTCAAACCAATGATATAAGGTTTTAGAGGTTTATTCCCTATTTGCTAAAAAGTTAATACGATTAAAACCTTTGTATAATACAATTTAGTATAATACATACAGGAGCTTTCAGTTTTGTTCCCAATAATCGTATTCTTTGATTACTAGAACTGATTTTACTTTCTTCATGTTCTTTATGATTCTCATCCTTTATTAATTTCACGACATGAATGTCTAATTTGTTTAAATTATTTTTCTCACGCATTTCATTCACTTTATCTCCACCATGTTTTGTTTCTTCGCTAACTACTATCATCTCCAAGGTTGAATCACATTTAGTTGCTCCGTACATATCATTTATGGCCACAACTTCATATGTTATAGTTGGATCTATGTCTTCTAGAAAGTCTTTGAGATTTAAAATTCTTATAGAGCAAGGTTCTATCAGTTCCCATAATAATTTTGCTAAAAATTTAATTCAGTAGATTAGTTAAAATATTAAGGATTATGCAAAATTTAACTTATAAAAAAAACTATTTATTTATGAGATTCTGTAATAATTTATTAATCAGTAATATATGAATTACTTTCTTACAATTTATATTTATCTGTATACTCTTACCAGACAACATATTTGTATCAGTTACACCAACTCTAAGTTTCTCTGTACAACGCAATGCAGCTTCACTTAAAAGTATTTTATGTCCATTATGTATTCGATCAAATGTACCACCAAGTACTACATTCTTGTAAGTTTTTTCTTCATTAACATAAGATGTTATACTATCTGACTTTCCTGATTTTAGATCATCAGTAAAATTAATAAAACTGCAACCCACGGAAGTGTTTGCTAAATAATCTTGAATGAATGTGTCAGCTTCCCTTTTACTACAAGCTTTATCAAAAATAACTATTTCCACAGGTTTCTTGGTATTTATTACTGATATATTAGGATTTTTCATACTTGTAAGTAATACTCGAACATCAAGCGGAGAAAATGTAGTAGATGTATTGATATAAATATCGGTAACGATTTGAGCGTAACGACTTATTCGCCACTGAGGATTTGTAATCATTTGATTACCAGAGAGAAATATATTCTTTTCTGGAAAATATTGGATATATAAAGTTTTTAATACGTGTTTTTTTATTATCGGTAATAATTTCATCAGTTTTGTAGGATTTGTTAAAACTAATAAACCGGTATTTGCCATCATGTAACAGAATTTCTAAAACTTTAACCTTATCTTCTGATATCTTAGTTGAAATGTAACGTATATTGTAGTGCTATGTTCATGCGTGTTTTATTATATTAAATATCGATTACTGCATATCGATTACTTGTAACATATTAAAGAATTCTCTTATCATCAAGAATATAACTGTGTTAGGATATTCATTATCTTCACATAGTTGCCACGCATATACATGTAATAATATATAAAGTATTAGTATATACACGTAATTACAAATGCTCAAACCTGTTACGATCAGTTTTTTAAATTTTGTCATTCAATTTTTAGTTTATTATTGGGTTTCTTTCAAATAATAATAGTACATATTTATAATTTTTGAAATTAATAAGAATTTCTAGCGAAAAAACATTAAATAATTAATTAACATTGACAAATATTAATCAAAATATCGCATTTATTATTCATAACCTATATTTTAACTTATATTTGTAATTTCTATCATATCATATCATAACTTACATTTTATATATCATATACGTAAATGAATAGAAATAATGATTAATATATATATACATAATATTTAATTAAATTTGTAATTCCTTCATATTGGTGGTGTAGAAAAACAACGCAAGGACTTGTGTGAGGAGAGTTTGTGATGTAAAATTAACCATTGTACTAATTTTATGTGATTATTATTAAATGCCATTTCTAATAAGCTATTGTACCATTTGTCTTCAAAGCCAAATCCACATCCTATGAAAGTAGAAAATATTATGTTTAAAATACCAAATATGTTGGTAAAACAAATTAAGTTTTCGTAATAACTAACCAGTTTCTGCAATCATTTCAAGACAAGAAAAATCATCGTCCATTGGATTATTAAGAAAATAATAAATAGCCATACATAAAGCATTCTCTCCTGTTGTTGTGACAAGGGAAGCATCAGCACCTATATGCAAATTTAGAAATGAAAGAGACCTATGTGTATTATAATATTTAATTATATTATGTATACTGTAATTTTGTTTTGTGTTATTATTCTATTTTATACATACCCTTAGCTAACATAAAAGCAATTAAACATTTATGACCTTGGAAACAGACACGGTGGAAAGGTGTTAAACCATAAGGTAGAGATTTTACATTTACCAATTGTGGACAATTTACTATTATATCAATGCATTTTAATGCATAAAATTTGTCATAACATTTCTAAGAAATAATATATATAATACTATATTTTTTATAAATATGACGCATCATAAAATAAAGTTAATAATAAGAACTGAATAAATATGTTTAGAAATATTTTTAATACAGAATTTTATATCTAATATTTTATAGTATAATTCATATTATACAACGATATTTAATAGGTAAGCAATTTACATCAGTCGCATATTCCAAAACATTTAACATTTCTTTATGACTGATAATACTTTGATGTCTGGAAATTACTCGATTATACGTGTTAAACTTTTGTAATTCTAATAAGTTGTATTTCGATTCATTCATGATTCTTTTAGAACGATAATCTGCAATTCAAACGCAAAATTTAAGATATTGAAAACATTCTTTTTATCTATAATCTATATACAGAGCTGAATATAATATATAGCTGAATTAATAAGATTTTAATTTAAATGCAATTATCAGCTATCAGAAGTTTGAAATTTCAAAATGTATGTACCATGAATGTAATTGAGTATAAAAGAAACAACTACGATGAACCCAGTAGTGGCAATAAATTTAAAAATGTTTGTAATTTCACTTAACGTTGTAAAATATTTAAGTAAGATATTGTAAAATGATTCGTTATATTTTAATATGAGGCTCATGGTTTCTATTTCTTTTAAATTATTTCCAATTTCACTTGTGTTTCGTGTCAATATTCGAATCGAGAAACCCCTTTTAATCGTACGATCTAGGAACAAGAACAGCAGATAGGAATCTATATGTGGCAAACATTTCCCCATAACTGCTCTGAATAACCAATCAGAATAAGCGAGCAATGATGCAGGATGTCCTCTTTCAATAAGCAGTCGACACTCCGGAAGTGATTGTCTAAAGTCTAAGGGGTAGAGAGAGCCGTTACCCTGAGTAACGATTAGATATACCCCGAATCCTCAATTTGAAGTTGTGAAACGGGGTCGCCGTAGGGGGCACGGATATTCAGGTATTGCAACGAAAACAGAATCGACGCAGACGCGAGAGCGAGCCATACTTGCTCGTCAGAATGAGTGCGTTGTGTTGAGATACCCGTCCCCTAGTGTTTACAATTTTCCTTGGCAAAACTAATCGGTGTTATGATTGCACATTGTTGGAAAATATTTATGAAAATAGTACAGTGATCATTCGATTTCCAATTTGTTTTATTCGAAATTATTCGTGATACAGATATATGAGAGGCTCAGTGTAAGTAAATACACTCAGTTGTATTTCCCTGTGTTACTTCAAACTTGAGTCTTGTTACGAAAATGGCGAATCTTACAAATCGCCGATATTTTTATGGAAATTTTGTATATATCTATATGGATAACAAAAAGTGAAACTATTCTACGATTCTAATGTGGAAGAACTTTATCGGGGCCAAGTAAGGAAAAAATTTCGGATAGTCAAAGATGGATGCAACAATTGAGAGAGAGTGCAGTGCTTTGGGTGGCCTCTTTCAACAGATTATAACTGACATGAAGGTAAGTAACGTTAATGGTGTGTCAATATTCGATATTTATTTTGCTTGAGCGCGACCGCGTTTTTTCCTGTTCATTGTTTTTTGTATGCTTTTCCACCTTTGCACAAGTAACGATGCAGGCCAAGGCGCGTTGTCGATGCAACTGTTCTTAATACATATACATATTTCGTAAATATTATGAAATCATTATGACCGAAGAGGCAACATATTCCTTCAGTTATTTCTTCTTATCGTACTTTTTAAAAATATGGTTCCACTGTCCTAATTCTGGAAACTACTCTTCGAAACCATTGAGATACTTTAATGCGATAAAACGAGGACGATAGCTAATTTACACTTGTTCTAGTTCTATAATACTGCACCGAACTATTTTTTCATATTTCCAAGATAATAAATGTATATATTCTTTTTACTTGATGGAATTAGTAAACAACGAATATGACGTCGAATAATATTTATAACAAAGTAAATTATATAAAATAATCCTATTTAATAAATTTCATATATAAATTTTTTATAAAGTGTTATCTAATTTTATTAAACAGCCACAAAAAATGCATGTAATATTGCAGCTATGTAACAATTCAATTTTCTTCTTCAGGTAGCTTCCTAGTTCATAAAATTATCTAATCAGAAAAGATAGGTAGGCGTATGTGATTGCATTACCCTATTAAATGTGTTGTATTTTTATGATAACATAAAAGTATCTACGTCAAATGTAATAATATGTATTTGTACAATGTATAAAAATCGTATATATAAATTATTTATATATTTCTTATTTTACAAATAAGAAAATGTTATAAAAATTTGTTTTAGAATGGAGCACCATTATGGGAAGATTTAATTTCAAAAGCAAAACCAAATTACATTCTTGTCTAAGGTAGGTTTGATTACAGTTTAATATTTATTTTATTAATAAACTTAAGATTTGACTTTTGTATTCAATAGTAATACTAATTATATTGTGCATAAAACATAAAAATAAAATTTACTGCAAGCTTGTATTTTAATTACAGATATATTGTAAAATTTATTTTACAATAATATAATATCTCTAATTACATTAGAAATTTTTTTAGGGCTGCTATTTTAGCTATTTCTGCATATCTTGAAACCTTTCAAAAAATTGCTGATGCTGCAACTAGTGCAAGAGGTAAATTATGTCTTATTTTCTATGTTTATTATAAACAATCATACATCAATAATTGTTTGTGTCATACTTTCTTTTTTAATTTTTTATGAAATACTTTTAAATGTTAGCTCTTAATGCAATAAAATATTTGTAATTAAGGTGCAACGAAAGAAATTGGAACTGCTTTAACCCGGATATGTCTTAGACATAAAGCAGTAGAAACACGTATGAAATCATTTACTAGGTAAGTTTTCATTAAACTTTAATAATTTTTAATATTTATTTGTTAAATAAGCATTTTTTATTTACATATTCTTTTATTAGTGCTATTATGGATTGCTTGGTGTTGCCTCTTCAAGAAAAATTAGAAGATTAGAAAAAATCTTTAATAAATTTAGATAAAGAACATGCTAAAGGTTAGTATATTTAATGATAACATATTTGAAAATGTTGAAATATACTTGAAATTCTGTTAATTTCAGAATATAAAAAAGCAAAAGCAGAATTAAGAAAGCGATCTACTGATACATTACGTTTGCAAAAGAAAAAAGCACGAAAAGGTCATCATTTACAAGGACAGTCACAAGGGCATGGAACATTATCAGGTGATATTGAATTGAATCGAATGCTAGAATCTTCAGCTGCTGTTGTTCAAGAAAAACGGTTAAGTTTAGAAGNAAACGGAAAGAAAAGCCGTTCGCGCGGCTTTACTCGAAGAAAGGGGCAGATATTGTCTTCTTGCCAGATTTTTGAAACCAGTACTTGTTAGTAACATCAATTATAATTACCCAGTAATTAATAATTTAATTTCAAATAACACTGTTAACAACATGTAAAAAACAAACATAGGATGAAGAAATTGCAATGCTAATGGAACTGACACACTTGCAAGAGGTTTCTGATCAATTACAACGGCATGCAGCCTCTCCACATCATTTACCTCCTGCATCAGAGCAAGTGATAACAGATATAAAAGGTTGCGATGTAACACAGTGGTCACTTGCTACGCCGCCCTCAAGTCCTTCTTTGTCACTTGGATCAAGAAAAAGTTCAATGTGTTCAATTAGTTCTTTGACTAGTAGCAGCAGTGGTTCTTGTAAAAGTCATCCAAGTCCATCTGGACACCCTTGGCACAGATCACTTTCTCAGGTGAAAATTACGGTAGCATAAACAACCGATATTACATTTTTTTCGTTCTGCTTCGTTATTATACTAAGAATGTCAATCATTTGTGCATGGCATATTAGTTTCACTATTTATGCACTAGCCGTATTTTAAGCAAGTAGTTGCTTATGGATCATAGCATGAATGCCACTTGGCATCGGCTTAGTGTGTATGTGGTAGTCGATGTTGTACTCGTTGTAGTCTGTCGGTGTCAGGCCCTCCAGCATCAACGGTATGATGACACTACGCCACTTGGTAAATGGTAGTTCCCGTGACTCTGGCTTCACTTCTCAGGACACGTTATACACACAACCAATCTCTGAACATCAGGTAAGGTTGTTAGACACTAGTTGCTTGCCAGCACTTCATATTTTTCCTTTTTATTTGCAATATTCAATAGAGCACTGCATCCTTTGAGGTGTATGTCTTTTTTATGTTTTTGAAGTTAAACTGTGTTGTCGTAGGTATCAAATGTGTCTTCTCAAACTAATCAAAATACTGGTTGTACTACAACAAGACCTGTAACTACTGCTACTTGGCCTGACTTGCAGGAAACATCAGTTCAGTATGATAGGCAAAATCAAAACACAATCAACGAACGGCCGCACACGATCTCTTCTGGTAAGAAAATTAAAACATATTTTATTAATTAAAACATATGATAAAGAATAACGTATAATTTATTTATAATATTACACTTATTCTTGTAGCTTATGAAAAAGGTCATCAAAGACCAGCACTCAGTGTCTACACATTCCAAGCTCCAGATAATAGTGGCTGTTGTCATAGTCAACCCGCTTCTCCAGTTTCTTCTTCCTCTTCATGTTCTTCCTCTAATCAACAAGCATCCAGAGTACAATTGCGTAGAAATAATGGTAGTCATCGCCCTCCTATACCAAACAGATGTTCCAGTTTAGAGCGACCAACAGTTCCAGTAAAAAATGAACCTCCTGGAAGTCCTAGAGGGAAACCTAAGTTACCACTTCCAGCACATTTAGCAAAAGGTCTCTATTAATCTTTATGAATTATGTTAATGTTTAGAAAATAGCATATAATATTACGATATAATACAGAATTAGCAACTCATCAACTTCAACAACCAATGTATGTGAACATGCACGAATTAGCAAATTTAGCTGCAAGTCGCGCTCAAGAGATGCAGTTACCTTTACCACCACCTCCTGCTTCATTATCAGCACCAGGAACTGAAAAGGTAAGGCAACAACATTTGACATTTTGTAATTATAAGTGCTTAGCTAAATATATTTTTAGACTGAAATTACGGAAAAAGATGGTGGAAGTCAAACATCAGAGTCTAGTATTGAATCTAGCAGTGGATATGGAAGTCAAACTACTATACCGCATTCTCATTCACTCCATAATCCAAGTGAGAATGCATGGAATGTACCTGGTGCTGTATCTACTTTAACGGTCCGTAGAGGATCGATGCAGCAAGTGAATAAACCACCACCACCAACAAGACGAACATCTACTATTATAACTGCCACATTCAATAATCCTTCAGTAGGTTCTAACGATGAACGCGCTGATAATACTTGCGACGAAACTGAAAATCTTCCTCCCCCGCCAGCGTTTTTGTTAGAAGGTTCTTCACCTACAGCTAGTCCGACTCCTCAACGGTAGAATATAATTCTTTTCCATCTCTATTATGAAAGATTTCAATGGCAAATAAAACGCTAATGCAATGTAATATATATTCTATATTGCAGATCTATCTCAGTGTCGGAAACAGTAAGGACACTTACAGAGTTACGTCATACACCTGCTAGTCCATCTCTTTTACGGAAGGCTACAGGACAAGCACAGTCGCATAACAATGCGTCTGCTACATTACCGCATAATGCTGTGTTGCAAGTAACTCGATCATCTGTTGAACGTTCATGTGCAGCCATTCGTTCAGCTTCTCAAGAACGTAATTCAAATACTACACAAATAACTACTGTCAATACAGGTGTAAATATTCAAGGGCAAGGTCCGGGAGGGGTTGGCCAAAGTTTTATGGCGGTTCTCAGTGCTAAGCTCATTAACAGTACAGGTAATAATGCCACAAGTGGTAACAATACGAATAGTAGTCCCAAATCTACTAGAAAGCACTCCATTGAACAGCAGATAAGCAAAAATTCTAAAACACCATCTGGTTTTCTCGAGACTTTGAATGCTAAATTAGCGCAACAACAGCAAAACTTACAAGGAAATAATACAACGAGTAGATCCGCAAGCGTAAGACGCATAATGGGTAATCGTGTACCCATTATGGATCCTTTACAAGTCAGGGATTCTCTTATGGATCAAATACGAAAAGGTACCTCTTTAAGGAAAACCAGTGGTCCCATTAACGATCGTTCAGCACCTAAAATTTATTGAGTATTATAATACGGATGTTCGTACAAGTTCCTTTGTTATTTCTGATGCATCTGATATTTGCGACCGTTGTAATAATCGCAACACGCATTATCAAGTTTGAACAATAACGTGTTTACATCGCCAAATAAAATTGCGCTTATCACGCGTATATATGTACCTTTATGAACGTACATTTGGTAATTGATAATCAGTTAGACTGACTTCTTTGCATTTCGGTGCACTGACGTAAAATTCAAAGAGTAAAGCAAATTTTTTACCTGAATTCGTTAATATCGTGTTTAGTTTGATTAAAATTATGTAAAAAAGGCAAGCTCTATATTAAATCCATCTTTAATTTATATTTCACAATGCGTGTCATAATATATATAATATATACATATATATTAATTCAGTGCAAAGATAAAACGACGTGTCTTGTTTAATTAGAGAGCCCAATTTTATTATATCGTACACGTACTTTATAATTTAAAATAATAAGATTTAAATAATATATTTATGAACTAAAGTAGTATATTTACATATTATTGCAACTTTAAGTTTTAACTTAAGTTGATGTTTGATACTAATGCCTGATGCTTGCCAGTACTATGGAAAACCTGACTGACTGAATCATATTTTAGTAGCAATTTAATACTTTATATTTTAATTTAAAGAAATACAAAATCTGCATATATAATTTAATATAGAGCTCGTGTCTTAATATATTATTATTTTACAGTAGTGATTAATTTTACCTGTATTGTCTGTCTTTCATTTTCCTGTATGAAGCGCACAAACACAATTGTCATTTTTATTTCAGACTATTTTTATTTCCTACTCAGTATCGTGTTCCATGCGAGCACAGGTTCTAATAGTAGCATTTGTCAACCAATATAATACTGTTTGGTATGACAAAATTGAACGTAAATGTATGTGAGTATTACTGCCCAGGTAGAACTTAATTTTAGAATTAGTTTTTATATTGGCCCGATTCCATCAAGATTTATATCTTTAATATTTATTCAATATCGATATACAATAATATTGCATTTTCCAAACTACAGTATTACTGCATTATTTTTTTTGTTTGAACAATTCGTAAGTTAATTTTACCACACTTGAAAGTTTTTGTATTAACTTAGTGTAGATTTCTTTAGATTATACCAATTGTATTTTACACATACCGCCTTCTTGCTAGAGAAGTGACACTTTTAAAAAACCCTTAATTTCGATATGTTTGTAAAAATTCCCCAACTTTTTTTTAATAGTAAACGATATATATGAATAATATTTTATAAAAAATTTTAGAAATCTAAAGGTTATTAGTTAAATTACAACAAAATTATTAAATTGGTAAATAATTACTAAATTGTTCAATAATTAGCAATCTTCTATTTCAAAGATTCTATTTTATTTTTATTAACCGTGGATCACTTTTCTAGCAAACTGATGATAACAACTTAGTCCTAGTTTTAAAACGTATCCATATTTCGGAATACCATGGATTTGTATTTAGAATACTTCGCGATTGCAATGTCTGTCTCTTGCATATTGATTCTACATATCCGAATTTTTGTATCACTGTGTTTTTTGACATTAGGGTAAGTATTGTACAATACTGTTTTATAATATCGATATCTACGAAGTTAGGAGAGCTGTTGAGATATGTGCATTTACTATTTACTCGAGCATTTACTGCCAACGTGTTCGACCAATATTCTCGTAAATATTGAGTCAACATTTCGTCACAGTACTTGTGTTCTGCCTGGGCAATGCTGTTCCAATATCGGTAAATATTAAAAGTAAACGTATATATGTATCTCAGATCGGCGAGAAAATTACTAGTGCGTTAATACATCATTTTTGGTGAATGTACACCTTTGCGCATATTTAACTAACTGATGAAAATTATGATCCCAGTGTAACAAAGTATTATTAATCGTATTCGTCTCGTTTTTTCTTAAGTGACCATTTGCGAATAGGATTCTATAATATCTACTACATGTACCGTGTTGTTTATTCATATGGATAAACGGTGATGTACTAACTACAAGCAAAAAATATCTATTGAATAGAGTATAATTGAAATCTTTGGAAACGACGCCGACTGAACTGAAAACGCTACTGCCAATTTATAGACATTCAAAAATCGTTCCTTTCATTCCTGATGCAGGTGTTAGGTTTTGCATTTTACTTTAGTGAAGCGTCGCTACGGGTAGTTTCTCTAGCGAACAGTGCAAATAGTCTTATTTATTTCGAGCAAGCATTTTACCGTTTACAAATGTGGATAAATAGCTAACACATTTCCAGTGATAATGCGATTTGGTATTTAATGCTGAAGTCGAACATAGGAAATTACATTAATAACAATAAAAATATAGAAGGACGAAGAAAGAAAGAAAGAGAAGAGAGATCGATAGCTTTATAACAAATATGCTCTGTAGCTGTGCAAAAAGAAAGAAAGAGAAAATGTTTCAATTCCATCAGCATTAAATGACAAACACTTAGTATGATAAATAAAAAGAGCCGTAATAATAAAATAGATAACCGTAAAATCTGCTGTAATAAAATAATATTTAATGTAGTAAAATGTTCGAGAGGTGATTGTTAATTTGTAATAATTATTTCAGTAGCAGATCAGATACAAAGAATAAATAAATAAAAGTATAACAAACAAAAAACCGATATTCGCTTTTTTGCGTGTTCACTTGTCAATATACATATATATATATATACATATACATATATATAAAATTACGAAGGAATAAATTAATCAATTTACTATACTGAAAACTTTATTCACAATCTATATAAAAAAAGAGGAACTTTCCATTCCCTGATACATATATAACTAATTGCGACGATGATGTTCGTTTATGTTTTCACGTGGACTATAGCTTATCCTATGATTACTTACATATTATGTAACTGATATATTTGTAGATATAAAAAAAACAGAAAATGAAAAGAGTAAAGATTCATGTATATACCCTGCGCGAAATTAGTTCAGTTAAAAAAGAAAACAGAACATACAGTGTTATATCCTTGTAATCGAAATTTACACAATCGGTTTCAAACGTTTTGCGCATTAAACACATTAAAATAGGTATACTAAATCTAACCGTAAACCGAGGGATCTTCGTACGTGCATTGAATGTTCTCTTCATTGAAACAAGAGGCTCGTGCCTCGGCCAATTTGCAAGGCATACCGCTTACCATTGGTAAACCATATATATGAAACGAATCGTTCAGTGTTTGCTTCTGATCCCCGGATGCAAGAAAGTCGTTATCCTTGTTTATGATTAATGCAAAACTTCCAGCTGCAAGAAAATATTTTTTTATACTGAACATACATTGTAAAACGGTGTACGTGTTATGTGTATCGAGGTATGGTGGTTTAACTTATCAATGTGTACCCCGTCTCTTAGTACGGTGAAACGTTACGTACGGTTATCTAACTGTAAACAGGAGCAATTTGGGCTTAAAATGAACTCAACCGTGGCACGAAGACGTTGAACTTCTCGGGATGAATGCAAGTCCAGCAGCAATCTCACTTTGCGAAGTCGTCTGATTGCTACTTTAACCGCGCTATTTGCCGAACAATAAACATCGCTAATGTTTGACGGTAACTCCATACATACAGGACAAGATTGGTTTACTCCCGTTGGCACTAAAGTAACATGTAACGTGAGAAACAATAATTGTACGTGTAACTGTTGTAGATTGTAAAATACATTTTACTTACACGGAATATTCGTCTCGGTGATTGTTGTAGTGTTTTTTATTTCAATGTCTGGCTCCACCTGTAAGAAATTGTCTCTATCGATAGTTCGACGAATCTTTTTATTTTCTTCAATTTTTCGTTGTTTGATAAATTATTCGCAAGTCGTTTGGAATGATTAAAAAAGTTTGAAATGTATATAAAAATACCTGTACAGGTTCTTCATTCTCTATTTGTATAGTTGATACAGTTTGGTCTTCCGTTGCAAATGTCGGTGTTAAATCAGGTGATCCATTGGTAGTGATAGCCATTTCTGTTTTATCATAGGCATCCGGTTTCATATAAACTGGAATTGGTCCCTCTATTCCATCTGGCACTGCTAGTTCATGATTTACGACGAAGAAAGAGGAATTCACCGGACTGGTATTAAATTCTTTGTATTGCTTCATAGTAGATAGTTGATTTGGCGTTGTTTGTTCATCGACTGGTTCCGCGCTGCTACAAATTGAAGCGATTGTGTAATTCTGAAAGCATTTATTCTATCAATCGTTACATCTTTCTTTTCTAATTAAAATTGAAAAGAAATCGTCTGGACTTACAGTGGATACGGTAAGCTCTTGCTGATAGTAATCGTAAAGCCTCACGTTTGCTGGCTTGAGATGATCGACAAAATACTCCTGTATTATTCTAAACGAGACGCAAGTATTTTGTCCAGTTAATTTATCAAAATAAATCGTCATAGTATCTTGGTCTTCCTCGAATCGTTTAACTTCTGTAATTTATGAATAGAGTTTCAATTAAAATCGTATTATTATCTGTTAATTCAATTTGTAATAGGAAAGAGAGTGAATTTACTTGAAGATGGATCTAATAACAAGTGAAGACTCGCTCGATCAGGCACGTAACCACTTATCATTCCAATTTCTAGCAAAGCCATGTTACTTTCCTCATCTGCCAGCTTATATCGAGCACAGATTGTAATTTCTTGTAACGAGCATTCGTTTCCATGACTAACGGAACGGGCTCTCACCGAAAGATCAAAAGCATCCGAACCGGTACTATGCGGGACATTGTATTTAAGATTGCTCTAAAATTGAAACGCAATGTCTATATAATTTGCAACGAAAAAGAAATTGCAAATAAATAATTATTTACAGAGTTCCTAGCAAAGTTCCTGTATTCTTGAATAAAGATAAAGACATTTACTTTACCTGTACTAAAACACATCCTTTGCCTTGAGCAAAGATTTCTACGATAGTTGGTAAAACAGATAAACGAATTTGCTTAAGAACCATACGATTTTCGTTATGCAATTTGTAGACATAATCCACTTCCTTAGCAGTGACAAGAACAGACAAATCGATATTTCTATGTTGTACAGTCATAGCATATTTCGTAAGAGCCTCCAGTCCAACGACCGTATCTTGAGTGGACGTAAATCCACCTTCGGCGTTTCTTTGCTTTGATATCCAGCGAACGGCTTTCAAGGCTTCAATCAAATGTCCGTCACCTAATTTCAGTAAGGTAAGAATGGCATATGCAGTCATTTCGATGCTTAGACCGATTGAAGGCTTAGTTTTATCCTCCCACCAAACTAGATTCTATAACGTAAAAGGATCAAGTATTAAGAATAATAAAATCGTAATTATAGATATATTTTAACTAAGTATCAAATAAAAAAGAAAAAAAATTTAGAAATAAGATATATTTCCTGATCGATTATATATGTTTATTCTCACTTTGTAGCGTGTAGCGAGATTCATCAGAGACGTCATGCTGGAATTGGCCTTTGGATCCCCCAATAATGCTAACGCGTATGTAGTGAGAACCGTAGTGTGTAGATTATTGTGACCACTAGCTGTTCCCTTTTCCAAACAACTCTGGGCATTATTAACAACAGATGATGACAAAGGAACACCAGATTCGAGCAAAGAAATTAGGATGTATGCTGTTATTCCTGATGACGAGCCATCGTATTCTTCAAGGCCGCCCTAAAGTAAAACTTGTTGCAATTTATTGAGACATTCGAACAGTTGAAAATTTGGCGAACCTTCATCTGTTTGTGAAAGACAGTGCCTATTACGGGGAAACAACCATTTTCCAATTGTTGCGATGTGATCCAGCTAACAGATAGCTTAAGATCCTGTTCGTCGATATGAATCAAGGTTGCAGCCTGAGCAAATGATTTTAATACGAATGCAGTCAGCCATATAGAGCTTTCACTACTTCCAAACGCAGAATAAGAACCATCCACATGTCTGTACGTTAGCTCTCTCTGGTATCCTAAGTTCAATATATAATAAAAACGGTTAATACAGCCTTAACTGATCAATAAAAAATGTAAGGTTTTTTTTTCAATTTTATAAAACAAATTTCAATCAAGTACATTAATTGTTCTTGCTAAAAAAATATTCCTCTTTCTTAAAAATATGTAACGATACCTTTTTCCATATTCCTAATCGCTTTTGCACGAAGTTCAGGGTTATCGATTCCGATCACATCCAGATATTTAATCACGTGAATATTTGGAACAAACAGTACCATATTTTGTTCACCGCAACCTTTTGGTAATTGTACAAGTTTATCTAAATTATCGAGTGCCGGACCTAAGATATCTCCTATCAAATTTAAATACGCTCTCCCACTATCCGGTACCGCATCTTCAGGCAATGTCAATTCCCACATGAACGAGGAATCATCGCTGAAATCCATCGGGCAAATCAACGTAGATTTCGTTTCTTCCATGGGGAAACCTTCGGGTAGAATTAGAATCGGTTTCATGATTACGTCCCTTAAACACGAATAGATCAGGCATTACGTTCCTTAAATATGAATAGGTAAATTATTTGTTTATTATTAATTTCTATTTCTTATTTTTTTGTGTCGATAAAATTTATTCTTACTTCCTACTAGAAAATTTTTTTTTTTACTATTTTACTGTATGAGTTATTCATTTATTCTTAATTACCGCGTAAATACCACAGTCTCTGGTCCGCATGGTTCAGGAAAATCAGTGTCTATGAAAGCGGCAACTGTTACGTTAACTTCTCCGATCACTCGTGGTTTCAAAATGTACTGATAGACAATACTGTCTCGTGGTTTTACACAGAACGAGGCGATAGAATTCGACGAATGCAGATCAATTCCTTCTACCTCTTCCATTTTAATTTTTACCTGTATATTATTAAGTGAAACGAATTATTAAATACATGGATACGAATTCCGTGTTACATGGATTTTGGAGTTGGGAAAATTACTTGAAATAAAATGTAATTTTGGTAGACGGTATACGCCCAAAACCAATCTATTGGAAAGTATATTTAAAAATACGAAATTTCACGCATAAGAGAATTCATATCATTTAGTACTTAAAAATTTATTTGTTATAACAGTGGCAGATTCAAAAGGAGTGAGGGTAGTAGCGCGGTCGCCTCTCCTCTCCTCAAGACTAATAAAATATAAAAATATTATGTCACAGTTTGAAAAACTAGTTAGATATGGTACAAGATAGAAATATTAAAATAAAAATTACAAGCAAATTTATATCTTGTAAAATAAGGTTCAAAAATGTACTTATATATGTACTTTTACACCTTTTGTTACTTCTTCCTCAGAAAGGCTTCTGGATCCGCCACTGTGTTATATACGAACTTATAACGATGCACTTACAGGTAAACTGTGATGCATGTAATTGAAAAGGGACACTTTGAAACGCATTATTTCTCCACGTTTTATACTGTACGGTAAACTATAATCCAGGAAGAACAATTGGAATGCTGTTATAGTGGTCGGAGGGGCTATTCCAAGACCGTGAACCGGCGAAATACATGTTGTATATCCAACCCAATCGGTGATGGTGTGCGGAAGTGTACGTTCTATCGTTACTTTGCCCTCTTTTCTATGAAAAATAATTAAATATATAGTTATATTAATAAATCTGATCGAATCTTGATTGTGATTAACAAGTAACGTATTTATCACAATACATATAAGAAAGATTGTTAGCACTCTCGAAATATTCAGTACGCTTTTAAAATGTATTTCAATCATACCCAGTAGGCACCAATTCCCACAACCACGTTTCAGGAAAATATGATCTAAGTGTAGCCGTTTGAGCCGGATTTTGGTCAACATATTCCACTCCTGGATCCATGGCCGCAGCAGCAACAGCATCTGTTATTAGACAAGTTAAAAATTTCAATGTTTTCGCAATCGTTTTCTTTGCAATCGTCAACTTGGACGAACGATCGAAGAACGTTACACTCGATTTCTTTTCTTTTATTTGCACATACATTATACATGCTAAGTAAATGGAATTTTTAAAAAACAGATTCATTGCTAATTAAAGTTTATAAAATGACCTTTATGTTCGTAAAAAACTGAAGGGAAACGATGGCATTGCGTACCTTTCGTACTTTGTTACATGAGATTAAATTCGTTAGTAATAAGAAAGATTAACAAAGACTCACCAGAATGGAAGGACTTGAAAGAAGACACATGGGAGGCAAGAAACATGTCTGTGTGTTCCATGTACATCCACGGGCATGGTCGTGTTTGTAATACGAGATCGCTCATTACAATCACTCCAAAATCCTATGAAAATTAAGATCGAATCGTTTAGAGTGTCTAGAGGTTAAAGGGATAAACGCATACGCAAAAAATCTTACGACAAAAGCTTGTACAGCGTCCACATAGTTAACCCTTTTGTTGTATATTACGTTGTATTTCGTGTTTCTCCTTTTTCGCAATTCGGTAAATCCTGGAAAATGATTGATCTCTTCGTTCGTTCCTTCTGACGCCATTGCTGTACGATTCAAATTTAATATTACAAATTACGTCAATAATTATATCAAAGTTATAAATAATTCAAAGACGTACATTTGCAATGAATTGCCGATAGAAAATGTGGCTCTGGAGTTGGATGAAATCTTCTCAATTGGTCGAACGTTTGAGTGGCACTGATCAGATTGGATTTCGATTTACCCAAAAATAGGGTCGATTTATCTACTGCAGAGATTCCACAAAGCGATCCAGGAGCAGCTTCGACGTGATATTGAGTCGCCGAGCCTGGTGTTTGAACATCAGTATGCCATGCGCTTTTTACTTTGTTCTCAAAACAGTGACCAACTTCTATTGTGTAAGTTGTTGCGACAATTTCACCATCTGATCGTACGTAATAAAGTAACAATTCCGAAACTGGAGCCATGCTTGGCGTTACTTTAACGCTTAATGGGAATCTAAAAAAATATATATATATTTTTTAGCTGAAAGCTAACGAATTATCGATGACACAATTTAGAAATCGTAATACAAAAATATTAGAAAAATTTACCTGTGTACTATAGCTTCCTGCTCCGTTTTGTTAGCAAAAGATTCAATAGAACCCAATAAATTGTGAAATTCAAAATAATTCAACACCGTATCCCGATTAGGTTTGTGCTTTACGTGTCCATATATTAAAATACCTCCCTTGGAATTGATCGAATAATGGAAAGAAATGGATTCACTCATGTTAGGAGGTGTCGTATACATAACGTTAAAGGAATACTTTTCGCCACACGTGATCGGTTGATTTCCCCGAGCTACCGTTAAGTAACTATCGGACGGAGAATACCAAGGATTTACGGTAGTAGATGCTGATGGTTGATTCATGAAAACCTGAAATAAATTGTATATGAGACCAACATTTATGAGAAATTAAAATCTGAATGTTTATAAACTTAAGAAGTTATTAGGGTTGATAAGTCTCAAAACGATAGTTAGTAGCAATATTAATAAGTTACTATTAATGTTACTTACTTTCCAACGTTGGTCTGGTGGATAATAGGTTGTCGGATAATCAACGGCGGTGGCGACAAAGCTTAACAAAACGATATTTTTATGTTGCGGTGGTACGACAAAATCGACGAAACCATCAGGGGATGACATGAAATCACGACATTCTACAACATCTTTGTCCCATTCGATTTTTCCACGTACTTTTAGGCAAATTTGAATTTTTTCGTTCGGAGCAGGCGTGTCGTCGTGTCGCAAAACTCGTAACTATCATAAAAAGATACGATTTGTATAAGGTAATTATTTACCACTGACAGATTAAAAATTATATTCAAGTAACATAAGCATGAGATAAAAATTCACTTTTCCATGATAAGGTAAACCGAACTTGAAGTATTTAGGTGTATAATTCTCGTATTCTAATTTCAGTGCTTCGTGCATCACCACGGTTCTACTAATCGTAGTTTCTACTACACCAGTCCCGGCTTCTGTGAATTCAGCTATGAGAACAATATTGTTCGGATCCATTTTCCAATGCGCCAACCCAAGAACCGTTCCAGAAAGAACAAATTCGGTGCAACCATCCGGTTTATCGAGCTAAAATATTTATTTCGTCTTTGATATACCTTTCCACTTCGATAATTAAAATGAATACGATAGAAGAAATGTATGACCCGTTTGATGCAAAAGTGGTATAGGTCGATCTTTTGCCTGTCTGGTCTAGTTGCAAATCTCGAGAACAAGTATATATTTGTTAGTTTCTTGGTGGATGGCAGAATAAGCGACAATCGTCCTTATGGAACTCTTACTCTATTCCTCGTTATTCGGTAATCAGCATTTTTTTACTTACACCACTTTTGCATTAAACGGCTCGTATATACGTACTTCCGTTTCGTAACGTATTGCCGGAAGATTGGGCAATCTTCTCCAACTTGGTGTTTGCGGAGTTAACTTCAGCAATAGATTACCTTTCACAGGTTTACCGTAACTATATCTGTAACGTTAATCATTATTTAATTTTAATATATAATACGATTTACGTATTAATGTAATAGCTTAGCAACGTTGTTCGTAATATTTGAAATTTTATGGTAAAGATACGATAACAATACTTGACACAGATGTTCCAAGTCACGTTCTCCACATCCGCAAGAATATATTGTGGTGAATTGATAGTTATTTGAAATTTTGGCAGAACGTATTTCTCTACTTCAAATCGAGTAGTGTGAATCAACTTAGAATACTCTCTTTCTTTCATTACTTTTATGTTCCACGTTCCCTGTTACATAAATTACACGTAGGGTTTATATAAAATTATTTAAGCATAGAGAAAACCATCATATTCTTATTTTTCTTATCTAACAAAATAGTAACTTGTCTTTAGTCTTTGAAACAATTATTTTCTCGTTTAGTCGATTTGTTCTTTCTATCTTTTGATTCGAAGTATTCGGTTCTTTCTAACTTTCTCTTTAACTTGATTGCATTTAATTATTTTCTCCATAGACGTTTCGATTTTACCAAGGTTGGTTCCGGAGACAAAGGAAACGTCAACTGAGCCATCCCGTTTTCCGTGCTTATGTTCGTCCATTGCGCTACTCTCACTAACGATGGACTTTCGATCCATACTTCTGGAATCTGCGAGCAACGAAAATTTCGAAACATATACAAAGTGACGATGAAACGATAACTTCAGCGAAGCAGTAGAAATCTAACGAAAAATTTGGAACGAAGTAATTTCTCACCGATTTTTGCGACGGTTTTAAATCATGCATAAGCATAAGAATTCTGATTTTAACGTCTTGTCCGGGCTTGTAGGTCGGTTTATCGGTTTCTACGAAGGTGATCAAAGGATCATCCTCGATCTCTACAGTTGATTCCGATACCACGACGTAATCGGGATACTTGTCGAATTTGATTTTTAATCGGAGCCTTGCGGTTCTGGAAACAGTCTGCGGTACTGTTAAGTGCAGGCATGTTTCTGTACCTAAAAAAAGGGAAACAGTCATTGATATATATATATAATTCGTAGATAACATCGAGAAAGAAAGTTTGAGATTGAACTGGTGCTCGTAATTTTTAATATTAAGTTTGAAAATGTAATATATGGTTATTTTCTATGTCAGCTTGCAACATCGAAGCAATCGTCTTCGTCTGACATAAATGTATTCACGCAAAAGAATATGCTTAATCGTTAAATTGCTATACCAAGAAAGGCTACAAACAATTAGCTACTTAATTACACGTCGATTTAGATAATCGTTGTCCCTACAGTTGCGCATACGAGCTTCAAAAAACATTTGATACTAAAGTTTTCTCAATAATAATAGGATTAAATTTGTTCATCCCGTATATAATAATATAAATGGGTTTCTCATGTATATATTCTAGCGATTGCTTATTTCCTCTCCAGAGAGGGAGTCGGCCAATTCAGTCCCTCCGCAGGAAGCGACAATTTCAATTTGCGATTTGTTTAAAGAGTCCGATATGAGATGAAAACACCTACAGAGATAAAGGAGAAAATGAAAAGCCAAGAGGATAGGAAAAGAATTTCTTAAAAGTCGAAACTCTGATTATTTTGTAATTCCTACTTCATTTTTAGCGCAGCTAAACAATTGCAAATTAACTACAAAATAACGAGTTATTCAAAATATCCTTTTATACTGCAAAACATTGTTTCAAATATCATCTTTCCCCTTAAACAGTAAAAGCGTAAAAGAATTTGGAACGATCTTTATTAGTAAAATCTTTATCTTCTATGTTATTGTACACCTAAGCAGTCTTATATCTTCATAGTTTTATGCTTACTCGTTATCGCAACAAAGATTACGTAAAATTAAGTAAAATTCATGAATAATAATTTTAATTGAAGAATTGCGTGTTTAACGTTTAAAATCAAAATCGGTAATAATTTAACGCAATGGTATTTCTATATTAACAATTTATCAACATTTCGTTAGATTAATAAATAATATAAATTCGTATAAATTAATATAAATTGAGATACATCTTGCAAATTTCATATATAGTTTATGTATGCCATTGACGAAGGTCTCTTATCGAAATGATACCGATGATCTTGAGTACATACATAATATGTATAATGTAGATACACAATGTGATGTCAAAGGTCTAGATTGGATCTCAAAGAACTGTGAATTTATTCTTGCAGTACAATAAAGACGAGTATATACAAATTACAAACATTTATCAAGACAACTAACGATGTAACGCGTGAATAATCTTTTAATAATTATTAATTTAAAACTTAAAAAATTGAACTTTGTTTCTTCGTATGACAAGAATTTTTTAAGTAACTAATAATGGCGTGCACGTAATAATTCTTTGAAGATTATCGTTACTCCTGTAATATTCTTTGGTTTGCAGTTCTTCTTTCAATTGCAAGTGTATTTACCTGTTTTTACAACGGCGCTAGTACGAGCCAATACTTGATTTTCTATCGTGGGCACTAGCTCGAGAAGAACATGAGCCGGTAGTTCCAAATTGTGTAAAGACAAACAGCCGCTTTCGGTTTCGCCGGCTAATAATCTTTTCGGTGCCATAAACACATATCCCCTAAAAACAAAATAGAGCTAGCACAAATGCAAAATAATATGCTACAAACTTTATTCTTCGTCCTGTTCTGCAACCTCTGCAATGCATACGTATGTTTAACGACGTAATATTACATCGATCAAATTTATATACGCTAAAGATTATCGGCATACCACTGTGTATTACCAAATATCGTAACTAAGTGAGAAAGTTGATATCTTTTTAGAAATCAAGCTTGCAGATTCTATCAAACAATACCACAATTTTTCTCCTGAATATTATATATTAAATATTTTTTTCATTTATACTTTATTTATATTCTGTCTATCTTCTTTCTATCTTTCTTCTATATATTATCTAGTATTTACGAAAATTATACGCGCAATTAGTTAGTACTTCAAGACGGCATATTCTTCTCGTAAAGTTATCGACGTCTAACACGACCATTAAGACATTGTCGTGATCGATAATCTGATCTTTATCTTGAATTTGAATTCATAGAATTTGATCGGCTACAATTACCGATTTGGTGTCGACGTAGTTTCGCAGTAGCGTGAAATTTCCACAGAATAAACAAACAGCACCAAAAACACCAATTTACCCATCGTACGTATCTCGTATAGTCACACTGTTTCTAACATTTAGTTTCGACAAACTATATTCGCGAACATGCTTAACGCTTATTCAAGACCTAGCTTATTCGCCCATTAAATGGCAAGTATCGTTTCCTGTACGATAAAGACACAAAGAACGTTTAACAATGCGTTAATATATGTACGTAGCTCTGCGCTGTACGCAGACTGAAAGCACGATATTCGTTCGGTCCCTCTTATTAACCCCCTGAATCTGTAAGGAGAAGGGTTAAGCGTTTCGCTAATACCGAATAGAACACGTACGACGTACGTTCAATTTTCTCCTATGTCACTTATCAAGCTTTAACGTACAATGAAACATGAAATTATTGATAGAGGTAAGGAGTATTATAATAAACGAATTTTCTGTACATTTCAGAAAATGTATAATTTGGTGTTTGATCTAGCAAAATTATAAGATATCTACGATAAAGGACGAAGTATAATAATTTTTTGTACTAATTTAAATAATTATAAAATTATTGAAATATATTTAATAAAGAACTGTAATAACTTTGTCACAAGTAATATTATATTTCATAGGACATTCTTCTTGTTTAATTACTGATAATTAAATTATATAGCTGAGAAATACATGCGGACGAGTTCATATAAACTCTGTTTCTTGCGATTCATATTTCTTAATCCAATATTCTTAATTCAACATTAATAATGTTGCAGTGATTTAATGTTTACATCATGCATTGCATATCTTCTTCTCAATAACTCTATGTTATCATAAAAGTTATCAAAGTTTATTATGGATTTTCATTCAACTTATTTAATCATACAAAATCGGAGAGGAAATTTCCTCTCTGACAGGGTGTATCTCTATACAGAGTGTATATCGCAACTGATAAAAGTATAGGGTCTAAACGATTCGTCTAAAAGATACTTTAACTTTAATTTTATACAATCTATCGTATGAAAGACAAAGAAAAGCAGAACCAATTTATGTTTCCCTTGTCTTTCGTATGAAAAGTTTCGTTAACTTGTGGTTAAAATATCTTTTAAGTTAATCGCTTCTGTATACAAGCACCACAGTATGTTCTTATAGAGGATAAAAAACGCATCGATTGATGTATAAAAAATATATAATTTAATAAAGAAATAGAAGTAACCTTGAAATCTTTAAAAACGCCTTTACTTTGATGACAGTCACATACGTAGCAGAGATGAAAAGAGGTTTTCTGGAAAGAATACTGATCTGATTGGTTGTTTTTGACAGATCGTAGAGTTAAACACGCGTATTGGCCGAAAGTGCCACCACATTCAAATAAAACAATATAGCAACGCGTGAGTCGCATGACAGCGGACGATAGACAGCAATAGCTTTACCCGTGTAACGTTTTATGAGTCTTCTTTCCATCTTTGTATACATACATTATTTATGTCACGCGATATAATACACGAAACCATTTAATTCTTTGTGTTATTAATTTTTATGCACTTTTACTGTTATACGAATTTGATTGGTAACATAATATAGATCTCGCTAAACATGATATACTTTTAATAAGAATTATTATTTATTACTATCTGTCACTGCATGGAAGGCCGAGGATCTCGAAGTACTGTTACGCTCCTGTACACACTGAATAACAAGTTGTACAATTGTACCGATACATATGTACTTTATTCGAAAGTTGGTGGTCACTGACAAGAGTGCATTATTAATCGTTCGCATAAATTTTCATGTAACGTGTTATGAAACGATTAAGAGTAATCCTAAGAAGTAGAAAGTTTACAGATGTATAATATATATAAATACGTACGGGAGAATTGTAGTTTTAAAATTTGTCAATCATAAAATAGGTTAAACTGCTTGTCAAATTTCCAAACTCACAAATTTTGTATAGGCTCCGAAAAGTTTAAAAATGTCTTTTTTACGTGGATCAACAAATTTTGTATGGTGTACAACTAGCGTTCTTGGGAAAGGTGCAACTGGTGCAGTTTTTCAAGGTGTGAATAAAAACAACGGGGAACCCGTCGCGGTTAAAACGTTCAATCAGCTCAGTCATATGCGGCCACATGATGTACAGATGCGAGAATTTGAAGTCCTTAAAAAAGTAAATCATGAAAATATCGTTCAACTGTTAGCAATCGAAGAAGAGCAAGATGGACGTGGTACAGTAATTGTTATGGAGCTTTGTACTGGAGGCAGTCTCTTCAACATCTTAGACGATCCAGAAAATACTTACGGGCTAGCAGAGAGCGAATTTTTATTAGTCTTGGAACATTTAACTGCTGGAATGAAACATTTACGCGATAATAATTTAGTACACAGAGATTTAAAACCAGGTAGGAAATTATATAATATAAAAATATGTAACATATAAGTTTGAAAAATATGATATATATATCTGTTTAATAAAGTCATAAATCATTACTGTTCTTATAGGTAATATAATGAAATTCATTGCTGATGATGGTAGTACGATTTATAAACTTACTGATTTTGGTGCTGCCAGAGAATTGCAAGAAGATCAGCAATTTGTATCTTTGTATGGTACGGAGGAATATTTACATCCAGATATATATGAACGTGCAGTCTTACGTAAACCTGTTGGCAAAACCTTTGGAGCAACTGTAGACTTATGGTCTATAGGTGTGACATTGTATCATGTAGCTACAGGAAATTTACCATTTAGACCGTTTGGTGGTCGTAGGAATAAAGAAACAATGTTTTATATTATTACAAAAAAAGCATCTGGTGTTATATCTGGTGTACAAACTTCTGAAAGTGGACCTATCGAATGGAGTAGAGAATTACCACAAAATTGTCAGCTGAGTATTGGTTTAAAAAAAATTGTAACACCATTATTAGCTGGTTTACTAGAAGTTGATCCCCAAAAAATGTGGAGTTTTGAACGATTCTTTTCAGAAGTAACTGATACTCTTTGCAGAAAACGTATACACATATTTAACATGCATAAAGGGAGTCTCATAAAAGTCTTCCTGCATCTTGAAGAAAAGTTGACAGCGCTTCAAGTACATATACAAGATCAAACTGACATTGCACCGCATGCTCAGATAATTCTTTTTGGAGATACATTTTTAACAAATATTGTTGAAGAATGTACTCCTGGAAAAGGTTATCCAAATACATCTGAAAGCAAACCATTAATGTTATTTTCTAAAGAAAACAATAATGTTGATTTGCCTGTGGATTCAGAATTACCTAAATTCCCAGTATTTGCAAATTTAGTATCTGTTGAAAATGATGCTAGTCAAGCAAAAGTAGCTTGTTCTGTAGGCTATGTTTGCAAAAGAAGAATCGACAAACTAGTATTGTGTAGTAAACTATCACAGGATGCGATCGAAGCTTTCAGTGGACTTGTCTCAACAGAACTCACAAGATTATTAGACAAATGTCAACATTCCAAAGATTTTACAAAAGCTATAGAAGATACAGTTATAGCAATAGAAAGAAGTGAAAATCTTGCTTGGAAAATTTCTAGAAAGCTTGGAAGTCAAAACACTTTAGAAATTAAGAATTGGAAAAAAGAATTGGATTTGAAAAGTAAAGAACTTTTGACTGAATTAGCACCTGCAGTAGTGCAGCTTCATCAGAGGTGATTAATATTTGTTAGCATTCTCTCTTGGTTTGTCTAATAAGAATGATTTATTCCATTTGAATAAAATTGGTTTTATTATATCAAATGTAGGTACATGAAGGAAGGTAGTCTGCGTGGTGAATGGGACAATATTATTCGTGGATTGTGGTGTCCATGGGCCAACAAAGCAAGCCAAAAGGCATCGACTTTAGTTGACCGTTTACGAGATGGTTGGCAACATTTATTAAGAGACAGAGCTACTCGTGGCCTTACGTACAATGATGAACAGTTTCATGTTCTAGAACGAATAAAGGTATTTTTTCAATATAGATAACTTCATATCATGTAGGCAAGAAAGCAGAGCATTATAAAAACAAAATCAATATTTATTTTTAATCTTTCTCCACTTATTCTCAGGTTACATCAACGGGACAAAGAATAAAGAATCTTCTTGAAACATTTTGTGTACCATCTATGATAAGCCGATCTGAATGTGTTGCTGATTGGTATAAAATGGCACAAACAGTTTTCCTACAAATTCAAATCTTAGACAAAGATGTAGATAATTATGAACATATATTAGAAACGTATTCTTATCGCTTGTCCCATGAAAGCAAGGAACGTTATGAGAATTTCTTACATTTAATAGACACATTTCCGGAGAAATTAAGAACTATTGAAAAAACTAATTTACCTGCTCAAGAAAGTACAAAAAAATGGAAGAACATGTGTGTCATGCAGGAACGAATTGCAATGATTCTATATAAAAATGATTTACTTATAGATCAACTTGATCGTATATCAAAACTTGATAGTCTAGATGATACAGATGATTCAGAGTATACATCACTCTAGCAAAATGTTTCGTAAATTTTATTATTTTTTTAATGAGGAAAAGACTGTAAATACCAATACATTTATTCTATTTATCGTTTTGATGTACTTATATGTACAAAGCCAATAAATACTAATTGTAAAGTTGACTGTATATATTAAATATTATGAAAAAACTATTTATTTTGATAAATCATAATTTTGTAATAAAAAGAAGATACAAAAGTGTGTAAATTTCTTTTGACAAGTAATTCATACAATAACAAAGTTTAAAAGTATGTATCCATCTGTGTATATATACATATACACAAGTTTACTTTCACATAAATTATTATTTATAATTATTTAAAATTTAATATTATAAAAATGTTATTTATATGTCTGCATGACTTGTATTTCTTTCTGTTAAATTTGTTAATCGCTGTTTACGTTTTTGTTCTTTATGTTGTTCTTGAGTAGTGTGAAAATGTTTCAACAATTCAGAGAAATTAAATGTATCTTTAAATGGTTTTGGCCTCGATACGGTTTTTGGTATAGATTTTGTTGTTGGTGGAATTGCTGCTAAACGTCTTTGTAAAGTTGCATATGCTTCACTTTGAGGAAGAATCATAAGCAGACCATAAAGTGCATATACTAAAGCATCATTTTCTTCCCTTTCTAAAAGTTGTAATCTCAAATCTAAAATGCATTATTTTTCTGTAAATATAATTTAAGTACCACAATAATTCAACATACTTACAAGTAAATATTGGAGACTCGATCAGTTGTACCAATTTATCTATTTCAGTAAGAAATTCGACAGTTACTTCTATATTTTCGCTAATTTATTTTTAATTAAGAAATATTAGATTGGAAAAAATTAATTTTAAAGTTTGATATAATACAATAATAAAGGATACAATGATCGAATAATATTACATGCATGTTCATAATGTTGCGATAAAAGGCATAGTGCTACAGTTGCAACAGGATTGTGACACCAGGATACATATAAACATTTGAACAATTCGCAACTTTCCTATAAGAATACATATAGTTTAAAACATATAAATATATAAAACATTTAAATATATAAATAATATTTGAAGTATACTCACTACAGAATCTAAATCTTTAAGTTTATTGCGCAAATCAAATAATTCTGAACTTGTTAATAGTATAACGTTTAAAGTTTGTATCATTGTACATGCAAAATTTAAATTTGGTTCCTCCAACAATATTTTTGCTAATGTTTTATAAATATCTTCAGCACTTAATAATACACATAATTCTCTAATAATAAAAGCTCCTCTTTCTTCTAATAAATGTCTGTCTGTTGAAAATACTCTTAATAAATTTACAATAAATTTTGTAAAATATTTGTTTTGCATTTCTGCATTTGAATCTGGAATTGCTGCTTCGGGTGATTTTGAGCTAATTATTTCAGCCATTACAACTAATGTTTGTTGCACCACTTCATCTGAATTATCACTTAAAGACTTCATTAAAATTGGGAACAAATTTTCGATATGATTAAACATTTTATGTGGAATGTTTATGAACAAATGATGAATCCATTTTAAAACAGCAACTTTTGTTTGGACTGATATATACATTAAGTGTTTTGTTAACACTTCAACAACACTAGATAAATCTAAACTTTCAGCTAGGGAATAAGTTTGACTAGAATCTGAAAAAATCAGTTTTTTTTTTATTATGATAATTCTTTAAGTATTTTAGAACTTTTTAGAAGATTTTAAGAAGATATAATTTTACCTTTTTGAGTTTGAGCACCAGTTTCACTAGCATTATATACAACTTCTTTATTTTCCATAGTTATTAATTTCATCAAGTTCATATTCACTTGTGTTGCAGTTTCTTTAATACTTTTTCTAGTATCTCCATCATATGCTAAACATGGTAATACTGCTACAAGAATACCAGACATATAAGGAAGCATAAGAGGACCTGATAATTGTACAAATTCCTTAATCCATGTAATTGCTGTTAATTGTAATAATTCATCTGTACTTTGGGCATGTGTAATTAAGATATTTATCATTCCTGGAAAATCTACTCTTCCAGGATTAGCCTTTATACTTCTTAAAAATTCACCCAGAACTGTGTCTGTAACTTTCTTAATTTCTGGCATTGGATCCTCTAATATTCTAAATAAACCATCAAGAATTTCAGGCAAAAATATGATAAAATCCATGTTGGGGACAGCATCTAAGACAGACACCCAAGCTATTACAAACTGCCTACCAAATGGATTTTTAGTATAAATGCGTTCTCGTAATAAAGGCATAAATCCAACTAGATCAAACAGACCACTCTCAGTTACAATATCCTGAAATAGTATTTAAGATAAATAATTTTATATTATATATGCTGTGTATTCCATAATTTTGAATTACCTTCATTAGTCTATCAAGTAACTCAGTAGCATTTTTTACACTTTGTTCTGAGTCACAAGCTAATTTACTAAGTGCTGCAAAAATATCTGTAAATTGTGGCAATACAGCACCTCTTGCTACTTTCACTACATTGTATAAGCTTTCACAAGCATAATATCTTACACGTAAATCAGAATCACAGAAACAAGCTAGAATAGGGTGAATTAAATCTTCTATATATTGACCAGTATCTTTTCCCAATCCTACTGCTATTGCTGCAAGACCTATTAAACCACCTTTTCGTGTATGCGGATTTTGTGATGTAGCAAGATCTTGGCCTAATACTTTTAATAATCGTTTTATTTGAACGGTATTATTGTGTGCAGCAAATTCTTTTACCATTCTGGAATAAAATATTATTAATAAATGTCAAGAATAAATAATATTATAAATAAGTAAACAAGAAATATAACCTTACTTTTCTATTTCTAAAGCAGCTGCTTTTCGTTTTTCATAAAGTTTATCATTAAGAGAACGTACACAAGCAGCACTAAGTGGCGCATAATCTCTTTCGGACATCATCTCTTAATGTCACGTTTTAAATTACAAAACTATACATTAAAATTATTCAAGAAAGTGACAGCTGAGTCCGTATTATTCCGATGTCAAATTTTCACTTAATATCATTTCTATCAGCGCATGTGTGCGTATACTATACGTGTAAATGTATGTATATCATATACAAAGTGGACCAGATAAATGGGATCACCTAAACATCTGCTTTATTTATTGTTATGTAAAAAATATTCTCAAGGCAAAGTTACACCACTCCAAGGGCACACATAATGGTGAAAATAGATTTTTCTCATGATTTTTTTTTTTGCAAAATTTCAAGGTTATAAGTATTTTTTAAAACATTACACTATATTTATTTTTCAATATTCTTATAAAGCGCGAATAAACCATAAATTTAAGGACCTTAATACCGATCCCATCATTTAATCTTGAAATATTTACATTGCATCTGAAGATAATTAAAATTTTCTAAAGATTGATATGGCCACTGTCGTATATACAGGTCTGGAAACTTCTGTTGTGGGGATAAGATTTAGTGACCGGACAGTTTTAGTCAATTTGTCCGCAGTAAGACGCTTTAATCGAAAAGTTAGAATTCATTGTGTAATACCATCGTATAAAGATAGCTCGAGTCGTCTCTGCCTCTTTTTCTTTATTGTTTTTTTATCTAATGATAATAGAGACTTTTGTTTTATATATATGATTATTATGATTATATTATTATTATTCTGTATTTAACTAATGTTTAATAAATGTTATATAATATACATAAATATTTTTCTGTACCAAATGAAATATTGTATATGTACGTACTTCAAATAAAAGGTGAAAAATTATGAAAAGTAGTTTAGTTTAGTCATTCAGCAAGCTCAGTGGTTTACTTCATATTCTTTATTTTCAATGCCTTTAATGTCTTCCAAAATACCACTAAATACAAAATCCTAACTTCTCGGTCTCCTTCTATAGTGACCAATTTGTAAAGCATAACTTTCTACATTAAAAGCCTCATCCCTTTTACGGACTTTCCAAACGGTGTGTATATGAAAATAGACGCATGATTTTCATGACCATAATCATGACGAATAGTTGGGTGTTAGATCTATGAGGTATTTTGTTCGTGGCGTAATGTCTTGAGAGGTTAGTTATTTTACGAATCTACTATTGTTGTTATTGGAAGATGATTTAATAACAGGAGAAGGCTTTATGCTTTTTACATATTTTTTTTATACATTGAAAGAAGAACACGTTAACAGATATTAAAAACGATAAAAATGGAACAGCTACAGACCGCACTGACAGCAATTAAAGTACTACGCTCAAGTGTTGGCCAAGTCTTTGATTCTTTAGGAAATGGACTACGTGCTGATCATGGGGAAGAAAATAAAGAAAATAAATATTTGCTTGAATTGCAAGAACTTTTAACAACAGTCAATGTCAACCTAAGGTATTAAATTTCTAACAGTACACTTGTTATAAACCCATATCGTACTAAACATTTTTTCTGTATTTAGAGATGTTGAACAAGCTGTAAGCAGTTTAAATCCACCACCAGGACCATTTAATTTAGCAAGTACTACATATCTTAGTCAAGAAACGACACAAGAAAGACAAGCATTGTATAGTACATTAGTAAATAGTTACAAGTGGACGGACAAAGTTCATGAATATAGCAATGTTGCTCAAGTAATACTTAGCCAGAATTCTCTGAAAAGATCTTATAATACTACTAGCAGAGTAAAAAGAGGTCGAATCCAAACGAGTAATCATAATGTTCCTCAACAGTAAGTTAAATCGTTTCAATGACATAGTTATAAGTAACATAGTTTAAATTATAACTTATGAGTTAATATTAATAAGATTATTGATATATATTTTATTTCCTTTATAGACAAGTTGATTCATTAATAGCCACATTTGATAGACTTTTTAATGATATGACAGTATCTGTATCTCGACCATTTGCATCAAATGTAGTATTACATGTTACCCTAGGACATGTTTTAAAAGGAGTCATAGCGTTTAAAGGTTTAATGATTGAATGGGTAGTAGTTAAAGGTTATGGAGAAACTATGGATTTATGGACAGAGTCCAGACACAAGGTTTTTAGAAAAGTAACAGAAAATGCTCACGCTGCTATGTTACATTTTTATTCTCCTACGTTACCTGAATTAGCCGTCCGATCATTTATGGTAAGGAAGTAATAAGGATAATAGGATTTGAATAATATAACAGATATAAAATTTAACTTATTCAATTCGTATTATTATTTTTACAGACTTGGTTCCATAGTTTAAATAATTTATTCAGTGATCCATGTAAACGTTGCGGTTTACATTTACACAGTGCTTTACCTCCAACATGGAGAGATTTTCGAACATTGGAATCCTATCATCAAGAATGTAAACCATAAGTATTCAGAACAAAATTCCAAATTCTAAAACTGATATTATATATAATATACTTTTGTCTTTTATAAAATACATTTAATTATATCGAAAAAAAGAATATTTGCTTTTTTTATATACATCTCTCTAACTAAATAATTAAAACACCGATATTACTTAGTAAATATTTTTATTTGTAGATTTTAAAAGATGTTGTATATGATCTTCCCACTTAAATTTATCTGTTCAGCTTAAATACATTAATCATAAGTATGTAATTAAAATATTATAGACAATTGCTACGCATATATACAATTGCAAATAAAACCATGTTTGCAATATTATATGTTTATATTTTTTTTAGTAATACAAACTCAAAACAATATTGCATGAATTGAAAATAATTAAAATGTCTTTCCAGAAAATATGAAATGGTTTCTCCTCAAAAAAGAGATATCTATATAATGCTTCACATATATAAAATTAACATGTAGTATTTTAACAAATTTGAAGATAAGAAATTGTTTGTAGGCCATTGAAGAGAAATTTATCTTTTTTAAACGAAATATTAACTTCTTTCCCAAATATCTGTGACCGAATATATATTCTAATTAAAATGAAACAAACTAAAAAGATATAACCTTTTTTATGAAATAAATATTTAGAAAGAAGAATCACGTCAATAAGTAGAATTTCTACCAGAGAAACTTTTCTGTGTTAAGATTTACGTATAATATACAAATGAGCAGGCATAATCTTTTTCTTGTCTGGAATATAATAGTTTTGCAATCGATGGTTTTTTCTTTTATCTGTGTACCCTACATATGTATATCATTCTTAATATTATTACATGCTATTTAGTTTTACATAACTCTAATTAATATTATGTAAATATAATTAAGTTATAAGTACTTTTCACATAACTGTACACATTCACATTTGGAATATTGGCGCTCTCCGTGGAGCACAAGTCGTTAAAGTTGGCAGTGAACTTATTTTACAAATCGTTATTCTGATCACTTTGTTGGACTGTTCCAATTTTTTTTTATCTTTCTTTAAGGCTCTATAAACGTTGCAATACTCGGTGAATTTAGTATCATATCATTGACTCAAAACTATATATGCAATCATAACTGATTTTGTTATCAAAGTCACGTCGAGTACGGATAGGTCCTCGCATAAAGGTTGCCGTTCATATATATGTATATATATATGTATATATATATATATTTATATGCATATTCGTAATATTACAGTTTTAGAAACCAGTTATTTATTATATCGTTACGTGTGGATGAATTATAGTGAAATTAATTTTCTGGTACGAGAAAGAGTATTTTTTTGTTCTTTTTTTGAAAGCACTTTGAACACCTACAAATTACTTTAGACTTTAGACCTTCGAAAACAAGAGAAATGTCTCGTGTTTTGCAAAATTCATATGTATATATATGGCATAACTGCATCTCATTGTTATATTTATCTAATGACATTAATTATAATTTTCATTGTGGCGAAAGTAGAAAAATCGTTCATAGATTATCTTTTGTTTCTTTTTAGATGTAGATAATTTTGTGTTTGCTTCGAAATGTTCAATGAATATATATCACAGCATGCCTTTTCTCAACAGGATAATAAAAAAAAAATCATTAGAGATAAAAATTTTATAAACGTAGTTAATCCACATCTAATAATCTCGGATAATTTCTCTTATTAATTTACATATAGTTTAACAAATTTTAAGACGTGAAAAGTAAATCCTTTGTTTGTCTTAAAATAATTTTTCTAACACAATACAGAGTTTTTTCTGAATTCGACTCATCGATCTCATCGTTCAGATGCATAGTTAGTTTGAGTTGAAGTAATTGCAACTACAGTTATGTATAATTATCGTCTTTAAGCTTGTAATGATTTTAAAAAATGGATATGCTACCAGCACTCGGTCCACGATTATCGTACATTCATAACACGAGTGGGAAACGTACAGTTCATTTTTGTTCAACATACATGTATGATATTAACGAAGTTTGCGATCGTTATCATTAGCCCGTTACAATGTGCTACTATAAACTAGTAGCTATGTATATATGTTTGTATATCTCTAGCCTAAGTATCCATAATCAATAATGGAATTCTGATAATACTCTAATGCAAGGAAATCTACTTTAGCATATTTTCAGTTCAATAGCTTTATTGCCTTTCTCACTGATTCTGTATGATTTGGACAGCTTATAATTAAAAGTTTTCCCTTTATTTTGTTTTTTTTTTTCATTAAATTATAGCATACGATTTACTGCACACGATTTTATTTATTTATTTATTCATTTTTCATTCTATTCTAGGTACTGTATCGCGATTATAACGCGATATTTAAATAGCAAACCGATTTGAGAGATTGTTTAATTTATTTATAAGCTAGCGCGAAAGAGAATTTACCGATGGTGTCAGTGTATTCTTTGGTGCTTATTATTCTATCTCTGAACCTAATTTGTGTGTAAGAACTAAAAGTAATCCGATCTGTTTACACTTTCCGATCGATGTTACGTATAATCATGAAAATAAATAAAAAGCTGTAACAGTTTAAAATAATGCTTTAATTTCTCTGTAAAAATCATATCATTTTATGTTATTGTATAAGATATATCTAATATCCAATATAATCTTTGAGTGAATGAAATTTTAAGTGTTGTTTGTTCTCCAACAAAAAGATGGCGCTTGAAACAGTATACAGTGCATCCGGTCAATGTTCATCTCAGTTCGATTAAAGCGATCGGTTGAAATGTTTGTGTGTATCGGCATCGAATAGATATATCGCTCGAACGATGTAATTAATTTTCGTGTAACGCTATTTTGAATAGGGAATTAAATATACTATATCGAATAGTATAGGATTATCATACATCTTCTTATGCAACGACATGGTAAGTACCATAGAAGTATACAGTATATACATCTATATACATATAGGGGAAGTTTTTCCCAAAGAATTTGCATGACATCAAATGAAGTGCATTTTGGTGTAAAATATTAACGACAAAAGGTAGTAAGAAAAGGCATGCCTCTAAATGTACGAGGTTTTATAGAATATTTTCTAGTCCAAACGAAAGGGTTTGACATTTCATAATGATTTGACGTTTGTTAGTCAAAGCTTAATTCGTAATTCATTTTTCGCTTCATATTAATAATAATCTTAACTCGTTAAAAGGTTTGTGTCGGTGTTATCTGTTTAGTTTTAAAACAACTGACTATCGAAATAAAACTGCGCATGCGCATAATTCAAAACTTACTATCGCAATAACCAACACCCGTTCGTTTGTACCACTATATCCTCGTACTTTTATAAGATAAAATGATTGATCGACTTATAAATGTTGTTTTTATGAGGCACCGTATAACGACATACAACGTTATCTTAGTTAACGTCTTTAAACACTGCGACTGTTAAAGTGATAGACCGAGTCCGTGTTTTGGTTTAATGCTGACTGAATAATAATTTGGTCGATTCCAGATCCGAAATTTGTTCCTAACTTCAGCCGTAAAATTTATCGAATTTAATTTATCAACAAACACATAACGCATAACCATAGTGCAATGACTTATAAAGACGACAGTGATACAAAATGACATATAATTCCAATAAAACCTATGAAATTAACGATATAAAAGTGAAGTATATATATAGATATACACCTTCTTTTCCTCTGGGGTTTCGTTAAACGATTCGTCGCATCTAGCAATTATATGTTCTATATTCTTCGATGTCGCACGAAGTTCAAATGCTTTTTAGTGATCACGATCCAACTTACGCGTTTTCTATTTTCTTTTCTTTTCATTTTTTATCTTTCAAACGTATGTCTAGGCACAATCACTTTCGCAACATTTTTTTCGAGGATCTTCATTACCTCGTCCTTCATTTATTTTTTCCCTACGTTTCACGTGGGAGAGATTCTTACGTCTCATATCGAACGCTGCGGTTGATTCGCCTACCAAAATCGTATCGAAAAATCCCCAAATCATCGTCGAGTCTTTTCGATGTCTCGACCACCTATTTGCACTTACTATTGTTCTATCTCGTTTGGTAAATTGCAATTGGTAAACTCCGCGAAACCAAGAACGTTTCGATCTTGTATCTAGATATATTCATTCTTAGAGGTTACCTCACGCGCGAGCATACTCGAGACCGAACTAAATCGGTCGTTTGAGCTTCTCGCTTAAACGTTTGCGATCGATTTCATATTTTATTCGATATTCGAATACAATCAACAGGTGATCCACATTTTCAACCTCTTCGTCCATTGAATCAGGCATGATTGCACGATACGTTACTCTCGAAATTCTCCGCGACACTCCAACTGATAGTGGTCGCGTTCACTGCTCGACGTAAACTGTTCCGCAAGAAAGCCGCGCAGGCCTTGCTCCTCTCCGTGATGATTTCGTATAGTTGATTCTCCAATGTGAGACTGTTGGTGGTGAGCAGTAGCGGCAGTGGGATTGACGCGTTCATGATCACTAGATTACCAATATTAAGAGGAGCTGTTTCCCATTGTCAGACACCGCTGTTCGGAAAGCGTGGCGGGGGAAGCGGGGGCGGTGGTCTCTCCGGTTGAGCGGGTGCGCCGGAAGATCGCTCTGATCCAGCTGCAAACACAACTGTTCACCAACATTAATCAGATGCACATTTTTTCCATGCGCGTTTGCAATACTTGTTACACTACTGTTGGCATTCATCTACCAAACCGTTTCAATTTAGATAGACGACAAATAGCAAGCCTCTACGATTCTTTGTAGAAAGAAATTGTTAAAGGATATCGAGCTGTTTCTTAGCAATGTACCTTCGGGCCGTTTGCATATTCAGGCATTAAATCGTTTGTTAAATGCGTTTGATTTATATTAAGATGAAGTAATCCTGTTACCGAGATTCAAGTTTTATTACTATGTTCTTTTTTTATGATTGCAAATACCTGCTATCCTTTTTAGTATTTGTATAATATTCACTTAGATTGAAGTGACCTTGATATATTTATGTACATATTATATGTTTGAATATTTTTCTATAATGATTAGTAGAAAATTAGTTTGTTTATAAGAAGTAACGTCTTGCGTATTTAAAACATGGCAGACATGTTTCTGTATTTTTATTTAAGAATATACTCAGATTTTTTAGAAAAGTAGAACTTTTTTATACTTGAATTATGTATTATTATTTTTATAGATTTAAAAAAATTGTTTGTCGTCAGCATCCTGAAAATATGACATGAAGATAATTCTTTGCTAGAAAAATACTAAAAAATAATTTTATTTTCAATGATTAATATTTTTCACTCAATTATTTCTTAATCCTGAAGTATGTTAAAAAATACCTGAAAAACACAATATTATAGTTACAAATATTTATGTGATGTGCTCATGAATATTAATTTGTATGTTACGAATATTCCATTCAAACGTTATCTGTATCCACCAGAGTGATGACGTTTGGAAGACTTAATAATTGTATTACGTTACTTATTTTAGTTAAATTTTTGTCTACATGATCAATAGGCAAACTGCGACTTCTACGATATAATTATCTTTTAGCATCTTATCGTGTAAATAAGCTCAAGGATGAGAAAATTTCGAAATAAAAATACGGAAGATTAATATTTACCATTCAGAGTTTTCTTTTTTCTTTTTTTTTTTTGTTTTTAATCTAAATGAAGTAAATTACATTCATGCGGACATGCCCATTACGCCACACATGCTCCAACTGCGGTAGTATTGAAAAAGTCGGTCTTACAGTTTCATATAAAAAATAATGATAATGTGATATATATAATTTGTTTTTAAATCTTGTAAGTTTAACATTCATATGACTCCTCATTCTTTTTATGCCTTTACATTTACAAATCGATAAATCGATCTGTGGAGACCATATGTGTTAATGTAAGAATCCTTAATGGCCTACCTCCATTTAAACTACTACAAAGGCCAGTGTCAATAGCGCATGTATACTCTTAGAATGGAAATGAAGCCAATATATCTACTAATGTTATTTATAAGAATCATAGGAATACTTAGAATTGACTAGAATCAGATATATAATAGGACAACAGATTATCATACTGCACACAGATGACAGAAGAGAGACATATATACATATATATATATATATATGTATATAAATCATAGAGCTCATAATGCTGAGAGTTTTTTCGAACTATGACAAGAAAAAAAAAAGGATTACGATAAAGTAAGTACGTGTCTACTTCTATTCACAATATTTCTTAATATTTACAACACCTATCATTTATATTCACATATGTGGTGAGGTCAGGAATATAAGCTCTATATGCAAATGAAAGTATATTCAACTATATTCAATTTTTAATCGAGTGTAATGGTGTGAGTGTTCGGCTGAAGCAGTGTGAGTAATGAAAAGCTAAAATAGAACTATGACCGATGAAATGCAAGTATTTAGTTACGTAAAGTGAAAATGAACTTGAGACAATTAAAATTTCGAGATAGTAACGATCCTTTTTTTCCCCTAAGAAGAAAAGAACATCGTGTAATAATAAATTGCATCTCAAATAATTTACGAGACACAGTTGCTCTGATTTATGAGATCGTAAATTTCTAGTGAAAATTCCTTACCATAGAATAATAAAAGGTGAATAATTAGAAACGAACAGTCGAGGAATGAGCATTTACAAAAGATACCGATGTTGTTAAATTTTCGACGTCTAACGTCTTAAATATCTATAATACATCTGTGATCGGTGGTTGATTGTGATTAAAATAGCTTCTTGTCTCATTTACAACGGAATTATACTCGATTGTACTCCTCTAAATTGCTATTGTCAACACGAAAATATAGGTAGTGTGATATTGTTCTCTGCTAGGACCACTTGTATGTCTTGTAGTAGCGAAGCAGCAATGTAATTTTGATTTCATATAATCAGCACTTTGATTCCTCTGCACTTTTGAATCATACTGAAAGCAGAAAAATAATAGTCGCAAATAAATTTAAAACGAATGTATCACAATGAAACTACAAATAAACAAAATTTACCAACATACATAGATGGCATTATGACATGCACAATGACAGGTAGATGGAATTAAGCGACAAGTAACAAACAATTCTTTGAAAAAACATAAAATAACTCGGATTGGACATAATTTTATTTTATAATAAATTTTATAATTAAATACGGAATATCATATTTCTATCGCGAATCGTATCTGTCGATTATCGAAAAGAGAATTGAAAGAATTGTTTGTCGTATAAAGACGGAAATGACTATATTGGTGACAGATGATTGTGGACGATCTTGGTCAGGTTTTTAAGCCTTACATGAATCAGGATGTGGCTTCTCCTCGGCCACCATCAGGGCTGCACTCTCTGCTGGCGGTATGTGTCCCTCTAATGCATTCACACAGTTTAGCATGCTCCTGCAAAACATCACGCGACTTGTCCAAGTTTCCGCTTCTTCATACATGTCTATTGAATCTTTCCTTCTCTTATTACATTCCAGATCTTCGTCAAGGGCATCGATTCAACATGCACCGACGTCGTAGAATTACGAGAAAACAGTACATCGCGTCTTATCAACAACTCGTCAACGTAAGTTACATATCCGTTTTTTTTTTTTAGTTTATTTTATCCTAATTGACCTGGATTTGAATTTGAAAATTTCAAGGTTTATGACGTAATTCCGCTTATTATTATTTACTATTACGATAATTCATTATGTATTTCATTTTTGTTCTGTGGCACGCTACACAATAATACACTTGCAAAGCTACCATTAGTCGAACTTTGATTTTGCCTATTCTCGTTCGTTTATCTAGTTCCGGTCTGCGCGTACGTTCGTGTTTTCTTTCTCGTCTCAAGAAATGATAATTCATTTCACAGTTTCTAGCCTTGTAGGATTACAGTGGTTCACTGGCCTGTGTAGTAGACTTCAAACACATGTACTTATCGTCTGCATAATTATCCATACTATTCGATACTATTATTTACTCTCGAATCGAATGAAACGAAGGGTGTCCGCGGGCTCGTTCGCTAATCATCGAGAAACGAAAGACAAAAAAACGCACGCTGCATGAGACATTTCGATCTCTTCAGCGTGACGAATATTCTTAATTGACTTCCCCTGCAAGGTAAACGAAAATTAGGTCAAAGAGTTTGACCAACGATAAAAAAAAATTCCACGTCGAGGTCATATGTACGAGTGGAAGAGAACTGAAACCGGTAATTAAATAAACAAACAGATTTATTTTACAACATAGATATATGTATATATATATATGTATATGTATATGTATACGATTTTATCGGTGATGCCGAAATATTCGTTCATTAATATAATATATGCTAGTAACGAGTGTTCCAAAAAGTTTTCTTTTTAGTCTTAAATGTGTGTAAGTCAGTGATACAATGATATCTTATAGCAGTTTGTGTGCTACGAGTATGCTAAATCGTTGCCGATAACAATTATTCCATTAGATTGACCGGTTACGAGAATCTATAGTGACCTTCGATTATTCGATTAAAATCGTTCTCAATTATCAGTTATTTTTTTTTTTTAATATTTTTATGGTTTGTCAGTAGCATGGGTATGGTTGGCAGTGGTGGCGTCAGATAGGACGGTCTCCTTGCTAGAGTTAGTGGCGAGCTCCTCTTCCCTGCAATATAATAATGTTACATGGCCAACGAGCCTCGAATCGTTTTTGTGTTCGATTTTGAGAGAGAAATCCTAGTTTCGCACCGTACGTACAAGGAAGCTATTTATTAAAAAAAAAAAAAAAAAAAAGACATACAAACGCATTACGCATCTTACGTTGGAAGAATGAAAAAAAGGGGGTTCGTTCAGGATTCCCAAATACCCAAGCACCCTCGCAATTTCGAAGTACACTCGTATCGAGTTATCATACGCGGCACGCAACAACAGCCTCATCGACTGTCGTCCGACCAGTTCGATACGAAGTAGCCCGTTCTACTTCGTGAGACTTAAGTCGTGCTATCTATTTTTGTCGTGCGAATGATTAATAGAATATAGAATTTTCCGGCAGAGATATTTCAAAGAAGCGAGAAGAAAAAAAAAAGAAAGAATCTGTTCTCCATTGAAGGATATATGTATTTTGAGTTTTGAGGACAAGTGATTCCTAGCGTCGTTAAAACCAGTCTCGCTTCAATCGTTAGAGACTGGTTTTTTCTTAACAAGAATCATCGATATCATTTCATTAACGAGCTAGATATACAGTTTGTTGTTCAAAACTTTCCAATGCATAGTGGTCCAAACTGTATATTCGTTACGATTGAAAAACATGGCGAACAGTCGTATTGATAAATCGAAATTTCTTCGTGTTATACCTTTTGCCATTTGCCATAATTTACCTAAGCAGTATATAAATATAGATACAAAATATCGATGACATAAATGCGTTTACTGGCACAGTAAAAGTCAAACATACACAATAATAAATTGATAAGTAGCACTCATTCGATCATAAAAGACAAGAAGAAAATGGCTTTTTATACTATTTCTATGTCGTTTATCAACTAGCGTACGGTTGTTATAAACGAACAAATTTAATAAAATTCCACTAAATCATAAGCAACCATAGACCGACTATCGATTAGAGTTCATTCATATGTATATGTATATATATATATATATAGAAGCTGTTAACGATTCATCGAATGTTTCGGCAAAACCTTGTGTTAGCGTAATTCATAATAGAGAAACAAAAATGGAATAAAAGTAAAGAAAAAAAAAAAAGAAGAAGAAGAAAAAAAATAATTGCGTAGCTTGCGAGTTTATCAAGAGCTGCACTGATCAGATAAGGGAACTTGAACGCAAAATTTCTTTCACGCTTCACGTTAACATTTCCCTTTTCTTTCCTTTTATTCATTTTCATTGTTGCTTATTACTTCAAAAAAAAAAATGTTCTTTCTTTTTCGTTTTGCGCGAACGATGATAGAATAATATGCAAAGCGGCTCTTGCTGCGTTTGCCTATCGAAGTAAAATATATCTATATCACTTTGTATACAACTCAGAAATGAATTTGTACGCCAAACAGTAATATAAGCACTAACATGCAATCGCACAGTACAGCGCCATAAACTCGTGCCAACTATCGACATGAAAATTATTCCAAGACCGATCTGTCGTCGAACATTTATCGGGTATTGGTAGACTAAAAAGGAGCATGCTGTAAAATACAAGGCTCCAGGAGGGAATCAAGTAGTCGGGGCTGTTATGTTATAGCAAACCTTACCAGCGAATCGTTAGGAATTGCACTTTCTTTTCTCTTTTTCTTTTTGTATTCTCGCAAGATCGCTAAAAGCATTCTTCTTTTTTTTTTTTTTGTATTAATCACATAATAGCCCTGAAGAACTATTAGAAACTGTGAAATGTATCTTCGCAAAAGAAAAACGAAAAATTACAATTTGTCGTAAACGAGTTATTCATGCAATCTATGTTCTCTCCTTTATTACGATTAATTAGCCTGACTTAGGTAGCGCATGAGATGGAAACTCACATGAGCTGATAGTAAGTAAAGATGTTTCAACATGCCAGGCTGTTAGACCGAAGTTAATGGTAGTCACTTAAAATAGGCAGGGACAGGATTATTTTTCGCTTGCAGAAGCAATGATCGAACGATAAATTCAGATCGAATTCGACACACATCAAAGTTTCACCTTCGTATAAATAATTAGAGCAAATACTAATATATAGAGAAATATTTATGCGAATAGATTCGAATGGCTTGGCGGAAATGAAAAAGTAAAAAAAAAAAAAAAAGAAGAGGAGAAAATGGATGAATGATCGCTAAAAAATAATCCTTTCGTTTAAAGACGACTAGTGGTGTCTTTGATAATTGTTTGTCATGCATTTAAATAATCTTTAGAAATTCATATGGTATATCGTAATAAAGCCACCACAGTAACAGGGAATGTTTTGCGTGACTCACCCATAAAGTCTGCTGTCCCGCAAGCTGCTCCTGCTCCAAATAACACAGAAAGCACAATTACGATATGTAGAACATAATTCGTCATCGTATAAAACAAAACAGAGTACGGAAGTTTCAGAACTTAAAGAATTTATCAGAACCATTAAATAACGATTTATTGAAATAATACATGTACAATATGCTAAACAAATAAATATAATAATAATCATTTGGCCTTGGGGAATACGTAACAATAAGACTATAAAGCTTCAAGCTGAGCACGTCTTACAAATGAATATCTATAATAATTACGGAAACTTCAAATAAATCACAAGGTTGAAGGTAAAACAAACGATCGTAGCTTCGACAATTAGTTCGGCTCGTTTATTTTAATCGCGTATGCGATAACAACAAAAAGGAAATCATTAGATAGATGGTATTTATAGTCGAACAAAACTATTACCTATTAAACAGAGAACACGCGAATCTACGAAAACAATGTTGTACCTTCTGTATATTACAAGAAAGACTTTGTTCGGTATAACGTCAATGCCGAAAATTTTATTGGTAAATACTACCATGATACGGTATGAACAATAAATTGTTACTGTACAACCATGCGACAATCACCATGAACGTTTTCATGATATTATACACATATTATAATCTCAATTATTTGCTGCTGAATAATTTTCTACGTTACGATATGAAGTTAAAATCTCGTCTTGTATGCGATCGAATTTCAAATCTCTGTTCCCAATAATAAGCTTTTAGGTATTTAATCTCGAAACCTATAAACGTTAACGTTGTTCACGATTCTAATCGCAATCTTCGCGAAAATATTATTTAGTTTTGCTCTTACTCCGGAGCTACAATAAGCGAGCGTACTAGTACGTGTACGAGTCAACTGATATACTGATTTCGAAATTTATTTCCCTCGAGAAAATCGAACGAACTTTTATCACAGTTGAATCCGTATTATAGCCTCGATTAGGCAGCGATACACGCATGGACGCGTAGTATGACATTAGTATCCTACCAAATTGATAGTACGTCCCTGTTTTACTATAGGGTAACGCATTTATAACGTCATGTCTCATCTACACAATGTATAGAAAGTAGTACTAGAGAAATTGTGCTGTTGTATGTTCGATATAATAATAACATAATAGTAATAATAACGACAACACAATAATGAAGTCGATAGTACTACGTAATTGTTGATTAAAAGAAGCTCTTACAGATTATTAAGTGTTCGATATAGCGTATTACTGTGCAATATTATATGCGTGATTCGATTTATTCCAAGATAATTACTGCACTCGTATTTTCCTCTTTTTTACCCTCATCAAACGGATGTTTCGTGATCGTTATACTCTCTATTTGATTAATCGTTTTTAATCGTTATTAATCTTCGCACGATGAACGTATAAATATCATATCGATTGCCGAATCTAGTCGAAGTCGTGCACTTTCTAGCCTTCCGGTTTCTATTCGCAAGAATAGATTCGAAATTTCCTTTCATTTTCTACACTTTCCATTTGATTCGAATAACAATTAAGAATTCTCGTGTTATGTATACGCTTGATGATTCGTCGTAAATTACAGACGGACGGATGTGATAACAGTATATCATGCACCGACAGGATACGATCGTTCTTTTTCAAGAGGAAAGGTAATAATTCTTTTCGCGTTTATCGTTAACGGATCGACACATGTTATAAAACGTGAATACAAAGTCTTCCGTTAGTTGGATATTTCTTCACGCTCCGTGACAACAAATGAAAAGCGAGGAGCGAACAAAAATGAACAAGCTGTCTTCTGATAGAACCATCGTACATATAGAACCATACGTATACGTATAATAAGAAAGATATCGATGGAAATCAGCGAAATAAAAAGGGCTTGAGAATTGAAGATTATCTATCTAATGATTTGCTATACGTATTAGGAATGGTATTAAGTGGCTTATTTATTGCGTACCTGTCGTTACCATGCCTGAATAAAGCTAGAATTTCTTCGAACGTTTTATTCTTGGTCTCAGGTACCTTCTTGTATGTGAAGATCCAGAAGATGGCTAGGAATGCACTGAATGGTAGGAACGTGTAGTTTTCAAGGCTAGTCTGTAACACATTAAAACAAGGGGCTAACGTAAAACTAACAAATGTTAATCGTTTCTTCCTGCTTGAAACACTGTCTTTTGTCTGTGTTCCGATTACGAGAACCTTAATCCTCGAACGGCATTTCTAACAAAGTAACATTTACGTGTTATTATCCTAAACAACTATAACTAAACACTTTATATCTTACGTACAATAAATATAGTTATAGCACAGATGTAAAAAATCTTTTAATTTGGTCCTTCGCTTTATCCATATTACATAAAATATTTAACGTTTCAACCACTGTTGGATTGAAGTTAAAACACTCGAAAACACGAAATCCCGTAGAATTTATTTGTCTCGAACTAGGCGTTTACAAAATTTAAAGAATATCTTACCTTCATACTTGGAAAACCGATGCCAACCAAAAAATTAGCCATCCAATTGACAAGAACCGCGATAGACATGGCCGCAGGTCTAGGACCTTGCGAGAATAGCTCGGCTGTGATCATCCACGGGATGGAGCCAGGCCCGACAGCAAAGAATACCACGAAACTGAGCGTCGACACGACCGACAGATAAGACATCCAGTCAATCATTTCCTGCACATAACCGAAAAACTCCTATCAGGCAGTAGAATCGTGTTCTTCTTTCCTGAGCAGCCGGAGGAGTCTCTCTCAGAAGAACAAAAATCGTAAGACCTACGAAACTCAACGAATAGAACTGAAATGTAATAAACCTGCATGCAAATTGTGCAGCTCAACCCTGTGTTTAAGGCGATAATGCGATTGCGACAATGCGTATAACGTGCTCTGTTATTATGTACAGTAACATCTTTCTGTTTCAAGCGTTCAAGCGATATGACTGGCCATTTTTATATACCTAAGGAGTAACCAGGACACGTAGCTTATAGACCTCGGAGAACCTAAATGTATGAGAATAAATACGCGCCAGACATACAACGTTTACGCTCGAATAAGTATACATACACGTATATATATATATATATATATATCTACCGTTATCGTATTAGATCGTTGATCGACGTTAAAGTCTGATGAACTCTTGTAGTAGCTTCTGCGTATGACTTACACTGTTTGCTTTATACGAATTGTAATACACATCGGGATAGCGTTGCGAAAGAAGCAAAAGTGCTACACACGTTTAGCGTACAGAGAAATGAAATTTAATCTCATCGTCGTAATTAATTGCGTAGCCGTGATTGGTATATTAACGTTATTATCGTTGATTTAATTATGCGCAAGAGGGTGACAGGTTTGAGCCGAAATATAGACTAATAATAAAGGGAGTAAATGTCTCCTCCAGGCAGTCACGAAAGAGGCCGTTAGTGAAAAAGGGAGGGGATGGGGCAAGGAGGGGGACAGGATCTGTAAGAAGCACAGTTACTTAAGCCTAAGCAAATAAAATAAAACGCATGCATCCTAAGTATTCGACACATCGATATTTTTTAAAAGATTTTCGTTGTTCTTTCAACTACGTTTGTATTTATGTAATTAGAAATGAATAATAATCTTATATTATTTTATCAAGAATGGATCCGTTATGTGTCGATACACAGAATATTAGTAATTTCTATAACGCAAATTAAAAAATAACATGCAGGATTTAGGATAGACCTTACAAATTACATGAATGGTCGGGAGAAATAAAAATGAGTATCTCGAATGCATATTTATATACGTAAAGTGGTGATAATTCTCACTGTCGATGCAGTGCTGCACTCCAGCTGTGAACAAAGTGTTAGATACACCTTTCGCCAAGGTGCATGAAGTGACAAAGCACAAAGAGAGACAGCTATATACAATCCACGTTCTCTGTGGCGTAATTAACGTTCTAAGAGATTTCGATTTTCATCAACTTTCTACGTTCGACGAAATAACTTTTGTCGATGGCGATTTATTTCTCTTTAGCTTTTAGCGAAAGCCGATTAGTATTTTCTACTCGTTCAAATAATTCTTATCGTTCAAATAATTTAATCGCAAAAGATACTATGTATTATCATTATCGATTTACACGACAATACGCGTGATCTATCAAGGAATAGATACTCTGTGGTGAAAGACGTAACATTTACTTAATTAACATCGATATTACAGTACGTAGCATAATTAAAGCGAAGATGTCCTAAAATTTGAACTTACCTTTATGAGAAAAGAAATTGTGATGAATATTGAAAAGATAAACATGCCACCAAGACCGTATAAGTGCAGTGTACGCCTTCCTGTCCTATCCATAAGTGGGATAGATCCTAACGTCATTAGAACCATAATGGCACCTATGCCAATGGTTGCAAACTTGGCACTCTCCTCTGTCAAACCAGAACTAGTGAACAAATTTGTCGAATAGTAAAACACCTGAAACACACAGAGGGCAATTTCATGCGCTATTACATCCACTTTCGTGAATGGATCGTGTTGTGGAAGTGAAACACAGCGTAAGTTCATCGGTTGAATTCGAAACTTCGCTCATGGAGGCAGTAACATATATGAAATTTATAGACGACGATACTTACAGCGTTAATGCCTGAAAGCTGTTGGGAAAGCTGCATGACCACACCTATAACGAGAGGCGCTCTCAAAGTCGGGCTACATATGAGCTCTGTCATCGATATTCTAGACTCAGCTTGTTGAGCTCGTTCTTCGGCTCTCATTTCCTCGATATCCTCTTCTACTTGGTTACTGGCTCTCAACCTTCTCAAAGCTTTACGGGCTTCTTCCTCCCACTGTTTGGTAATGAGCAAATATCTAGACCGGAGGATCAAAAGAGAGAAACTGTAATCGTCGGCGAGGAAAGAAAAGCAGGGAACAGAGATCGTCTTGTACAAACCGCTTAAGTAGGTACATATTACAAAACTCTATCGTTTAGTATCTACTAAAAGCCATAGCGATAGTTTTGGGAACATTTCTCTTTATCTACACGATCGATGGTCTCTACCTTGGAGATTCGGGACAAACTGGAAGCAGCAATAACTGTAGAATGGCAGGGCAGATAGCTAGTCCTAAGAGAACAGGCCAACCCTCGTTTGTTCCAAGGATTTGCTCGATGCCCAGCACCTGGGAGACCAGGAGGCCCACCGTAACAGCGAGCTGGTTCACCGTGCCTAGGCCGCCTCTCAGGTTCAGTGGTGCTATCTCCGATATGTACATGGGAACCAGCGAGGTGTTTAAGCCACAATTGACACCGATGATGAACCGTCCAAAGAATAACATTTCGTACGAGTGAGCAATCTTTGTACAACCCATCAGGCACGCCCCCACGATGCCCAGCACGTTGTTTAGCAGTAAGCCCCCCTTTCTGTCAGCGAATGGAAAGAAAGAAAATATATAGATGAGTGATACAATAAACGATCGGATCATCCGATTACCTGATCGCAAGATACACGTTTGCACGATGCGGATTTTTAATATCGATACGTCTGGCGCGTAGGAAGCCCTAGCGAAATTACATGTAAACGAAATTGCTACAGTAATAGTACAAACCTGCCAAATCTGTTGGCAATTATCCCTCCGCTAAAACCACCTAGCATACCACCAATCGCAAATATGCTTACGGCCACGGAATATAATTTCTTCACGGAATCGTCTGAAATATCCTCCCCATACCTATCCTTGTACACGTCTTTCATAAAATTTTCAATATTCTGAAACGAATAAATCACATTTTATAGGAACGTTAAGTTCTTTTCCTCTGTGTTCGTTAACACGTTTTCTACCACATTGGATTGGAACAAAAAGTCTGTAACACATCGTACTTTGTCTCTTGTATTTTTGTACAATGTGTTAGCGCAATAGTATAATATACTTTTAGCAATAAGCAATAATTGTTTGACATTTGTCTTCTAAACTGTCTATGCGTGTGCGTGACGTTGATAGTGAACGTGTTAAGTATTTATGAATGAGGAACGAATATTTTCGAACCGATCCTATTTATAACTGGAATACAATATAAATACAGTAAATGGAAATCAGAAAAAGAAAGAACATACCACTTCCGGCGCATTAATAACTCCAGTGTTGTATCCAAACTGCAACATTCCTAAAACTGCTGCCAGTATTGCATACGACAGGAAAAGTGTTAGCCCCTGAAAGCATCGAATAAAGTATTACATTTCGAAGATTATTTTTTTTCTGCTTCAAATAAAATTGCTTCAAATAAAACTGCTTCAAATAAAATAATCGATAAACGCGCATTCTAGCGGAAACGAAAATCATATAACAAGCGAGTGGGGTAGAAATAATAACGAGAGGTGAAATAAAACTGCGCCGAACAACGTCATAATGGTTTATTAAATAATAATTTGTCGCTCTGCTATATAAAATCATACGCTACAACAGATAGTTATCGTGCATAGGTACAAACAGACGCATAAAAGAAAAATCAAACAGAATAATCATAACACAATATGTACATCACGCAAGTAACCAAATATAATCGATATAAGGATAATAACGATGCAAATCGATCGGTGCAAATAAACAGTCATCGAAAGCGGTAGCAAGTTTCTTTTGCTACGAAACATAAAATTGCACGACCAAAAAATAAGAATCTTTTTTGATCGTCAGAGATCAAGCGTCACCTGCTCCAAAAGCCTAAGTTTCCGTCGATGAGAATGTTCTTCTAGTCGATCCACGTATTCTCGTAATTCCTCTATTTCTTCTTTCACCTGCTGTACCGTATCTAGTTCGTGCTGCGTAACACATTAGGAAATACGATTTAGAAATCTGCGTATCAAAATATCCTTTTTTAAGAGAAGACATTTTTTTTCTAAAGAAAGTATGACGTATACATGTATGTACAACGTAACAACTGACAAATTCTTTTTTCTCGCTATATCGTTTTCTCTGTTTGTCTTCGATAACTAGGATAGAAAAGTCGATCGACATTTGTAGTGTCCGATCACTAATTGGTAAATTTCGGAGCGCGGAAGCGATATCTCGTTGAACGTAGAGACCAACAGTACCTTGATCGCGACCATGTCCCGTTTGACCTCGCTGACCTCGCTCTGGCAAGACTCTACGCTCTTGGTGAGTTCCTGCAGCTGCGTGCGGATCTCGCAGAGGGCGACGGTGGTCTCCAGCTGGCGGTCACCCCGCTGCAGCTCGTCCAGCTTGGCACTCAAGTTCATACTCATAACGCTGACCTGTTTCTGCAGACTGCCCACACACACATACCCTCACGTGAATCTCGCTGGCTCGCCCGGGAAAATAAATCGACATTGTCGAGCACATTGACACACTAGACACGATCAAGGCTAACTATGCCTAGTCCCCTAAACAAGAAGTCCAACTACCTCCGCGCGGAAACTGCCGAGCCTTCAATAGCGTACGCTTACTATACCGGGGTGTGTTTGCTCTTTCTCTCTTTTTTACTTCTATTTCTTTACTTTTTTTTCTTTTTTACTTTTCTATTTCTTTCCTTTTAATCTACGTATACGCGAGGAGATAATGTGATTTTGATTATGATTGGGGAAAAAGACAAGATACTATTTCTATCGTGGTGTAATCACGTACACCATGTTCTTCTCTCGTGCTTTAAATCTCAGCGAGCCAGCGGTAGCTCGGCAGCTAAGGAAACGTTGGGGGTATACGAGTAGCGTGTAAACAGAGATATACAGACACATATATATGTATTTAATATATCATATTCTGTTTATGTATATACGAACATAGAAATATATTAAATTGAAAAATAGCACAACGTACAAACGCCACTAAAAGCACGTCTAAACTGTGTGTGGGTGAGTGTCAAGGTGAGAAACACTACGGTGACATATATATATTTAAATATATATATATATTCTTTCTAATATATATATATATATGCATTATATATATTACATAGTTATTGGAGCTGTGCACATTAGATGGAAGTTTGTGAAAGTGAGAGATGGAAACTAGAGTCCCCGTTGAAGTGTAAAGTACGCTCCCGCATGTTTCAAATGATTCATCAAAATTTTGCAGTAAAAAAAAAAAAACGATCATCCTTTGTTCCTTGTTATATTTTTCTTTTCTTCTCGATATCACGATCGTTTTCCCCATAAACGCGAGAGAGCTTCGGCACACGCGAAGCGTGATTACTCTACTGGCACGATGCGGGAATGTGCAAGTGGATAAGAAAAATATGATTCGATGCACGCTTTCAATTCGAACGTTGCATGTAGACAATGAATAAATAATATATACGCACAGATCATGATGAATGATCAGAAATCTCTCGATCGAAGGAGATTTTAGCAAACTTATCGATCGATGTGCACAGCCAAGCAGAGAGGTGATCTTTTAATCAAGGACGAAACTAAAGAAGAAAAAGAAAAAAAGAAAGAGAGAGAGAGAGAGAAAGAGAGAGAGACAGTATGTGTGTACGTGAGTATATGACAGAGTGAAAAAAGAGAGAAAATTTACGCAAGGCACGTCGAGTGACAAGTGAATAGTGAAAAATGAATGAACACATGAGCCTTAGTGGTAGTAGAGAGAAAATGTATGACCCGGATGATAAAGTGAAAACACAAAGAAAGAGAACGAAACATACTTGTACAGAAGGATCAAAAGGTACAGACAGGATAATAGAAAAGAGGGATTAAAGAAAATAATTAATTAGATAAGTAAATAGACAGGTAGAAAAAGAGAAATAGATAGAGATAGAGAGAAAGAAAGAGCAGTGATGATGTTGCCATGTACCTGGGAGGTAGGGAGACCATGGCTGTGTTCCGAAACTACAGTAGCCTCTATGCCTCCCCACTCACTCCTCTTGATTCAGTATTTCGTCTTATTCTCACAGATCTATTTGTTCTTTGCTTTGTTCACGACATATGTACGTACGTTGGATTATCCACCAAATCCAATCAATTGACTCTGAACGATTGCACAGCTTGTTGTCAAGTGGGTCCACAACCAAAGGTGGAGGGGTAACGTGTGGCGGGGGGTTTAAAGGCCGACGACGCCCGCCCCTGCCTCTTATCTCACTCTGTAAAACTTTACCTAGTTTGGAAACACAGTCGTGGTTCAGTCAAAATCATGTCATATAATGGTATATTCGCTCGAATTAGTCACGTGACGTCCAATTCTTCTAAAGGACAGGTTCGTCACGTGCGAAGACATTTCGTCTTTTTTTTTCGTAAATTTTTTAATTTCTATTTTTTTTTTTTTTGTTGTTCTTTTCCGTTCTTTTTCTCACGCATCGCCATGCGACGCGCCGCCAGCTTACTCACCCCTGCCTAGTCGCCCGCGTCCACAAGCGAGCTTGCAATTTGAATTGGGCCCATCACTTTTTATGCGAAACGATATCGATCGGCAAAATAATTGACAAAAATTAGCATGATCTCATGATAAAGTGATAAACAACAGGAGACACGCACACAAATAAGTCACAAAGGTGGCACATCGAAGTAACGATATATGAGAGTGTATCGATTAGAACGATGCCAAGGAAATGATTGTATCTGTCGCGTCTATATGGAAAACATATACATGTATATCTATGTTGTACACGTGTCGGTGGTAAAGCTGTTTTCTCCTTCCTCTGATCACCAACGAATTTCTCTTGTTCGTTTTCGAGCGTGAATTCCATTATAGTGCATTCACACAGAACAACGTGGTTTAAACAATGATCGGTGAGAAACGCTTACAACACATACTATATACTGTGCGTGTGTTTCACACAAACTAGTCGCGTTTTGCCTTGTGCATTCGCTGGCTGCATCTATTTCCCTTTGTCCCGTTTTCGATATTCTCCGTTATCGTCTTGGGTGCTGTTTGCGCACTTATTTGTGTACCTGACTTCGAGAAAAGTGACATGACATCGAATGGAACATGAGCAATCAGTGGTAAGCCTGCGAGCGCCGCAGCCAAAAGAGTTTCATGTAAAACCGTATAACAACGTATTACCGGTGTCTCGATATTACTGTTTATGATCAAGGGTGTGTAGTATGTACAAGTACAGGACTAGAGCGAGTGTGATTTATGTATAAATGATAAATGGCACGGCACAAAGCCTTGCATTGCATTCTCTGATACATAAAGAGTCTATGTAAAACGATAAGCAGGGAAAACGTCTGTTTCTTTTATCTTAATTCATACTATATTTCTTTTATCTCGTTTGCTTCTTTTCTTTTTGGCTTTTTGCTTTTTCTCTTTCTTTTCTTTTGCTGATTCTCTATTGTGTACTCTCCGTTCAATCGTTAATTCAGGTGAACGAGGCACCGCCACTTAGGCCGGGAATTACCTGGATGCGTTTAGAGAATATCGCAAGTATTGTTGGACATTGAAAAGAACAATGTCCATGGAAAGGGTTCGTTGGATAGTAATTCTTGTCTACGAGAGAGTTTATGATCGATAAGTAAGTGCTATCGATTCGGGTACTTCGGGGCGAATAATAGAGAGCGAGAAGTGTTCTCTTAATTGGTATGCAAGTCTTAAGAGCTTATATACGTTGTTCTACTGAACTGCCGTGGCACTAAGCTAAAGTTACTTCGAAAGACTCTTATTTAAAATAGTAGGAATAATATTTGAAAAAGTTGACAAAGTTCGATTAACCCCTTACCTTACGATTTAACTTCCAATAGCGCGTGCCATAAACAACAACAAGGTCGATCACACGTCGAGCCATTTCACGGTTTGGCCGAGCGTCCGCAGTTGTGCAAATCGCACACGTCTTTTGATATATAAATGCAATGTGTAAGGTACAACTAATTTTATTTCGCAAGATGCTTGATAAATAATTACTACCAATTGATCATAGAACAAGAAAGATTTATTATCTTCAAGTAAATAATAAATCAATAACATCGACGTACCACGTCTCTCACATGTGTTGTTCATGTTTGGCCCGATCGACGTACCACGTCTCTCGCACGATACTGTAGATTAAGGGGTTAACCACGGTCGCAACGACTTACTTAAACGCAGGGTTGCTAAGAGTAATTCAACTACGTTTTAATCGCTGAAGAAACAAAGAACATAATAATTCTATATAAGAGCCTAAAGAGAGATCACTACGGAATATCAATACAGGATCCTAAGAAGAGAGGCGCTAAACTATGAAATCAGATGATAAAAATGTTTCGAGATATTCGTCGCCCGCGGGATTCGCCAAGATTAAAAGTTCACGATCGAATCTTAACAAATAACAGATTGTACTTTCCTTTAAATGTTATTTCGCGAATCGAACGAATTTCTTCGTCTCGTTTGAAAACCGGAAAAGAAAGAGATCCTTCATATTGTTCGAACATGTACAAGTTCGCGTCTCGTCAAGGAAAAAAAAAAAAAGAAACAAAAAGAAGGAGAGACAGATCGGCAAGAGCGAATGATCGATGGACCGGAAGACGATCGCCGGTGTCAGATACGTACATCCAAACAATCCAGATAATTCTCAGAGACGTCGGTGGCGACGCCCATGTGACAACGTCTTCGACAAATCATTTGTACATCGTGTATAATTTTATTTTGAAACGTAAACTCTCCCTTTTCCGTGATGATAGCAGTGTCGCTCGAGGTCCGAACTCTGATCGCGAAGCTCGTACTATTCGACAATTGGTAGTAGTACGTGGTATAAAGAAGAGAGCCGCGTTATCGTTGTACGATAATACTATATAAAATATATAAAATCGAAAAGACGCGTGGAGGTGTTTCACAGAAAACGTTAAGGTATATAAGTATAAGAGAGAGATATGTATGGTGGGTACGTCGGGGAAACGTACCTTACAAGCAACTCCCGTAGAGTGGCTTCATCGTCCTCCTGTACCTCTTCCTGCGTCTCATTACTGAACGTGCCGCGACTTGAGTGATGATGTTGATGTCGCCTAGTCGTCGGCCTACCGATATTGCCGGGTGGATACTGTCCGTGCGACCCGTGATGATGATGGTGATAGTGACCGGTGTTGGTGGAGGCCGAGTGCAAATATCGGGCGACGGTGCTGGTCGGACGCCCCCTGGTCAGCTTGAGACCGGTAACAGGAGGCGGCAGTACGGCGCCTGTACCGGGCTCCACGTAACTTCTTCGTGAGGCATACTGCTCCTCCTCCACCCTGATGATGTCCTGACGTCCGCTCGATGGCCGATCGGCCGATCTGCTGCGCGATCTCGCGCTAGTTCCAACACTTTTGCTACTTTTACGTCCGGCCGTGCCGGCGTTGCTGCTGGCGGCGATTCTTTCGCTTCCTTTGCTTTGCCTCCACCAGCTGCTACCGCCGACCTGTGCACCAAAATCGAGCCTCCCTCTTTCCTCCTCTTCCTCCTCCTCCTCTTCCTCCTCCTCCTCCTCCTCCTCCCCGACGGCGGCACCAGCCGGCCCTGGTTCCGTATCCTGGGACCCCGAAAGGCCCGAGATTTCTTCGTAGAGGCACTCCGAATCCGGGTCCGTCGACACTGCCGCGCTCTGCCACAACTGGTTTATTGGCTTGAAGCCGCGTGAATCGGCCATCGTTTGAGCTACACGCCAGGACACAGACACAGAGAGAAGAATTTATACAACATCGACATCATCCTCCCCTTCAACGTCTTCCTCGGCTGTGTTGACTAAAGACCACCCGATGCTGCATATCCGAGGAATACTAAGAGCAACGAGCGATAAATTTCTTTTTTGTTTTGTCGTTTTCTTGTTTCGTTGGTTTCGTTATTTCGTGTGTTTTTGCGTTACATTATGATGATTCTAAATCGATTGATAAGCTTCGCCTAGACTTTGCACAGCAGCGATTTTGCGGTGAGCTTAACGTGTTATAGTTCCGTCTTTTTTTTTTTTTCCCTAAATAAATATCTTTGCGATCGCTTTTTATCGTAATTTTATCGTGATTGCGATATCGTGAAAGCAGCCTTTGATCTTTCTTTGCTTGGTTTTTGCTACGTGGCACGCCACGTTAGAAGCGTGGATACAAATGCGCAAGTGGTAATGTCATTCAGCCACGCAGGAAGCGGATTCGATAAAATTACACAACTGCAAAGAAGGAAGGGAGCTAAAAGAACGTCTGACCACGAATAAAAAAAAGACGACGATGAACGCGTGTACGCGTGATTCCATGTTACCGTGTTTCCTGATGACTCTGTTTGACTGCGCGTCAAACCGTACAAGTCCATAACTGTTTCATTGCAAATTAATCAGAACGATTCTCGCGTCAATTCGTTGAAAGTCTGACAGCAGCCAGAACGAGGAAGCACGATGATTAATTCACGCAAAGTTGCTCACGGTTTGTTAGAAACGTACATAATGCCAAGCCCGAGCAACTTTCCTGCTCACTGACAGCGAATATTACCGCGAAAGTGCAGCCGTTTAAAGAGAAATAGAGAAACGTTAAATGGGGGAATAGGGAAAATCGACCGCTACTTTCGCCATTCGATCATAACGAAGTCCTGCTCTGGAGCGTTACATGGCCGAACGACGTGAAACGTGAAATTTCGAAGAAATTTCAACACAACTTTCGAACGATCGATTAGAGCGAAACGAAGCTTATGAATTTTCATTCCAGCCGATGCGCACGTGAAATTGGAAACGATGAGCCAGTTACTGCAAGATCGTGCTGCAGTAATTAAGCCGAGCTTCCTGCATGCATCGCACTGGCTCGTCTTACGACGACAATTAAAGTACCACAGTAACGAGCATTATTAATATCGTTTACTGTCGTTAAATATATTCCAGCTCTCGTCCGATGCGAAATACCACAACCGAAACAACATAAATTGCTTCCATTCTTCTGAATAGTAACGTTCGACCATGCTTCGCGAAAATCGCACGTTGGAAAGATATCACGGCCAAAATACGGATCGAACAACGTTCGAATCTTGGCGATAACAATTCTTTTCGTTAATCGTTCGAAAATCGTACTTATCGTTTCGAGTATCGAGAATCGTTCTGTATAATTCGTTTCGCATGATTTATAAAATACGAAGGTAAAAATAAAAGATGTAAATAAGTATGAGGGGGAGAGCCGAGTCGCCGATGAAGTCGTGCGTTGCACTTCGAAGCGTTTAATGATACAGAAATTCTAGAAGCGAAGGAAATTGCACGTAGCCGCATGACAGGTATGCAACATCCTTATATTCTGGCTTGGTGCAACCGATTACGGAATCATTGAATCGCACCTCGCCTCGATCAATTAACACCGTAATCTCACAACGGATAATCTCGTAATCTCGAGAAGTAGGAGTAATAGGTTATACTCGGTAATTACGAAACAATTAGCTGGCTATGAAATATTACTGCCGATAAATTGGCAAGCGCTTACGTGCACGAACTATGAACAATGATGTGTATTTATCCTCTTTTATTGTTTTTTCTTTTTATTTTTCATTTTCCTGTTAACATTCTCGACTCACCTTAGACAATTCGCAAGCCATCGTGCTCGACGATGATATTATCACGCCACGACGTTTCTCGTGTCTCGATTTCGAGTCGCGAGACCACTCGCCACTCGGGATTCCTGCAATTTGGGAGAGGCAATCGCCGTTTCTCTAACAGGTCGATTAATGTCTCGACCACGTGATCAAAGAAAGGTAGAAGAGGTAAAACGCGAACGATACGGACGTTAACGTAGGAATAAGTGGGATTTCCACCGCGATACGATCACTGATGTATCGCGAGTACCGAAGAGCCACGTCCTTCCTCTGATCGTGAATTGTTTTCGACTCACTATAAGACGGCGGTATACACTAAGTGAACCTGTGAAAACAAAGAAAACAGATGTAGTAGTATCGGCAATCATTTTTAGACGATAAAATGTAACCGTGTTTTGCTCCGGACAATAGAGGATCGTTACTATGAACGCTACTGTTACATCAACTAAGCGGAAAGAATGAAAATTTTAATGGAACAGCACAATGAATGTAAATTCTATGCACTCGATCGGTTCGTGTATTATTCATGCGGCATTGTAATAAAGATAATTTTTAATACAATTACAAAGAATCGTACAGACACAAAGAGTGGCCGGAAAAATCAAAGTAAGATGAAAAACGATCCTCTAATTGTTCCGAGCAATACATAAAATATCTAAGATTCTACGAAGATAATATCTATAACAAAATCCGTGGTAAAAACAGAACTATACGTTAAATTGACGAGGAAGTATTCGAATCGAATTCGAGCTTGGAATATTGTATTCCAGCGATACGTAAGCATCCTCAGATGTACATTCTAAAGATATATCGTTATCTAACATCAGACGCATAACAAATAGTGTTTAATCCACGGTTATGCATCAAACTATTTTCCAATAAAATTGCGTAATATTCTTCTTTGCCTGACCGATCTCAAGGAAAATCATCTTGCAGTTCTGTCGTCTCTAAGGCGGAAAAAAAACCAAGGAAACAAATAACAGAGAAAAAGAAATGAAAAACATGGTGAATCGAGGGAAAGAATAAGAAGAAGAAGCATTCAGTTGACGATAATTATTCCCCCTTTGATCGACCACGGTTTTTGTAGCGTCCATTCGTCGCTGGTATACGAATGAAAAGAATGCGAGTGGTGAAATTGCCTGAATGCCAGGGAAAGGATGGCACGCTTGTTGTAGAAACCGTGAATGCGTCTCCGCACAAAGGCGGTCGTAAACACGGCCGAGTAATGTATAATTACAGACTGCAAGTGTAATTTCCAATATGACCTTGCTTGGCGACTCGGGGCACCGAGTCGGAATTCTCACGGCACGTCGTCCTAGAACTCGGACGTACCGGGACGATGTGTAAAATCGACTCGACATAAATTCGTGTAATAGACACGCGTGGAATGCGTTTGATAGCCGGTGAACGGAATAGCAGTGATTCTTCCTCGGTGGCGTTCTGACTAGCAATAACGTCGAACGCGCGTTTAAATTGCCTCTATGCGATAACGACATAATTCCGCTTGCTAATTGGCAAAGTTTCTCTCTTCCGATAATGAAATCAAACGAGCAAGGTAAACGAATAAAGTAAAAATAATTGATTTCGTCGTTTCGTGTAAAGATATCAGTGTTATAATTATAGTTTGGCACGAGTTTGGTTCGATCGACTTATATTGATTTCTATGGAAACAACCAACACGGATCTATGTATATTTATTATGGGTCGATACATCAACGATATATAAATAACTCGATGAACGTAAACAAAGTAACGGAATAATTAAAAGATAAATCAGGGACACGTTTGATTTTTCATTCGTCCAGGATCGATGTCTATACGTGTATAGGTACAGTCATTCTCGTTAATATTCAGACGCTCTTTAAAAAACAGGAAAACTTTCTTAAAATAGATGAAACGACTCGAGCTCTTTTTCAAATGTTAGAGGAATTAGTATGCTAGTTAACGCGCGAACAACAAATTTTCAACACATCGCGATTGGTCAGAATTGCGAAAAATACAGTAAAATTCACTTTTTACGAATTTCTTATCCAAGCCTGTAACGACGATTCAAACGGTATGTTTTGTAGATTTATAACAGTTATATATATATGCTCAGAACCGGTTAACGTTGCTACGACCTAGACAACGTTAAAACTGACGAAAATCACAGTATCTCACAATTTTTCCCCTCTGATTGTAATAAATCTTAAAATTCTTACATCTTTCGATGCCTGTCGCTTGTTTTTGCTTCGATCCTGTAGATCTACAAAACGTATCGTTTAAATTCTCATTACAGATTGAGATAAAAAATTGTAAAAAGTAACTTTTACTATTCTTCTCGCGACTCCTATCAATCGTAGTTTCCCCAATATTTTTTTTTAAGTAACTAATTTAGTAAACTAATTCTAACTTGTCAAAAAAGCTCAACTCGTTTGATCAAAATTGAAAAAAGTCACTCTGTTTTAAAGAGTATCTGAATATTAACGACAACAATAGCTAATATACAGGAAAATTTAAATAAATGACCCTAAATGAAAGATCACTGAAACCTTTTAACTTTCTCTTCCTCTGTATATATACCGACCCAGATAATTACTCCGTCAAAATCTATGACCTTTCGAACGATGTGCAACGATCTCGACGCTATCGTACTTTCAGCGTGCAACATTCGTTCGCTCACCTTGTATCAAAAATTTGAACTGTATCTAATTCCTCGATGACGTTGAAATCGGTAGTTTTCACCAGCATTCTCGTCACAAAACACGGCGTTCTTGAAATATTTTCAAGTAACACAAGGGCAAACCGGACAGATAGCGCTTTATGTAGCGACGAGCGAACGGAAACGAACGACAGTACTAGTCGACGAGTCGCGTACTACTAACGCGTACGTTCTGTGTATCGCGTCGAAGATTAAACGAAATCCAAAGACTTTCTCCCCTCCTCTGCCGCTCGTTTCTCCGTCAGATCGCTTTCGTTCACCGTCCTCGTTCCATCCGTCGAGGGAATCTATCCGTCATTGTTCACAGTCTGTTACGTGTCTGTCTTGTTGTCCAGTTTTTCAACGAGTTTTATATACCAGTTCCTTGTGTACTTCTGTGCTCCGCCATACCTTAGCTGTCCGCATCTACTGTGAAAGATTAAACACCAGCGACACCGAGATACGGAACGAGCGTGAATCTTTCTTTCTCTCTTTTCTTTTCCCAACTTCTTCTTAACTGTAATGTTTGTCGCCAGAGATCGATAGATCCTCGTTCAACGAAGAAATATCGAGTTCGCGGACTTTGTCGCGTTTCCTAGTTCCTTCGAGATGCTTGTTTTTCTCGTGTTTGTATGTACGTGTTGCAAAAAGTTAGATGCGAAATGGAGAATGATGTCGCGCTACATTTTTCACCGTTCAACGAAATGCGAAATTTATCGGTAGTAAAGGCAACTTATCGCGAGTCATACCGGACCGTCTATGAAATTACGAAAAATTTATTGCTGCCCAATAACAACGCGATCTTGTTCGCTATCGTATCATCGTGGGGATAGTACGGTAATTTCTTTATCTATTTTTTCAGGTGTGTTCTGAACTCGCTTTTACAATCCAAAAGTAAATAACGACAAAATGAATCGAACGGTAGGAATGTGGAAGATATTATCATTATTATCGATACGTGTTATTAGTACGTCTTTATTAAATTGTAGTAGTTATATAAAGAATGTAACCTTCCATAACTTCGTGTACCTTGCAACATGTACATATTTCTATTATCTATACCCTTTAAATCTTATTTTATTATCGCTTTATTATTGTACTTTATATATTGTATAATTATCACAATATTAGTACTAAATTACGTATGTATAACAATCATTGGTCTATAATCATGAAATCAAACTGCAGGAAACTGCGGTCGACTACATAATGTTCCTGTTTCTCGTGACCAAAGAAAATTCCAGTCGTATAGAAAATTAATAAAAGTATATCAACGTAGATGCATTATTAGTCACGAAAACATGAAAGTACATACGAATAACGAACAAGTATTTGCGAAAGTAGCTTATAAAATTTAGGATAGTGAGCAAACGACAAATAATTAAACTTCCTTAATTGAAACCTTTGATACAATCGTATCAGAAAATAAATACAAGATTCTACAACCACTCTGAACAAAAGTAACACAATTCTAGTAAATTTATCGCGTTCCGCGGTTCTACCAGAGAAAACTAGGAAAGCAGTACTGATGGTGAAACGTACCGAGCGAAATTTCCACTCGCGACTGCTCGCAGTGTAATAACGCGGCGTTCTATATCTAAAAAGCATATAACCGGCTGAAAGTTAAAATTTCCAAATAAGGTTTGTTGTTAAACGGTTTCAACGAGTAACAGGTGCACAACCTACATTCGCGGTATTTACGCTGCGCTGGCCTCCAGAAATCTCTGTTGGAAAATGACACATAGCGGATTATGCGAGATGATATTTACGCTCTCGTAACTCTGTAACATCAATCTCGTCGAACAAAAAAGAATTCCGTGCTTCTGTCAGCGTTGTTCAACGATATCGATTTTAAGGGCGAGATCGAGTCGAGATTGGTAGGAAATACCAGAACCGATCCTACGAAAACTCTCGGTTATCTGGTGATATCTAACGTTCACGATGACACACACGAACTTACGTCTCCGGATGCTTGTGATTTAAATGGATCAATGAGATGCGCTTGGCGAAACGGCAGGAGCCAAGCTTTTCTCATTTCTGCACCATAGACGTTGGCATTGCGACGAAGACGACGCGAGGGTGCATTTAGGATTGGCACATCGCCAACAGGTCCTTCGGGAGATTTGCACTATACGTTATATCTATACGTATGTATCTGTACACGTAATATCGTCGTCGCCATATACGTAAATCCGAAAACGTTAAGCCGTTTGTCGAGAGACCAGGTACGTACATTTCGTTTGATTTCCATCGAACGTATGATGAAAAGGAAAAAGAATAAAATAGTCGGCAGAGCGTCTAGTCGCGCATTAAACCGCACGGCGTGTGGAAATTGCGATTAGCGATAAAAGTGGGAAATAACGAGGCAAGGAAAATCGTCATTAAGCTCGACGGAGATAAGATAGGAATGTTAATTTCGGTTGGAGTGAAACAGGGGATTAGCTGAAAATACGAGAATGGACGATGGTAGTCGTAGAAATAAAAATTTTTACTTTCAGAAAAAAAATATACATATATATATATATATATATATATATATATATATGTACAGGTGTAATCGATCAAGCAAACGTAGAAGAGAGAAGTAGGTCACGAACGTACGCTCGTCAAGTTACGCTTCTTCCGTGAATCTTCAACTTCTTTTTAGTAGCAACTTTTCGACTATGGTTGAGAGCGAGATTTATTAATGGACATATCCGACGATGATTAATGCCTGTTTGAAAGTTACGACATTAAGGTATCGTTGTACATATGTACACGTATGTATCGATAAGTAGATAAGACAAACTAATTTGCAACGAAGAAATTTTAGAATTTTATCTTCTCTTGTTCTATCTCGATAACAAATCCCATGACTTAAATCGTCTTAATCCAATATATATTACGCAACAACGCAAGTCTCAATCGTTTATTGCTGTGTTCCGAAATTAATCGCCGATTGTTAGTCGCGTTTTCTGTCTTCGTCACGGTGTTTTCTTCGGCTCGATACAGCTACAAGATGAATTACCCCTTACGTTCTCGAAAGATGGGAACGTTACCTTAAATTAATCATAAAAGTACACACGCTTTATCGTGTGCGCTCCGTGCACTTAGCGCACTAAAAGCAGTCCGTGTATACTACACGCGCTCGGATATGCATATGTACGTAAGGAATATGCATTTTACCTATGCATGTATCACAACCATGTACACGTATGCATACGTTATGTGTGCTTTTATCGATGAAGAATGAGCAAGAGATAAATGGTATATTTTGCTATTCTGTCTCGGGCCATTAGACATTGTACACTCAAAATTGCAAACATTCGTTATCGTCGAATTTAAAAAGTTTCTTTCTTTTCTTTTTGCAGGTAAGAATGTTCGACATGTCACGTTAAAATATTTGACCGCATATTACGTTAGCTTAGTTGTACAAAAAGTAACGACAGATCTAAAAACTTGACAATTTTTCTTCTTTACGTGATTACTTCTTTTACGTACTTTACTGAATTAAAGAACTTCTTAGAACGCAGGTTGCTAAATGAGAATTATGCCCTCAATGTCTGTCATGAATCATTACTAATTCACGTAGTACTTAGCTTTTTCAGAACAATTTCCATTCAGCGATTCCATAGCGCAACTCCAAACCGATGACGCACGAATGCATAGTTTTGTCGCGGTGTGACACCATCGAATATATATATATATATACATAAAGGTTCGACGGAAGTAGATACAGAAGGAACAGCTTTTTATCGGACGTACAGAGAGTTTAAAAACCTCAACAAGAACGGAAGCGCGATATTGAAATTCACGGCGGTGACGCTCGAAAGACATCGATCTGTCGAATTCGATGAAAGATCCAAGTATCTATATAAACGAAAGCGAGGAACGACGATTGGAGAAACGGGCACACGGTCGGTTGAAACTAGCGGCGAAAGGAAGGCATGCCTTACAGTTCCGATCGTTATCTAATAATGAGAAAAGAAGTTAAAACCGATAGGCGAAGGCGTTCTTTTCTACCGATTTCGTGCCACCGCGTAAAACGCTTCCACGGAGGTCCGTATATTTCCAAGTAGCACAATTGCAAACATTGATTCGAACCAGAAACTAGATACGTATGATTATTTCCCCGGCCTGGGAGTATTATAGCTCGCGTGTAGATAACAATACGACAATGGGGCGCAGTTTGCGATCGTGTATACAGAAGAATCGGAGAAAATGTACCTTTATGTTCGCGCCCAAGTGGCCAACGTTCGATTCGTTTTAACAGCCCGACCTATGGGAGATTTCGTCTTGAAGATAAAGTCTCGATGATAGGTCCGGTTTCAAAATCACGAGTCACGGTTTACAGTAACGATTCGAAGAAGAGCGCGGTAGGAACGCGAAGGAAAAAACGAGACGAAGAGATCGCGTTTTTCGGAACGGACGATCTCGTTCTCGTTAACCTACTTACTTTTATTCACAGCATTCATTCATCCGCTTCGCGCAACGCGTTATACGTATACCCATCTATATACGTGCATATACGTATATAGATATATGCAAGTATGCGCGTATATCGCCGGCGGCGCATTCGCGCATTCTATACGGGATAAAAAAACGCGTTTTATTATATTTCGGCACGCAAATGGCGTTCGAAAGGTAACGGCGCGGTCAGGTGTACGAACGAGATCTCGTCGCGACGCCAGATCTTCGTTATCTTCGTTCCTAACCAACGATACTTCGCCTCTTACCGCTTTACCTCAGCAAGCCGTTAATCTCGAGTTTCCGAGGTATTCGCTTCGAGGTTGACGGGAAACCTGGGCCCCGAACGTGCGATTGAACGACTGTGAGGCCGCGGCCGTGTAATCGTTTCTAGGAAAATCGATCCTCGCCAATTAACATGGGCGAGGTTGAGACTGTGCCACGAACCAACGAGGAACAGGATATATCCTGTGCCTGTGCGTGGACAGTCGGAGGGCAGGTAAAGGGAGAACGTATCGTCGTTCACCGCCCAACGAAACGAACAAATGGATTGCATTCGTACCAACTTTCGACGCTTCTCATCGCGTGAACGCTTAAATCGAACGAATAATCGGTGAAGGCCAGGTGCTACTAGAATGTCAGGTAGAGAAAGGGTAGAAATATCGACGACGCTCATCGATAGGGTAGCTCGACTCAGGAACGCGGGTTGTGTTCGTTCCTAGGCCGATCTTGCCGAGCGCCGCGGGTGCCGTCGTCTTGTATTATCGATTGACGGAGGTTATGTGGAGTCGAGTCGCCGGGACACGACGATCGCGTAGAACACAGGACGAGAAATCCTATTCTAACGGCATACACGAAACGTCGAGAGACAAATAAAATCTTTTATATCGTTCGCGCTTCTTTCCTTTTATCCTTGATCGTCATCCCCTCCCTCCTTCCACCCTTTCGTGTGACGTTCTTCACCTCTCTCTCTCTCTCTCTTTCTCTGTCTCTTTCTCCTTCCCCCCCCCCCGTGCTCCTCCTCCTCGCATATACAACACAGCATTCGCACTCTCTCTTTCTCTCCTTGTGCCTCGATTTCTGTCTGCATACTTTATTTCCATTCTCCGTCTCATTCTCTCCCTCTTCTGTCTTCCTAGTTCTATCTCACTCGAATGTGAATCTATCCGTACGTTCCTCTCCCGTAGGAAAGGACAAGCGCACCGAAGAAAGAAAGGGTGGTTTCGAAGGAGAAAAGGAAAGTCTCGAGCTGAGCTAGCTCGACTCGCGAAAGAAAGGAGAAAATACTGTAGAAAATGGAGACATTTCGATGGACACTCACCATTTGGGATATAGGGGTGGTTAGACCGTCCGAAGAGTCGCGCTGGAAGCCTGGTTGGCAGCAAGAGCAATCGTGCTCGTGGCGTCAAAAACGACGGTATTGGCAGTGGCGAGACTGGCGATGGTGGATACGGCAGCGTTGACGGTGGCGGTAGCGGTAACGACGGCAGCGATAGTAACGGCAGCGGTGGCGGTGTCGAGGACGACGCTGGTGGTGGCGGCGGCGGTGGCGATGGCAGCGGCTACGACGACGTCGAGGACGTTGTACGCGGACGCGGCACTGACAGTAGTAGCGTTAGCAACCAAGTCACTTTCCTCCGAACGATCCGGGGACACCATCTCCTTGTTCGTCCGATCGCGTGCACAACCGACGACGATGCCGACGCCCGCACTGGCCACGACGCACTGTGGCCGCGCTACCACGAGTACCATCGTCGTAGTCTCATCGTCGTCGCCGTGTCTGCGCTGACACACCGATGGGGAATTAACGGGTGAACAGGCGGGACCGTTCCGTTCCAATCCAGTCCGATACGATCTGGAACTAACAGTGACTTCGAAGAAGGCGGTGGTCGTCCCCCGATCGACTGCACGACACCGATGCTCGATGGCAGGAGACGCCCCAACGCGGGGCACCTAGTTCGACGTATGCCGAGCGACGGCTCACCCCGCGATCCGTCTGCGCTCGGCCCGACTCGCACAGTACCGTAACCACCACGGGTGCTCGTCTACCCAGGATCCCCACGTTATCCCTACTCTTTTTCCCTCTCTTCTTCGCTTCTCCGTTCTCTTCCGACTCCGTGCACTGTCGCTTCCTGATACACCCCCGCACCTATCTTCGTCTCGTTTTACCACCGAACGGCCAGTTAACCGCGAAATTTTGAAGAACGCTTTTAATTCGTGCGTGTTCTCCTATCGTATATCGTCTCGCTTTCTTCCTCCCTTCCTTCCTATTTTCGCTTGGTCCGACGGTTTACGATCGAAGGCACATCGCTCCTATTAGTTTTTCGTTCAAATCGTGTCTCACGGATACGCGAAATATAATCGAGTACCCTTTGAAAGAATTCTAATCTAATACAGGGTAATCGATCTTTCTATCTGTCTTTGTCTTTCCATCTGCATGCGTTATCTTCAAATTTGACGTTCGACCGAGTCTTGTTTGTTGAGTCGACTTTCTTCTTCCTTTCAACGTTTGTCCATCGTTTTAGAAGAATCTAGTAGCTCGTTTAAACGATATTTCGTTTATTCCAACTCCATAGATAGCGGAAATTGAAGGCAGGAAGAGGAAGAAAGGCTTGCGCGAGTTGCATACGGGTTAGCTGGCCGGACGAAAGGTATAGAATAGGTGGACCAGTAGTGGGAGTAAACGTATGGAATTGTTTTAGTCGCGGGCACCAAGAGCCCTTTGGGGTGACCTGAAGCTGTCGGGTACTCAGCGGCAAAGCGGGGGGTTAAGGAAGCCCTTGAAATCAATAGCCAGTCGCTACTGCCGCCGCCACCCTGATCAGGCTGCTCTGCGCTGTATCCGCCGCTCCACTCTCTGCCATCCACCTCCCTTTTCCCCGATCCTGATTTATCTGCACGTTCAGGCCGACCAAGTCCTCCTGTCCGACCTTAGTTCGCAGTCGAACGTCTCGCTATGGTGAGTGTCGTTTGACGAGCTCCATTAAAGAAAGTCACGTGTCCAGTGAACGAATTTTATTCTTCAAGTTCCGCTCGACCAATCTTTTTCATGTTCCGTTTTATCTTAGGCGACGATAGCGTACTACGAATTTCGCTTTTAGCGACATTACGGTGAGAATTATTTCCATCTTAGACTTAGGTGTTATCGCGGAAGAAAAGACGCGCGTATGTTCGTACGATGCACACAGAGATAACGAAATGACGAGCGTCGAATATTCTTATGTATACAAAAATGATGTAGCGTTTACGCTGATCTTTACAATTTCCTATCTTGACGTATAGAAATATGACGTTATTACGTATATATATTTATAGATATCGTCGTTCAGCCAAATAAGTATGGCGCTGCAATTTGCTTTCTCGTTATGCTAGATAAAGATACCCGGATAATGACGAAGTAGAGTAGAATTTGCAAATTGGTCGATTAACGATCTTTACGTTTCTCGGCTGAGATATCTTCTTCCACCTTCTTCTCCCCACTACCCTCTTTCACCTCTCTTTTTCCGTTCGATGGTCGCGCAGGGAGAAAGTATGCGAGTGCATGTGCACCCGAGAAGGTAGTCTGATTATAAGTTGACCTACTCTACTTTGGTTCGCATATCTATTTTTCGGGAATGAAGGGTTTAAAATTCATCTATAAAATTATCTCGCGTACCCGATCGATTCGAAACTATATTTATGCCGGTCTAACATTATGCGATATCGAGTAACCCTCGTCGTAATTGATCGACGATATTTAAAGTACAAGTACATCATTACTTGGACTTGTTTAACGCAATTTTATTGAACGTGTATAGTAAGAAAATCGAATGTTACATTCGTTTGGAACAATTATTTCGCAGTATGTCAGAAATTGTCATTTAGGTATACGTATATATAATATTTATCCAATTGTGACTGTTTTCTAACTTTTACAAGTTCAGCCATATTTTATTTTGTTCTTATTTTTTTTCTTTTTTATGTACACAATGACAATCTGTTCGTTTGGTTTCCGAATCGTATTATTAATATCATAATTCTATGTATCGTTATATCTTGCCTACAACAGCGATAATAACGTAGTAACATTGATCGTGAGACACTCCATAATGGATCAAGAATTCAAGCGGTAAATGGAATAATCGTGTGGAAAAAATTCTTCTCTTGGACGAAACTCCAACTTGTGCTGGTGTATAGTAGCGTGGTTTTATGTATTTATCATCTTAAATAACGTATTTAACAGGAACTTAGGAAGTTGCTCGTTCGAGAAAGCTGCAACGCATCTGGCCAGAGGAGAATTCTCAAACCATTTTCTTACGTGCCTCGTATATTCGTACAGAAAAAGCAATTTATACCTGTACCTTAGACGATACACTGGACGATCGTTATTTAATTATATTATAAACACGAGAATATAACAGAGAGAATTTTATAATGATTACGCTTCGTAATCTGTAAAGATGTGTAAAACGATGAAATGATGCGACAATTTTTATCTGAAAAAATCGTTGTATCCTATCAAACTTAGTTTGCGCTATATTAAACATGCACCATCATTCTACCAGTTACTGATAATTCATTTCTTTTCCTTTTTTTTTTTTTTTTTTTTAAATATCTGAAAAATCGAGAACTCGTAACTTCTCAATCAGAAACTCGAAGAATGATGAAAAAACTATATATATATATATATATACATATAACTTTGAAATAATAAATAATGCCGTCTATAAATAATAAAAGTTTAAATATTTACGCTTGACAATGTGATTATAGTTTATCCCTATTTTACAATTAAAAAAACAAATGTTCACTATCGAAAAGAGTCGGAAAGACTTTATAGAGTCAGGAAATATTAGAACAATGGAACTTTAGTGAAACACAAATATGTTATATTGCTGTCTCTATTTCTAAGGCACAGATATATGAGTATTATATATATGTATACGTATGTATATTTGTATGTGAGTGCATAGATATACACACACTCGTAATAATTAATTCTGATGTGTTACTTGTGATGTGACGATCTACAAACTGTTTGCCACTATATAAATGTGTGTGTACATATGTATATATACATTATACACACATCTATATAGCTGAATTTATATGATTCGTGATGACAACATTTTTAGGCGGTACCATATCAATGTATACCATGCACCACTTCAAATTACTCGAAAACACAATTGCTAGCAGAAAGGTTTAAAATATAAAACTTTCATCATATGTGACATCCGAGATATCTTTATTTCGAATTTTTATAAGATAAACATAAAGAAATAAAAATACACTGAAGCGTCCAAAACTTTAATGCATCAACTCTTTAAATGATATTCCATTGCTGATGGATAGAGCCAGCATATCCAAATTCTGAATCATGAACCACTACTGATCAGCCAGCCCCCCTCCCCCTCCTGACTATATACGTTAGACATTAATATATTATCTTAAAATACATTATGTACAATCTTACATTGTGTGATTGTTAAGTACTGTTAGAATGTCAAAAAAAGAGTATTCGAATTCATCCTGTCTTTTTCCATTTTACGTTAAGGATACACCACAATTCTTGAAACAATTGAATTCTTTTTTTTTTTCTAATTGAATGTATTCGTTTAAAAGAATTATATTTCATAAATTTTCGTGTTCCATATATAATTTAGTTAGTGGCAACATGGTTTCAAAGACACAGCCGCAAGCGAATTTGTAAAGCGAGAATCCTTTTATAAGAAATGTGAGAACAGAAGTAATATATAAACATGAAGATATATAGTGTTTAGTTTTTATTTATAATTTTCTACTTAAACTAATGGTACTTTCTGATACGTAACAATAACAAAATTTATCCACAGGATCTCCCGCATCTACACCCCGACATATACCATCTGAGTATAGTGTTTATTTCTTAAAAAAGGATTTCGAATTTGGTCGCTTTACCAAAATAGAAGCACACTCCTGCAGCGAATAATTCTATTATTGTAAACCACTATCCGTTCATGTTTATAGTATTTATTATGAACAATCGTGTAATACGATGACTGTTTTCAACCTCTGCGATCAGTACGTGGTATATGGTAGCAGGGGGGCAGGCTAAGAAACACAGGGGAAGAGGGGATGTGCCAAGTTATGCGGTAAAGTAATGGCTGCTCAGATCATTTTTCCCAGCACATATCCCAGTATGACCATGACAACAGCAATAAGGATGCTGGTAACCGGTGGTGACGATTCGCTACTGTTCTGCGAGTTAAAATTTTTGGTGGCTAACGTAGCCTCGTTAACCAACAGGGCATTTCGTAATTGCAACAAATCCTCCTACAAACAAAAATTAATATGTTTTTTACTGACCTTCTTATTAAAATTATTGATCTGTTTACTTAATTTACGCTAAATATATTTTTCAATTGTTTACTTTCAATTGGAGGTTTTCCTGTCTAAGGGCACTCTCTTCTTCCCTAAGCTGATTAACTTCTTGTGCTGCTTTTATCAATTTTTCCTCTGTTTCTCCAGGGACCTGATAAAATAAACATATCACTTACTTATATAATAAGCGATAGTAAAGGAGCATTAAAAATAAAAGTGATATTAATTATTACCTTTGGCGATGACTTAACAAAATCACCAACTCCTTTATTTTTACCATTATCTGTAGTAACTTCTGATTTAACTGATTCAAATGCCAAAGTTTTAATTACTGGATTTTCAAATACACATTTTAGCTTGGATTCCATCAATTGTTCTGGATCTATGCCTTTCCACTTTGAAACAAAATTAGATGTTATAATTCACACAAGGCAGGAATAGGACTAATGCAAAAAACAACCAATGAAAATGAATATTTTCTAATATTAAAAATACATATTAATTGAAAACAGATTAATAGCTATATATTACATACCATGTCAGGATTTTCCTCATCATCATTATCTTGAGCTACTAAAGCTTGCACCATGAATTTGTGTTTATTCTTTTCTGCTGGATCAAAATCGAATGGTTGAAGAGTCACTGAAAAATATAATACGTAATGAATTACATTTTCTTTATAAATAAAAATAATTTGAACTTTAGTCCAATTAACAATTGGTGATCCATATTAACAATTGTTGTGGTTATATAATAAGTCAATCGTAATATGTAAATTTGATTTGCGAATTAATACTAACCAGCTATTTGTGAAATTTCCTTTGGTTTAAGATACCCGCAATTTGGTCGTACACAATACCTCTTTGGGGCAGTTGTTTTTATTTTAAAATAAACTTTCTGATTCGATGGATTAGTTAATTTTATATACGATGTGACTGTTCTTTCTAGGAAAGGACCTAAAATATAACATAAGAAATGTTTAACATTATTTTTATTGCTTCCTTTATTCAAAGATTATATAAACAAAAAGCAATCATAACTGCTTTTGCAAAATATATGCATCAGTCATATTATTATTTACATCACGTTCTTTTATGCACTTCAAAATACTAAAATGATATAATTGTAATGATACATGTAATTAAAATAACATTTCCATATTTTGTTTATATATTCATATTCCATTTACAAAACTACACTATATAAATTACCAATCCTTTCATAAATATCATTCAACAAAAAATGTTTATTGTATTGTAAACAATGTTCTTCCGGTATTTTTACAATGTATACGTATTCTTAAATTTGCGTTGAACGCAAACAAATTTGCCTGCCAAATAGACGTCCATATATGCCGTTTACATAAATATGAAAAATCTATATTTTATTGAAAAAAAGTCTAGGAAAGCATAGAGACAAATTAAATGTAGTAGGAAAAGTAAATGCTTAGGATTATAACTCGTCGAATATGCTGACTGTATATCAGTTAGAGGAAAAGAGAAGTGAGAGGGGAGGCTGAGAATTGAATCGTGACTTCATGACTGCACTTAGCTTTGACAGCGAATGACGTACGACGAATGGGGTTAGGTACAACTGAAAAGGCCGATGATTTTTGCTGGGTCGTCGTACGTAATCCTATTTGGTTATAAATGAAAATACAATAAAATTGGCTAGTGGAGTCAACCTTACGTCATCTTGACAACGTAGCGCACCGTGTGCAGCTCGTGTTAACTAACCAACAAAGCGCCTGCCAGTCATGGATCGAACAAAACTCGGGGAAGGAGTGAAAGTAAGGAGGAAATGTGCAAGTAAAATTCGAATATAAGTGAATGAGTTGTCGTTTAAAGCGTACCCTTGAATCGCAGTTCACTTCGCGGTTCGATAATTAAAATTTGCTCAGGCTTCCCCATCCTGTCTGGAAGCCGTCCGAATCCTACGAACGATTACCCGCAACACCTTTGACCGCGTAAATAACGATACGATACCACGTCTTGACAGGTTAATCAACGCTTCTTATGATTTTATACAGCGGCACCGCCGTGTCTCACACTCTCGCTACTTTCCGGGATTCCGTTGGACTAATTCTGATTTTTGCTCCGAATCGAATACGCATGCGTCACGACGGAAATTATCAAGAGTATAGCCGTTACGTCACGGACAGACGTTACCGCGGTAATCATATTCGCTACTTCTGCACATCCCGAAACTCGGAATGCCGAAAAGACGCGCTACATAAACAGAATTCCAGAGCATCGTCGGTAGGAACTATTTCCTAATTACCGGGATCAAACCGATTCTGTTTAATTGATGCCGATCTTTATTACATCAAACAAAATGATAAATCCTTATTATTATCAGTTATTGTATTTAAAGAATATTACTAGGTGATTTAATGTGTAAATAATTTATCCTCGTCTTTGAAACTAAGCTAATATTAAGATAACACTCATGTTTGCCTTTCTTATTTATGTAGAGATGAATCTTTTATTTCTAGTAAGTAATAATTATTAGAATATGCAGATTTTTTATATTTACAAATTTGCATATTATTAATTTGAAGTATCGCTAGTACTTACTAATCGTATATACCTTTGTATAACTCGCTAAGAATTAATCATATTCGTATATATTTCCAAACATTTTCAAAATACATGCATAAAATACAGCTACATGTATCTCAAACGATATAAAGCATATTGTAATTTCATAGTCATACTTAGTTTTAATTTTGACCACTGCTAGTGTCGTAATCTTGTTCTATGCTGAATCGGTAACATTGGAAATGATACGAAAGCGATAATGATTTTATGCATCCTGAAACAAGTGATACCGCAAACACAGTCGTATGACAGATCGTATACCGAAAGCATAGAGTAACATAGACCAAAGCGTGCGAGTAAAAGTCAAAAATTCCATATGACCTCAGCTTGAGGAAGCATTTCACATTTGCGCAAAAAAAATTGTGATTTATTTTGAGTAATTAAAATTAACTATAAAATTTGTAGATACTTTTTTTTTATTCAGTTTTTATTATTAAAATAATTATAATAAATCCAAGCAATAAAAGCTGTAAAACAAAATGCCATCTTTTAAGTTAAAAGTTTAAATTAAAAAGATAAAAAGTTATAAATTTAATAATAGTAAGAAAATATAAACAAGAAGTTTTATGTTGCAAGAGATTATTGTCATAAGCCGATGAAATAACAGGTGAATAAAGGTGAAATTCTCAAATAATTAAGTTTTTTCTATAATGAACATATAGACTTTTATTCGAAAAACTTATTATCTAGACCACACTTTGTTTCTACAAGAGATAAACATCGACGAACAGTTCTTGCACAGGGCAAAGGCAATATATTCAACTTTTGTAAATGTCCATACCCTTCAGGAGAACGAATGTACATTAAAGTGCATAGCATCATCCAATCTCCACTATATCGTTGACCTTTTACACTTTTCAACTTTGCAGATGCTATAATTTGTTCAATTAACGTCATCTGTATATCTGGAATTTGGTGATCTCTGCATTTTTTAAGTACAGTTTGCATATCTATATTACTTAAATCCACCTTCATTTCATTAATACGAGCTTGAAGTGTTCTAATTGTTTTTTTTGCACGGAAAAGTGCACTTCTTTGTGCGTCAAACTTCTTCTTCCAGATATGTAAAACATCTACGTTTGTAAAATCAGTAATTTCCTCACCCATATTTCTTTTGGACATACGGCGTCTTTTTTGTCTAACAGTTCTCCTCACTTTTTCACACATTTCACATTTTTCAAATAAGGTTAATATATGACATTTTTTATGCCTTAATTTATCATGACAATCAGTATATCCAATTGTATTTTTTACTAGGTTTACACCATCAATGTCAGCTATCCCAGAACAAAATAACATATTAGAAAAATGATTTAGTATTATCCTCAATTCTTCAAAATTGTGAAATTTATTTGGAAGATTAAGTTTTTCTGAAGATATAGTTTTTTCCAATGCTATATATACAATATCCATATTATCTTTTATTATAATACTTCTTTTTACTAGACAAGCATTGTAATTATCATTGGTTAAATTGATTTCAATTTCTAAAAAAGCTACGCTATTTTTATTAGAAGGAATATGTACAGTCCAATCTTTTGGTAGTTGAAAGAAATTAATATTTTCACATAACTGCGTAAACATATTTTCTTCTTCTTCTTCTTGATCTGCGCACTGAATATTTTCTTCTTCTTGATCTGCGCGCTGAATATTTTCTTCTTCTTGATCTGCGCACTGAATATTTTCTTCTTCTTGATCTGCGCACTGAATATTTTCTTCTTCTGATGAATCCATCATTACTTCCTCTTTTATATCCATTGTAACTATATTGTGTGTGTAACCATGGTCATGAATTGTACTATCAAAAATCTGATTTATAGTATCATTCAGAACATTCTCAGATGTGTTTTCATGAACAGGGTTATCAACTTCTTCAATATTTTCCTTTTCATCCATATTACCATTCGGAGAAAGAGATGGAATTGCATTTTCAGAAAGTCGAAAAGTTCGAAGTGGTACCTAGAACAAAAACAATTAAAAAATATTTTGAATATGAGTTCACTTTAAGAATGAGAATATATTTAATTTATACATACCTTAGCAATTAAATTTCCAGACGCATCCCTGTGTTCTGTACATCGTATCACATTTTCTGGTGGAAAATGTTTTTCACATACACGATGCTTCGAGGACTCCAAATTTTTTATACCAAGTGCAGTTTCCCAATTTTGTCTACGTACGATATCTTTCGGTACCGAAAAAAGCGGTAACTTTAAACCACCCGGGCGGTTGGTTTTGCAACCAGAAATTACACAATAAAATACCATTTCTTCGTATTTTGCAATAAAAAATCACTTTCTAACGGGCGAGGTGTAAACACGATACAATCTGAGCATTGACAAAATGTAAGTAGTAAGTATACCTATGTACATGTACGTATCACGCATGCGCGAAACACATCCTCAAGCTGTCCTTGAGCTACGTAAATATTTTTGACTTTATATTCGTCACATTTCCCTCATTGCGTGCCCATACATTTTCACGTGTATTACGACCGCAGATGATCGCATATAAGAACCTATAATATAAAAGTATACAGGTTAATAAATATTCTACGTCTTTTACGTGCTATTTAATTTGTATATGCCATCTGCAATGATTTATGGTAAAGCTTTAACAGTCGGATACAAATAACTATCTGCTATAATTTATGTTACAGTATATCAATTAAGTTCGGCATTGTTAGCATTATTAATTTTGAAAATTGATTTATTATGGACTTTTTAACACCGCCCAATTTAAATACCGATGTTTATAGAAACATGACAATAACAGATAGACCACCTCTTTTGAATAAACACTTGCAGTTTATCAATATATATAATGGTAATATAATTTAAATTTTTTATGTGAAAGTTTTTACAAAGATTGTATATTTATTTGTAAATAGATTTATGTTTGTTATACAAATATTATTTGATATATAAACATTTCTTTATTTTACAGAAAAAAGTGCTATTCTTGGAGCAAGTAACCTTGCAGATCGCTATTGGAATGGTGCTGTCTGGTATTACAATGATATTAAAGAGTTTGATAGGGATAAAGCCTTCCTCCATGTAAAAACAGAGAGTGGTGTTTGCGATGGTATTTTCTTACAACACGATAAATTTGTAATTGGCCAAGATAGCGGAACCTTGCAAGTTTTTGATCTATCTAAAAAGTCTAATAATTCAAAAGAATTGCAATGTGCAGGATATGCTACTTTACATGATGATTGTCTATTAACTTTGTCTGCATTTGATGATAAGAATCATATAGTTTCAGGAGGAATGGATTGTTGGTAAAACTAATCTAATTTTTTTTATATTAAAAGGCATTTTAAATATTTATAATAAAGAATTATAACTATTTTACAGTATAAAAGTATGGGACATATCAGAGTTAATAGCAACATATTCATTTAACTTTGCTCATACAGATTTAATCACTTGTGTCGATGTTAAACCTGGAAGTAACACAGAATTTGTGTCAACATCGTATGATTGTGAAGCATTAATGTGGGATGTAAGGCTAACAAAACCAGCACAAAGCATGTATTCATATACATATAATAACACAGATACATATAACACTTAGTGTTATCATAAATGTTATTTAAATCTAATCTTTTATTTGTTAGGTATTCTGAAGAAAAATGTTGGTTTAACAGCAATATGTTGGAGCCCCAATAAACCAAATATTGTAGCCATTGGTACTGATGGTGGAGAGGTTGTAATAGTTGATACCAGAAAGGGAGGTGTAAAACTATTATCAAAATCAATTGCATCTTTTAGACCAGTACATAGACTCGTATTTAATCCAGATTCAGGAAGGTAATATAAGCTGACAAATTACAGATTTTATCAGTATAATAAATTACATAATATTATTACATAACAGGGTGGAAGAGTTAGCAGTATGCTCTGATGATGTTTTAATAGAAGTGTGTGATGTAAACAATCGACTTTCAGTAGTATACAAAGATAATCGTCACACTGACTTCGTACGTGGTCTTACATGGTTTGATCGCCATTTATATTCTTGCTCTTGGGATAATGTAGTGTTAAAACATACAACAAAGTCTCAAAACAATGTATAACTTATTAATATGTCTATGATTTAAATTGTTTCACCTCATATACTACTTTTGCGTTTCTATACATAAAAATAGATTTTTAGACTGGTGTATTTAGTTTATTTCACTTTCATTCCATTATAGTTAATCCTCTATATTGTTCATATTTATATTCCTACAAATTATATGTAGTTATATAACTGTTTCTTATAGTATTTGTATACCTCTTTATAATAAAACAGCAGAACATTTAAAAGTAATACAGTTTATATAAAGTATTAAATACAAAATTTTATTTAAACATAGAAATTATTTATGTAACCGCATTAAATTAAAATAAAAAATGCATTTAAAGAATAAAGATACTGAAATCAGAAAATTATTATTAATGTAAAAAATAATAGCAATATAAATAAAAAAGTTTCATAGTTTATTTGCAGTACACATATGTGTAATATGTATCACTATAAAATAATTACAAATCAGTCAAATCGTTAAATTATATAACTGATATTACATTCATATTTAAAAGGTTCTTAATTTTTCACTTTTAAATTCTATACTGTAAAATACGTATATAGTATATATTGCTCTCTTCCTTGCCTGACCATGTATTTCAATGGTATATTTATATTAATTATTGAAAGGTTCAAACATTAAATCAAGCTTGTTCGCACCAATAAATTCATAAATATTCGGTTATAAAATATGGGCATAAATCTGTATTTGAAATTATTAAGGATACGATGATTACATAATCTTTTAAACTGAATATTCATACAAAATTTATTAATGTTTCTTTCATTTTTCACAAACTTATACTCAAAGTAATTTAACTTTTTATTTACGAAATATTATTTCAAATTGTATATTCATATGTAAATTGCATCGATATTCATGAAAAGAAATAATTCTTTTAATTTTGTATCCAAAATAATTCGTTCCATTAATGAAAAAAATAATGAGAATATCTTGTTATTATATCAGGCAAATAGAAGAGTGAACGAATTATTTAACAAAAATTTTGTTTTTAATGTTTATAAAAAAACAAATCTATGAAAAATTAAGGAAAGTAATTCTGATTTCAATCTCAAGAAAAGTAAAAATATAATTATGAAACAAAGTAGATATAAGATAATAGTCTATCCTTTCATATTACCAGGTGAAAATTTTTGTATATACACGTAATAATATTACGTATAATAGTGAAATTATTTGACCAATGATCTATTTTTAATCAAAATATAATATACTTCCTTAATATAAATTCTTACATACTTAAATGAGTATGTTTGACAAAATATACAATTATGGATTTTATATTCATTCATACCATTTTCATATGACTTTAAATGTAATGTAAATTTGTAGAAAGAAAAAGAAATGATTTTTCACAATTATAATGCACATGATTAAAAATAAATTGCACATAAATTGTGAAAATTTTAAAACAGTTAATCATGAAATTCTTGAAGTTCATTAATAACAGAACTTTACATTGAAATACAAATAATGATTGATGACAACATATTATGCAATATATTATGTCACTGTTTCGTTTAAAAATTACAAGAATTAATGAAATTGTTATGTACAATTCATATTTTTATGCAATGAAGTATAACTGCATCATAATCAATGCAACATATAACTCTCATATGGACATTTATTATTTTTCGTTAATCTATGTAATGGGTTCTTACATAATTATTATGCAGTTCGTAACATGTCTTTTTCCCTGTATTGATCACTTTTTAACCAGTCCTTCCTTGAGCATTTAGTTCTTTACAATCCAAATTCTTTTTCATCGTCTGCTCGTATGTCACCGTATCTCCAAATATTACGTCGATTATGCTTTGCATCTTCTTCTGCTTTCTTATATTCTTCAATCTACAGCGAATTAATGCATAAAAATTATTTCATGCATCTACTGTAAAGTACTGATATACATATGTAAATATAAAAGTACGTAAATATTAATTTACCAATTTAGTAAGTCTTCTATCGCGTTGGTTCTGAACGAGCAATAACCCATCAGAAATAAGTCCTTTCGCAATATCATCATTAGTAGAAGAATTAACTAAAGTTACAGCAGTAATATTATTTAGCTTAAATTCTGTATTCAGTAATAAAATTTTATCCATGACGTCTTCCTTAAATATTTCAACTGCCGCTTTTTTGTCATCATTCTATGAATAGAAAATTACAACAAATCCATTTGTAATTTTAAAAATAAAACATTTATTAATTAAACCGTATTTCTTTATAAAAATACTTACGTCGTTTGGAAGTGCAACACATGCGAGAACATGTTCGTGAGCGTAGGGTTTATCATTAGCAAATCTTGACGGTAAATCCGCAACTCTTGTGACATTAATTACTTCTCTGTTACCATAATCGACATAAAATACACTGACATTTGTACCAAAAACCTTCTCTATTTTAACGCGATACCACTCATCATCGCCAGTAAATTTGGCAACTGCTAATTCACCTCTAATGGGCTTATAAGCACCCGGAAGTGGTGGATTGGATGCTAATTCTTGACGCAATTGCAAAAGTAAATTTTCCAACATACTACGTTGATCGACACTTTGCGAATAAAAGTGAAGATCTTCGGTAACTTCAGAAAGTACTACTTCTTGATAGTCAATTTTTCTTTCAACAATTTCTTTATCGCTTTCGTTCTTTTCATTTTCAACTTGCACTTCTACATAGTTCTTCCACATCTGTAATACACAAAAGATTATTTTCTTCAGATTATTACAATTATTACAGTTGTTAATAAACGTTTAAGTGACATTTGAATCTACATACGTTTAATTTCTTTGTTTTGGCACGTTCTTCTGCAGCTTTAAGCGTTCTTGTTAATTCTCCGAAATCGGGGAAAGTAACTACTTCTGCGAGACCTTCTTCAACAAGAGTAACAGACATATTGATATCATTTACAGTTAACCATCCAATAAATCCACTTCCTTTAGTTTCTGTACTTTCAATTTTTATTTCTACATCCCTTTGGAAGCAATGTTCCCTAGTGAAGGCTAATGCTTTCTCACCATATTCATCTGCTTTAACAATACCACCACCTGGCAATGATCTTTGACATCGTGGAGTTCTTATACCAGCCAAAACAAACGTAATAAGTTGATCTTCTTTTGGCAAAAATAATTTTAGACGCGAACCACTCGTAACAAATTCAACCACAGCTTTAATGCCCTGCGCTCGTTTAAGCGATGTTAAAAATGCCTTTGCTTTTGATGGATCATTAGAAAGATCTACTAATCTATGTACAGGAATATCCTTCTTTGCGTGTAAACCATGTTGAGATTTTTCTGCCTTGCTTTCTGCAACTTGTAACAAGTTGTAGTGAGAAGAACGTTGATCGTCATTTTGCCTGTACTTGATAACTCTTGCCAGACCTCTTGCAACTAAAGCCTCAGCAATGTTCCTAAAGCAATATTTATGTTATATAAAACATTTTAATGAAGATAAGTGAAAAACAGTTAAGTCTTGTTATAACATACGTTTTACCGCAAGTAACAGTGCAACATAATTTTTCTGGGAAATTGTCTCTAGCAGGTTGAGTATAGTCAACCACGATTTTTACGTTTTTCCTAATAAATTTCTCACGCAAAAATTCACGTGCTTCTAACATCCATGGAATATCATAAAGAGGTTTGAAATCTTTTTTAGTTGCGTTATTTGGCTCCTCATTAGATTTTTTTTCTCTGGACGGTGGTCGAATACTGCTCAAAAACACTTTTTTGTTTTCTCCATTTTGTGTCCTAATTATAAGTGCATCTGCATTGACAATTTCGACAATAGTACCGGTAAATTCTATTTGTGGACCTGATGGTTTGTAATCTTTCCATAAACGTAAACGTGCTTCTTTTGCAGCTTTTTCTGCAAGATAAAGTTTCTCTGCACCAGCTCTGCTATTATTAATTGACCAATCCTGGCATTTAGCGAAACCTTCACTCAATAAAATTTCGGCAATATTACCTGTTGGATATAACAAAGTTTATGATTGCTTATTCAAATATGTAATCATAAAAGACTTGATTTACATAATTTGTTCTGAACTACCAACCCTTTGGATGAAGAATGCTGCCAATGAAATTGTTATTATTAACAGATTCAAGTACTATTTCAACATCTCTATGTAGAAGGCGGGATTCTACAAAATATCTTGCTTCATCTGCGTACGGATCACCTGCTGAATTTTCACGTCTTCCATTTGGCCATCCAGGACAACGGACACCCGATATCATTAATACTATGTTGTAAAAATCAGGTAATAAAAGTGCTTTCACTGTAGATCCATCAAACACAAATTCAATAATAGCCTTTACTGGCTTCTTTCCAAATTTTTCAACTAATTTGCGAGGATCATCAGCAGTCCATTTTACATCGCGTATATGTTCAGAACTTGGCGACTCCGACCATTTTCCTTTCTTTGCTGCTTTAGCTGTATTTTCTAGTTCAATTAATCGGGTTTGTTCAGGACTGGGATTTCTGGTATCTTTTTTTACAGTTACCAAACCCTCGGATACTAATGTTTCAATTACATTCTCTCCATTTCTATCTATTTTTATTGGGAAGTTAAATAAACCATTCTTTAATCAATTTTATATAATACATAATTAATAATAGAATTTGTGTAAAATGTACCTTTTCCTAACCACACAGTACCATATGTTCTGTTTGTATTAATTGATTTTTCTGTAACAAAAGATACATCTTGACCAATGAGTTTCTTACGTAAAAATTCTCTAGCTTCCCAAGCATATGGTTCATCTTTACTTTCATCCATACTGGAAACAAAAAAGACTTTGTAATATATATATTAGTAAATAACTTAACAAACTAATCAAAGTAGACAAAATAAAATGAAAGATTAAATATACCTATCATTTCCTTTCCACCGTTCTAATTTTGGAGCAGTAATATTACAAAGAGTAATAGTAACTTCTGGAGGAGGGCCACCCATAGGCTGGCCACGAATAACAATGGTATCCCCCGAAATAACCTTCAAATATAAAATTTCACATTGAAAATATATAATTAGACCTATTTTTAATTTTCAGTGTACCAGTATGTATAATGGTAATATATTATAATATAATATTATATTTTTCATAGAAGTCTAGGAGATTAAAAATAAGCTCTACTGTAGATTGTTCAGTTTACAGTGGTATAAAACAAAATACATAATAAATAAGTAAAAGGTATTCCTTTAACAAGTATATAATGTTTTAACGGCATGTCAGACGTTCAAATAATAATTAATAATCCGCTATTAAAAGGAAATAGCGAATAAAACGAAATTCCTTCCATGTAACGACCATATGTTGTCGGTACTGATTATTTGCACCAACAATATCGTACACGACCACATACATGTCAAAATATGAGGTTATACATGACAGTAATCACATAAATCGTATTTACATTTAAGTAAGAAATTCTTTAGCGAACAGATTGCCGTAGGATTTTTAATACTTTACCTGTTTTACTACTCCGTTTCTTGATTTCACTTGCCCCTGGGGTGCGCTCATCGTGTCGTTCGTTTACCACGTTATGCACCACGAAAAAATTTATAATTTCTCAGTCTACGCCAAGCCGGAAAAGCTATTCGGTAAACAAAAAGCTATCTACGCGTTAGTTTTTGCTTTTCTTGTGAATATTCGTTAGAAATTCAAGAAAAATTTGACATGTTGAATCGGAGTCGAGAAACTCACGCTTTCCACGTATTGTGATGGAATCGGCACGAGCGCAATCTACACAGAAACATCGTCCAAGACGTTTGATTTGGTGGTGATGTGGCAACACGCAACACTTCGACAATCTCCAGTGTCGCGCTCTATCGGTCAACCTACACCGATAATTCAATCGGTAGAAAAAAGTATCAATATTATAAAATTTATAATTAACCTGTGAACAAGTACATGTATAATTATTTATTATTTATACGATTTTATTGTTCAAGATGGATTGAATACAATTTTTTCTCTTTAATATTGTTTAAATCAATCTATTATATTTATTATAACCTATTGCATTAAAAAAATTATGTATATTTATAGGCGGTCGATGAATCCATTCAGCATGTGCGGTGAATGCACTTATAATCGATAAGCATGGTCGACGCATTGTGACGTCAATATTTCAAAATATGTATACATATCCTTATAAATTTCAACATGAAAAAAGATTTTTATCGCATTATTCTCAATTTTACTAACAACTTAAAAGTTGATTTCCATTAGGAAGTAAAGGAATTTAATTATTTATATCATTATTATACCATTTATTTAAAGTTGAGGAATTTTGGGAGAATTTTTTAATTAAAATAAAATTATGGGAATTTAGAAAATACACTGGTTACTTTAATGTGTAAGGTTGTTTTATTACACACAAAATTGTTTATAACGGTTTTAATCTTTTATCAGACTACATGACGATTTCAATATGGAATGATGAAAGTGCGAAATGAAATCGTAATGATGTGCAGTGCAAAAAAAATAAAATGATAATGCTGACGCATGAAAATGACACCATAAAAAAGAATTTGGGGACAGAATCAAGTGCCAGGCTTGATTTGAAGAGCGCTATTATTGGCGGAATGCAGGGAACTTCTACTTTGTCATATTTCTCAAATGAATAGATATTAATTAGCACTATGCGATACTTAATTAGGCGTGACACTTCATTCTGTTACATATAGAAAGACAAAAAAAAGTTTTAATACTTAAGTAAAATTAATTTGTAACAGTCTTTCTACATCCTAGAAGTCTTTGGATTTAGTTAAGTAATTTTAAACAGTAAAAGTCTTAATCTACTTCTTCCATTCTAGACGCTTCTTCTGTGTCATCTTCCAATGGAGGAACTTCTGTATCCATCTTCTCATCCTCTACGTTTGGTGTATCATCATCATCGAAACCAAGACCAAGTTTGATCATCCTGTATATTCTGGATGCATGTACTTGTGGGTCTTCGAGAGCAAAACCGGAAGAGAGAAGTGCTGTCTCGAACAGAAGCATGACCAAATCTTTTACAGATTTGTCATGCTTGTCTGCTTCAGCCTTTTGCCTCAAATTCTCCATGATTGGATGATCTGGATTGATTTCTAAATGCTTCTTGGCAGCCATATATCCCATAGTGGATGCATCTCGGAGGGCTTGAGCTTTCATAATCCTTTCCATATTTGCAGTCCATCCATACTGTGATGTAACGATACAGCATGGAGAATCGACTAACCTGTTGGATACTACAACTTTTTCTACTTTCTTGTCTAAGATGTCTTTCATAACTTTGCAGAGATTCTCGAATTTAGCTTTGTCTTCTTCGCGCTTCTTCTTCTCTTCCTCATCCTCTGGAAGTTCCAAGCCCTCTTTCGTTACAGATACCAACTGTTTGCCATCAAACTCTTTCAGTTGTTGGACAACATATTCATCAATGGGTTCTGTCATGTACACTACTTCAAAACCACGCTTCTTAACTCTTTCTACAAACGAACTGTTGGCAACCTGCTCTCTGCTTTCACCAGTGATATAATAGATGTGTTTCTGATTTTCCTTCATTCTTCCAACATAGTCCTTCAACGAGCACATTTCATCTCCAGATGCAGATGTGTGATATCTAAGTAATTCTGAGAGTTTCTTCCTATTCTGACTATCTTCATGGATACCTAATTTTATATTCTTACTAAATTGTTCATAGCATTTTTTGTAGCTCTCCTTATCTTCAGACAATTCTTCGAAAAGTTCTAGACATTTTTTGACAAGATTCTTCCTGATGACTTTGAGGATTTTGTTTTGTTGTAACATCTCACGGGAAATATTCAATGGAAGATCTTCACTGTCCACAACACCTTTGATGAAGTTAAGGTATTCTGGGATAAGGTCTTCGCAGTTGTCCATAATAAAAACTCTGCGTACATACAATTTGATGTTATTCTTTCTCTTCTTATTCTCGAAAAGGTCAAACGGTGCACGTCGTGGAATGAAGAGCAACGCCCGGAATTCCAATTGACCTTCTACCGAGAAATGTTTGACAGCCAAATGATCTTCCCAGTCATTGGTTAAGCTTTTATAAAATTCACCATATTCTTCTTGTGAGATGTCGTCTGGGTTTCTTGTCCAGATTGGTTTTGTCTTGTTTAGTTCCTCATCTTCGGTGTACTTCTCCTTAATGGTCTTCTTTTTCTTCTTCTTCTCATCTTTTGGTTTATCCTCATCTTCATCTTCTCCAACTTCTTCAATTTTAGGCTTGCTGGTATCTTCAGCTTCTCCTTCTTTCTTCTCTTCTTCCTCCTCTTCTTCATCTTCGCTTAGTTCTTTGTCTCTTTCTTTCTCAACAACAAGTTTAATCGGGTAGCCAATAAATTGAGAATGTTTCTTGACAATTTCCTTGATTTTGGATTCCTCCAAGTATTCAGTTTGGTCTTCTTTGATGTGCAAGATAATTTTGGTACCTCTTCCAATTGGCTCTCCACTGTCAGGACGGACCGTGAAGGAACCACCAGCAGAAGACTCCCAAACATATTGTTCATCATCATTATGTTTTGAGATGACAATAACTTTATCCGCTACAAGGTAAGCGGAGTAGAAACCCACACCAAACTGACCAATCATAGAAATATCTGCACCAGCCTGAAGAGCTTCCATAAATGCCTTTGTACCAGACCTAGCAATGGTACCCAAGTTGTTGACTAAATCAGCTTTTGTCATACCAATACCACTGTAAGAAAGAAAATTTCTTTATTCATTTTCTGTTTTTAACATAAACTAAATTTATGCAGGTTTATATCTTTTGTACTAATTTTACATCAAGTAGTTAAAATAATTCATATCAAGAAAATACATGACCGATAGAATAAATGAAATGAATTAAAATTTCGATGTATGAAAAAAATTTATACGATAAAAGCTAATACTTACGAATCAAGGATAGTCAAGGTACGTTCATTTTTATTGGGAACAATTTTGATAAATAGCTCTTTGCATGTGTCCAATTTGGATGGATCTGTGAGAGATTCATAACGGATTTTGTCCAACGCCTGCATAGAAAAAATAAAAAATTACTTAGAAATTTTTACAAAACGATATGAAATCTGTAATTTTAACATTTTAAACTCTAAAATTTGGTTAACATTATTTAATCCAAGGAATTCTAGCTATTTAACGCGAAGGATTTCAGTGATGTAATACAATATTAAAATAAATTTTACTTACATCAGATGCGTTCGAAATCAATTCTCGAATGAAAATTTCTTTGTTTGAATAGAAGGTGTTAATAATTAAGCTCATCAATTGTGCAATTTCAGCCTGAAAGGCGAAGGTTTCAACCTCGCCGGCACCGACCATGGTGACGTCTTCTGGCATCTTTTCTCACTGTATTTAATTACGTATAATTAAATATCGACACACAGAAATTAATCAGAAATAATTTGTTTCACACTAACGTTGTGATTATATCGTACGAATATAATCGCAGAGGAAATATCGCTTTATATCACTCTCGGAGATCCGTTACGTCCGCCGTCACTTTTCAGAGTATTCAATACTAGCGCGCAGCGGCCGCTTTTATCGAGCTTTGAAAATTCTAGAAGGCACCTGCCGGAAGCTCGCCCGTTTTCTAGAACATTCTATCATGTAAGCTGTTATAATCAATATTTGCAGACAATTTTTCGCAGAATATTTTTGAGAAAACGTTCTTAAAATTCATAATATTAATTTTAAATGTATTTAGCATATAATATTAAGAATGTTTCTGGTGAAGATTATAACAAGAGTAATCCCTTTTGAAGGCACTTACGTAGTAGCGGAAATGACGGCATAGATACACATGTCTAGAAACATCGCGATACCTCGGTGCTGGAAATTGAGGGAGGCTCATGCGACAAATATCAAAATTTTGCACAATAACGCTCGTATACATATATACATTAAACACGAGTATAACGCTGCTTGATGTTGTGTACGTAACATTTTTTCATGTTTATGATATTTTTTTATTATGTCTGGTATCATTTTTCTCAAAACTCTGAATTGTATTTTTCATAAAGTACTCGTTGAAACACATAGATATTTATCTCGTGCAAAAATAGTCTTAATAATTATCATAGAAAGCTAAAATTACGACACTCATATTCAATACTGCAATCATAGTAATTATTTTATATAACTGTGTTGAGTGGTTTCTTTACCATTTTGTATTGCATATACAATATTATTTTTATAAAAGTCTGGTCATTTTACATAAGCAAGGTTCGTCCAAACTTTTTATATGAATTGTAGTTTTGTCTTATTTGTTATTGTTTTGGCACAATTGTTTGTTAGTTATTAATTAGTTAATATTTCTTTCTCTTAAACTGCTAATTATTGTTGTTTTCAAAATATTGCAATATATTATAAACAAATTATTCTGGAATGTCTGAAATTATTTATCAATAATTTTATTCGAAGACAAAGTGAATGATTTTATTATATGCTTTAAAGCGAACATAAATCAATATTTTTATTATTCTAAGTAGAGTATTATGATATATCTTGTTGAAACAATGGTCTGTTTTTATAAGTTAAGAAGGTGAACATAAGGTTGTTAGGCTCAGCACGATCAATGATTTCTGTTCGCAGAACCGTATCAGAAACGGTATTCGCGTGACAACAATGTATCTCACTTTTATTTTTGCACTAGTTTTGTAAAAACAATTCTAATAGAACTTATTCTGTGCGATTAGTTAAGTTTCATGTTAGACAAATTCCGTAGAACAAGGAAAATATCATATTACAATGAAAGGTAAACATAGTACGAATACTAGACAATTTTTATCAGATTTTACTAGAAATGACAATATAGCGAAAAATACTAAACCGCGGGAACGTAACGTATGTCTTAGTGTCCTGAATATTATATTTCCATTGTCGACACCATATAAATAATAAAATTGTATATGTATAGAGACAATGAATACAAAGTATAAGAACGTTCAAATGAATGTCCTTAACCTTAATTTTATTTTATGAAGGCAACATAAAATGAACAAAAGCGAGGCTGTAGTATCTGTGTCTTTCATCTGTAAGATGATAGTAAACGATTATGTAGGCGAAAAAGTCAACGTAATTGCAGTTCACGTACTTTTGTTTAGAGAATGCTGCAGAAAAAGTTGAAAAAGGTTAGGTTTAGTTTACTAAAGGTAGGCTTTAACTCCTTATTTTCGAACTTAAAACAGTATTCACGCAGTTTCAATGCTGAAAGACACGCATTAACAGAATGGTCACTTAAACATTCTTCAATCTAATCGCAAACAATCGTTTTGAAATTCACATTCGATTCGAGTTCCCGTTTGTTCAAGATGTGTAGGTGTATAACATACATATGTATTAAATATGAATTATACAAATATTTATGTAGTTCGTGTACCATCTTTATGTTATAAAGACTTATATATACATACTTTACATACAACATTAATTCAATATAACAATTTAATTTTATGTGATAGCATTTATACATTCCTAAAATATGGTTTGCGGAAGTATTGATTAGAAGGGACACAGCTTCTGGAAAAGTCCAAAGCATTAAAAATGTTTATCTATTTGAAATTCTTGAAAAGGAGTTCAATAAATAAAAAAACATATGTATTTAGAGATAAAATATGCTTTATTGACGAAACAAAATGAAATTAACTTTTAATAACAGGCGTTTCCGATGTGACGATTTTATCGGCCTCAAATCAGTTTGCCATCTACCGGTAGGAATAAATACTTATTTTCTACGTAACGTAGATACCTTCGTTAGGTACAAGATTTTACGATCACGTGACTACGAAGGATAAGCTTCACGATGTCAGTTGCAAATGACGTATAACGCGTTCAAATCATGCGTTTAATTTTTCTATCTTTTTCGTTAAATAATTAAGTTCTTTTACACAAAGATGCGCTTTAACAAATTAGCGAGCGAATAGAATTGGTAGTTAAAAGTTTTCTTATAGATATTGCGAGTGATCGTTGAGGATGTAAGAAAGGCGATCATTGTCGAATTCTGATCGAAACGTGCGTGAAAGGACATTGTTTGGTCGGTAGTGTGTTCGATGCACGAAGAAGAGGACGAGATTTATTATTTACAAGGTACACATTTTCATCCATAACATAATTTTACTCACGCAATAAAAAAACTTTTACATAATAACGTCGTATCACGTAGTAATAGTTTCATTTAGGTATATCGGTCATGCAACGATACGATTTTTTTTCTTCCGTTATACTGGTTTACGTAACAGTGTATGTTATGTTCGCCGTCATTTAAAGATGGTTATGCTCCAAGTGATTTCGAGTGCATCTCTTTTCTTTTTCTGTTGGTATATATTTTTCTGTTTGTTTCTTTTTTCGCTACAAGCTTGTAATTGTTCACAGGCCGTACATGTTCACTGTAAATTGTACGGCTTACAGCGATCGATCTGTATATGTAGAAATCGTGATCCTTCGTGAACGCACAGCGGCGAACAGGCACGCGCACGACACCACACTTTTTCCCGATATTCCCCTATATTTATACAAACGCAATTAAAAACTTTCTATGAACAATTTTGTGTATATTTTTAAAATGAAAACTATTATTTTATCTTTAATGGATTTACAAACAATTATGCAATTTCATGAAATTAATTGCGTCCTCAATAATAAATACAGTCCTCAATTAAATCCTTCTGATTTATCGAGTACTTACTACACTGAATAAAAAATGTATACCGTGCTTAATCGTTGGAAATAGTATGGGTTATGTTTCAGTGCGGAATCTAGAAACGTTTTATTTCTTTTCGTTATATATATATATCTTTTATATATTTTATATATATATATATATATATAAAAAGCACCAATGTTGCAAAGTGATTCTACGGTCTACTTTCGATATTTATAATCTTTTAACAATTTCTACTACTCGATTAAGTCGAAGTTCCACCGTTACTATATCAATATTCTTTCGCTAGGAAGCATGAACTTATAAATATTAATAAAGGGAGGGAAGGATCGTATCTCTCTTTTCGTTTTCCTTTGTAACAGTAGCTATTACTCGAAAATATCGTTAAAATATTACAACCTTTCGATATATTCTACGGATTTCACGGAACAAGTCGCGAAGTTTCGAGATCGATATGGATCACTGGTAAGATTGGGTTCGAAAGACCCATAGTTTGAAAAGTAAAGAAATGGCGCGTGTATGCGCGCGCATGACTGCAGCCGCGCGCGCGTGAATCTTACTTATACGTACGTAAAATTATTTTTCATTATACTGATGCATATCTAGACTTTTGTTCCGTTACGAACGTTATTTAGAATATTATTTCAATGAGCAAGTAACTAGGAGAGCCTCTGTTTTATTTACTCCTTTTTTATCTTTTCTTTTGACCATCTCATTTTTTTCTATCTTTCCTATATATATATATATAATATATTTCTTAGATCCTTTTTTAGTTAAACGACACACGAACGCGAGGGCACGCTTACGTCCCTTAATATGTCCTTTTCTCGGCAGTTAGCACGAGCGATTCTCCGATTCTAACGCATTTAATACGCGATTGCGTATTAGAACTTATTAATACACACGCTCATATACGTGCATTCTCTCTTTTTCCCCTATCGCATCTGCATTTTCTCCCTCACATTTTCTCTCACATTCGTATTCTCTCATTTATGAATCTCTCTCACTCTTTCCTCTCTCTCTCTCTCTCTCTCTCTCTCACTTTCTTTCTCTTTTTCCCCTCTCTCTTTGAGTTTTTTAATATCATCTGATTTATTTACAATGTAATCGTTTCACCTCGAATCGCGCTCGTTGGATGTCAGTTTCACGATCGTGAACTACGAATGATGAGAAGAAACGCGTAGCTATCGATGAGGACGCGAAAATATTGCTGCAGTGGACGAAGGTGAAGCACGGTGTACGACGAAACGCTGCGAACGGAAATTAATGTTCCACTGGCAGAATGAAATATCCGCTATTTAATTGAAAAATAACTTTAATTTGATATTTATCGAACAAAATCAATATTTCCAATAACTGATAATTTTAGTTTGTAGGACGTTACAGTTCACGACATATCGGAGTAAAAATTTATTTATTCAAATTTTTAGCCCTTTAACGTCGCAAGTGGAGAGAGGCTCGGAGAAGTGGTCAAACGTCGTACTATAAATTTCATTCCATATATATCTTATCTTAGATTTAACATTTTTATTTTTGTATCCGATACAAAAGTTAGAAACTCAGGAAATTTCGTGAATAATTATCCTTTAGATTATTCACTTTGAATTTTTCGCAATTTCATTACATTACCCAAGGAGTCAGTATACCATTGTTATGGTGTAATAGCTGGATCGTTTCAATTCTACCAGTCGAGAATTCATTCCACTACGAATGTAAACTTGTTTTGCAAGAAGAGCGTCTTGAATTCTTGCGAAACGATGGAACGAAGATTGGCTATCTTTCCATTGAATATCGTCTCTCGGTAATTTATATTGAAAACCAGAGAAAATTTTATTCGTAATTGATAGGCATTGCTAAATGGGAGAGGTAATGGAAGAGGGGTTTCGAGGTATTGGCCTGTTACAAAGAAAGCTAGCTTCGGTTGCTCCAGTTGTTAAGATGCTCGTTGAAATTATCGCGAGTGAGATCGGTCGAGAGACACTGTAATTCGATTTACGCGATTCGTGTAACACGACGGGCGCGGTTTAGCGTTTGCTCATGTTGTTGCGCAACAAAGAGGATCAAGCGTAATATCACCAGAATAGCGTTAAAAACAAGGAACAAAAATAGAAGAAGAGCAATAGTGGAACGCGAGTAACGAAAAGATGTTAGGTTTGGAAAGTATCAAAGACTGAACGTTGCTTTCGTTGAGTTTCGCCTTTCGTGTATTCTTTGGTCTTTTGGTAGGTTATATAAATCGCTCTCGTTTCTCTCGAATATAACGAACAATTTTCTATTTGGCGTTCGGTGAGCGTTAAAGATAGCCTAGACTTTGCCTTCTCGTCGATAGAATTTTCGTTTGTATCGCGTAATCTATATAGTCGTGATTACGAGGATAAATTTTCGTCTATGCACGCGCGTTCTCCAATAGCCTTTCGTTGACAGGGTGGGATTGGTTATTCTTCAGCGGACAGTCGCCTTTCTGTGGGACGATCATGGTAATTGAGCTGATATTTATATACGTTGTCGTCGACCATGCATTTTATTCGGATATTACAAAAAACGGTTTCTTTAATGGCGCACGGCTAATCATATATTAAGGGCGTACCGTAATCTGCCCGTTCTTTCTTTTCTTTTTTTTTTTTTTTTTCTTTATATTCTCTATATTGTTTCTCGTCGTTTCTCTAATCTGAAAAGGAAATATAGGTATATCACATTCGCCAATCGATTCTATTTCGTTTCTCATACGGACAAAAATGTTTTTCGTGGTCGTGGTTGCAAAACGAGATTCTCGACTCTTCTCGAACGAAACGCAGGAAAAAGATCGAACAATCGGGCAGATATCGAGGCACCCGCGCAATCGGTATATTTTTTTCTTATTTTTCTTTTTTTTTTTTTTGTTCTTTAAGGATCTACAAAAACTCGGTGACTCTCACGGCTCGACTTTGTCATCCGCTCTCGACTACTTGCATCGTCGTTATCATCGTCTTCGTCTAAATGTCTTCTCGTTAATTCTCGAGGAACAGGAACTTCCGCAATAAAATACAGACCACGGAGATACTCACGCACGTACCACGTATGCAATAGTGTACACGCGGACATTCTTTCACGGACGAATCACGCCCTCCCGATTAAATCAGCCACACTCTCACGGATTCTATTAAGTCTACGCTATTGTGTGTTATGTATGTATGTATGTTCGCACTGCTATATACGCCCCTGTCGTGCAAAATGCAACACTGTCCATTCTCGCGCGTCCTTTTTCTTCTCTCTCCTCTCCTCCCCTAGCCCATTCTTCTCTTTTCGTTTCTCGTCGCGTTCTCTCTTTATTTTTTTTAGTAGAATCGGCGCGTTACAGCCACGTAGATGTGTTTTCCTTTTGTTTAATTTTATTTAATTTTCTTTCTTAAGGTAGTATAGGTAAACGTATGGGTGTACCTATATCTACCAAGTGCTGGTATATGTATGTATTTATATTTATATATATTTATAATTAATTATATATATGTATAATCGCGTCGAGATGGTAATCACCCAATCTACGGGGTATGCTTCGTGTGTACGTGTATATTGTATCGTGTTATGTACTGCGTGTATGCATGTATATAAGTATTATTCTTTATGCGTGTATGTGTTCGTTTTTGCTTATATATCGTGTACGTACATGTATATGTGAATGTGTTGACCGCGTGTATCTACATTGTTCTTCTTATCGTTAACGACCGTAGAATACATTTCTACAACATAATGCAATTAGTGTGTGTTATTAAATACATTTTAGAATTTGATACTCTCGTCAAGACAGTCCGTCGCGCGATACCTCGTCGTACTTTCGTTCTTCTTCCTTCGGTCGTCCATGAGCACGATCACTGTATCCGATCTTCGGCCGTTGAATTCCGCATCTTTTACATTCGCGGTCGTTCGCCATCCGATCGAAGACGTTCCGCACGGCTCCGGTTTAGTATACTCTTGGAACAACTCGTTTATTTTTCTTCGCCGTATGTAACGCGGGTTGGAGTGCTCCGATTCGAAGGGGTTTCGAAGTTTTCAAGCGGTTTACGAACGTAGAAACGTGCCAAATCCCGGAAGATTTTGGCAGCTACGCGAACGAAATTGCAAACTTGCGTAATACGAAGCGGGACATGCTTTCTCGTTGATCAGACCCGAGAACAGAAATACACCGTTCTCGCCGAATACGCTCGCGTATATTTACGCCCGACGCCTGCTAATATTGTTCGAGGTTTCAAAGTGTGAATCGTTTCTTCTTGGAAAATAGTGCGAGAAGTTTCGTTGGTGTTTCGTGTAACTTGTACCGAAATACTGGAATCCATAGTATATACAACTTTCTCAATATCATCCTCGACTTTTCCATTGATATTTTTCTCAATGAAAAATATAGTATACCATGTTAAGTGTATTAAATTGACTGGATCTTTCGTTTTATTATTTAATCAACAGACCAACAATTTTTCGTTTGAAAAACGTTTATCAACTCGACGTACGGTTTAACCGTCACGCCATACGTGACGCTGGATCATAAAAAGTTAATTTACTTAAAGAATGCAAGCTGTCCTGGAGAATAAACTCGGTCGTACTCGCGACGGCGTTAAAGCAGATCCATTAAGATCGTAAAAATGATTTACACCCGCTGGAACCTCGAACAATATAAACTGCAAGAAAGCGAGGTCATGAAAGTCTCAAGAATCTCGTTCGCTGATAAACACACAGCATGGTATGAAAGCAACGGGAGGCTAAATTAAATTATAAATATTCGATAGTTGTTCGAGTCTAACGTAAACCATCTTATTAGTATCGATCAATCAAAGTTCACATATTTGTTATTTTATTTCTCCTTTTTTCATCTGTTTTAATATGCTACGAGCAACATTTAAAACGAAATGTTCGCATTAACATCGGCGTTTCGCTTAAAAACCGAGATTTGAGCAACGAGTTACTCCGAACGTATGTATCTCTTTCGATTCAATTCTTCTCCGTCACTTTCTTTCTTTTTCTCTACTTTGTAATTTTCCTAAATCAAAAAGGTTGGCTGCCAAATCAATTCATATGTTTGTATGTGTAGTGAGACACGCCCAATGGTATATATTCGTAACCCGGCGGTGTTAATTTTATTTTGAGCAGGATGATACAAATTGTTTTGTTCTTTTGTTCGGCTACGAAACCTAAGGGAACGGATACAGGTTACAAAACACGTTGAACACGGTTTATCCGTTCGAAGATACATCGCTATATTCGAGTTGATCGAAATGTTCGTCGTGTTTCGCGCGGTCGTTGAGCTTGCGCGCGTTTCGTCCCGTGCGTCGACGCGAACAGCAAAGCGGCGGTGCAGCGAACCGCGGATCGTTCGTCGTGAAATCGAACTGGGTGCAACGAAAATACAACGGGAGAAACGTTGCTCCGAGTATTCTCCTGCTATCGATCGATCGTCGAACCGAAAATAGGTCTCGAGGAGTTTAACACCCGTTCAGACAGATTTTCCAATTCCTTAGTCGCTTAGTGCTTGTTTTTCTCTAATTCCTTTGTTTCGTCGACTGATTTATTATTTTTATTTTCCCCCCCGTGCATCGCCACGATTGACTAAAACGTATATTGCAATATGAAGTTGGCAGTTTTCGTTACAACGCGATTTGAACTCACATGGTCTTGTCGTGTGCACGCCCGTGGCTTGATTTCTTGTTCATTTACGATATCGGTGCATCGACGAGGACGACCATCGACCACGATATCGAATCGTGCCGACGAAAAAAACCTTCATTCCACTTGGTCGATCTATCGTAGAAAATACTTTACGCTCTCGATAGGAACATTTTCTTCTCTCTGTGTGCATATTCCGTGGAGTATCCTCGAACAATGAGAAACAAGATCAAGAGCAAGATTCTTTGCGTTCTGCTGTTACACGCGAATAAACAACGTTGATTGGAAATGAAAATCTGTGCACATCGAAGCGTACGCCGATCGAGGAGTTTCGTTTTGAGCAATTACGCGTTTCCCGAACTTCGTGACAGGGCTCAAGGATGCTCGAACGATCGTATAAAATCGAGTAATTGATTTGGTTCTATTTCGGAATCGTTAGCGTTAGAATCGTTTCGATTCTGCACGTTCGTTCGATATCTCAACGAATTTCTCTAGGGTAGACGTGAAAAATCGTGAAAATCGTAAACTAATTCGAACATTGTGGTCGTATGGTCGTCTACGTTGTTTGGTGCACGATTCTCGATCGATTCGTCGATTTTGGAAAATACTCTCGCTCGCCGCGCATCAATCATTCGCTACGTTTTCTTTTATTTTTTTTTTTTATTTGAAATACTTAAATACTCTCTCTCTCTCTCTTTCTCTTTGTCTTCTTTCCTCTCACACTAATTTAACAACATTTTTTCCAGTTAATCACTCATTACCGAACGAACGAACGAATGTACGTACTCACTTCGGTCCCCCGACGTGCCTCCAATCTACTTCTTCTGTTTTTTTTTTCTCCCTATACTTTAAAAGTGATTTACCTAAATATGTGCGAACAGTCACATTCTCGTGTGCACTACATTTGCGTATATATATTTATATATATATAATATGTATATATATATGTATATATATATAATATGTATATATTACTTCGCAGTAGGTACTCTTTGTTTTTTTTTTTTCTTTAACGAATACAATCGCTCTGTATAAAACTCGTATTTACAAGATGATCGATTTGTATAGTATTAATAGGTTTCTTCTCTTTCTCCCTATTTTCATTATTTTTCTCTTTTTTTTTTTTTAATGTTTCGGTTTCATCCTTTCTCTTTCATTTGTTTCGTCTCGTTTAAATGCCGAGATGCCTGCGCGCGCGTCGATGGTGCTGACCGGTAATTAAACGATATCGTTTCATTTCGGTAATATAATTACGTGGTAATATTTATATCTATATATATACGTAGGTGACCGTCGGTAACGCGAGTCTTCACCTTTTCTCTTATTCATTTTCTTTTCTTCATCTTTTTTTTTTGTTCTTTTGTCTTTTATCCTGCCAGAGGACAGAGATCGTCGTAAATTTCTTATTTTTCATCCTTAAAACGTTTATGTATATAATATATATATATATATTAGTATAATAGTATCAATAATAATCATAATAATAATAATAATAATAATAATAATAATAATCATAGCAATAATAATCATAGTAATAATAATAATTGACCGTGGTCGGTTCGGAGGAACTGGCGCGCGATTTTCAAGGCACGTTTTAACACGTGCGTCAGCTTGTTCGTGATGACGTTATATCGCGGATTAAGAATTTCTTTCTCCTTTTTTAACTCTTTTTTTCTCTGTTTTTTCACGCGTGGCGCCGTCGGGGAAGAGAAACGTTAAGAAAGTTCCAAGCGTTATCGTTTCGACACTTTGTCGCGAATCGACGTTTGTTCGCTTGCCAATCGTTAACCAATCGTGTTCTCGACGTAACCTGGTGTTTCGAGGGTGCTCGAGATCTAAACGGTGAGAGAAACGAATTCCTCGAATGAACTTTCGAAAATATAGATTATATATATTTATATATGTTTGTGTAGGTAGATGTGTGTGCGTGTGTCTAGGTGTGTGAATATATACGTACGAGGTATGAGTTACATCCTATATGAGATTTCTCTATCTTTTTCCGCTTGGAACGTATCTATTGCGTTTCCGCTTTCACGCGCGTTTACTTTCCGCCGAAACGTATCGAATAAGCTTATATATATATATATATATATGTATATATATATACACGCACACGTAATCATTTCGCGCAGAAATGGACAGGAAATGTTCGAGTGTACACGATTGCGATTTATCGTGATCCACCGAATCGGTCTGCCGACTTTTCCCTATTATTACAGTTTCGTTCCCTCGGTGTTCTGTTCGTACACTTGGATTATTATCTAATTTGTAGTTCATGGCGGCAGAAATAAAATGGAGAAAAAGATGAGAAAAACGAAACGATTTATCGAGAAAGGTCTTTTCCTTCGTTCTATCGGTATAATTCGCTTGTAGCTTAGCCTAACTACCTATTATAGTTCGCTCGCTACGGAAGAGCTCCTTACCCTCGTCATCTTCGTGGACGTGCCAGTTCCTCGTGTACACGCGCACACACGGCTTCATAGATTCAACGTAAACAATAGGCACACGTATATAACGTACATACGTACAAACACGTGGGTATGCATGAATGCATACGTGATATACGTATGAATAAATGCATATAGACACTGTAGAATATATCACAACGATAAAACGCTAGTTCCTTTTCCCTTTCTTTTTCGCTATAATAGAGACTCCAAGTAGATAACAGATGTACAATTATATATAAATTGCGTAATAATGCTTCCGTTGGGGCGGACGTGGAAGTATCGTCGATATTACTTACAATTATCATCATAATACGTGCAGAACGAAGAGACGAACGAGGGTTAAGAATGTTAATCTGCGTCCCGTCCCACCTCGCTGCCAGAATCGATTGACCCTTTTGCCTTCATCTCCTTTAGGTGCGTATTACCGCTTCGACTATCGTATTCTCGCTCGATCGACACAGATCGAAAGAGCGTCGCCCCTTCAACGGTGTATCGTTCAATCGTTCGACGTAATAACAAGCAAACGCGTGAAGCAACGCGCTGATAACAACGACGGTGGTGGCGAGGTTAATCAAGGGGCAGTCGTTCTCTCGTAAGTTGTACGGGTTTTTGGAGGCTGGTGGAACGGGACGGCCAAACACGAACTTCCCTCGGCCACTTCTTCCGTATATTCGAGGGGGATGGCGACCAAGGAGATCCTCGAGCAAGATTACCTACTTTTATAAAGAATTCTCGCAGAGTACCAAGGCAAGAAGCTCCTTATTAAATGCACAATGAGCAAGAGCGTCTGGCAAACGGACTGTTTGGCGATTGTAGAGAAGAGCGGCGGAGAGCGCTCGGGAAAAAGAAGGAAACGGAGAGATCGAGAGACAGACGCGAAAGACAGGGAAAGAATTTGAGCGAAAGAGAGGCAGGCATGGACAGTGAGAAGGAGAGAGAAGAATAGAGGGTGGTGGGCGGGTTGGGCGTGTCAGCTGGTCGATATCCTGAATGGCAAGCTTCCACGACCCAGTCTGCAGCCAGCAAACCACGTTGGAAGAGACAGAAGAGACAGAGAGAAAGAGGGACGAGGGATGAAATGAAAAGGAGAGACAGGAAGGCAGAAGTGTGTTACATGTACGTACGTACGTATGCGTATATGCACTTGGGGAATCAAGATGATTCTCGTTCGTGTGTGCGACTCTGGCATTCGTGGATGTGGTAAGGTCCGTGTCCGTGAACGCGCGCGGTCGCACACAGTGAGTAGGAGAGAGATGGTGGATGGAAAAATGCGAGCATACAGCATGGAGTATCCAAAAGACGGAAGTAGAACGGCATACAATTGGCGTTAATTAACTCAGCAAAAACGTACAGACGGAACAGCTACCGGGGAAGACCAAGGGCCTCTCCACGGAAGGACCGCGCCGCGGTGTACATGTGTTCGACGGTAAAACTAATCCACGCGCGAGGATAAATGCGATCGCTGCTCGTTTTCTCGGATGTGCTTTGTGCACAGCGTCGCACGAACCATCGCGACACCGTTCTTCGCTTACAATTTCGTTTGTCGTTTTGCTCGATAGAACGTCACAAGTATTTCGAATGGGAAACAAGAGCGTTTACGTTGCGTTTACGGTTACGGTTGGGAATAACTCGTTGCAGAGTGACGCGCGACTAAGAAGAACCATTAAAAGAAGGACGATTCAAGGGAGATCTTTTTTACTCTTTTCTCTTTTCTGTTTCCTCGAGATTCTCGCGTCGCTCTCTCGCTTCTCTTCCCTCCTGTCCTCTCTACCGCATTCTTCAGCGAGGACGTATTTTAAATCGTTTTCGCGAAAGCGTTTCTCTACGCCTGCGTGCCACTAAACAGAAAAAAGCTGTTTGATTTCGTTTGATCGCGGTGCGCTTCTCTCTTTTCTTTTCGTGTTCTGTTTCAACGCTAAAACGACGGGAGGAAAAAAGCTTACTCCGCAGCCTGGAGCGGCTCGCGTTCAATTTGCGGACTCCTCCTTGGCTGGCCCCTCCCAACCTCGTGTTTTATAATTTCGCGAAAAATTGGAATAACTCTTACGTCCGACCTAATCGTACGTTCTGGGAGTAGATCTCTACGTATAACAGTTTTTTTTTTTCGCGGCTACGTAGTAGTACGAGCTAAAAAGTTACTCCCCGTTGAGCCACGTACACGAACACGTACAGGGTTGCGCGCCACGACGATTCCACGGAAGTTACACGATTCCGAGGGAGGATCGCGATCATAGAAGTGACGGAAATATAAAAGTCGCTTCGTCCGACGAGTTCTATAAATGGTAAAAAAGTGGTATAAAATGAAACGGACACACATAACGTTCGTGGCAATAAAAAAGACATTCGAGAAAACAGCTCTACCTCGAAATGATGCGACTCGCGTTGAAATTGTTGCTCGCTCCGCTCGTCGATCCGGCCGCGTCCATCGAGATGCTTTGCGATTCGTCGCGATCGATCTTTCTTCTGGCTCGATACAGACGAAGGATCGATCGTATTTCATCGCGAGGACGCTTCTCGAGGATCCGTTACCTCGTGTGTTGTCGACACGCGGATAGTCGTGTACGTGTGTCTGCACGTAATTACCTAATGTGCATGCGCGTACGTACGTAACGCATTTACGCGGCACATGCACACGTATGTCTCCTTACATACGTAGATACTTAAAACGTACTTACTTAACGGATTAAGTCGCACCAGTCTCCGGTAGTGAACCGTTTTTTGTCTTCGTTCGAAACAAAAACCTTTTCTCCTCGACTCTTTATTCTTTCGTACACGTGCGCTGGCGCTCGTAGAATAACACACACGCACGCACGCAGGTACGCACGCATGCAGGTACGCACGCACGCACGCACGCACGCATGCACGCACGTACGCACGCACGTACGCACGCACGCTCGTACATACGCACGTACATATACACACATGTATAGGCACGCAAGCAGACACACACGAAGGCACGCACTTGTACACGTAGGACAGTGGCGCGCGCGCACACACACAGTCACGCGGTCTCGCACACGCAGATTCACGCGATTCTTCGTCGTTCTGCTCAATCACATGTACACTCGAGCGCCATTCGAGCGACGATCGTTGAATTCTCGATCGACTCGTTCTTAGAATTTCTCGTTTTCCATCGGCCTCGTCTCGATTCGTCGGTCTCGAACTGACGGGCTTTTATTTTGTGTTCTCCCTTACGTTTAGTTAATTTTTTTTTACTATGTATATATATATATTTATTTATATGTATGTATATATGTATGTATATAATGGTGGCTAAATTGACAAGTGTTTATATCGAAGGTATTCTCTTCTTCCTTTTTAAAGACCTAGTTACCTATACTGGCAATGTTTAAGGTATGCACGCTCGTGGATTCGCAGTTTTAGTTTTTGAATTTGTTTTCTTTACTGTTCTCTGTTTTTCTATTTCGTTCGCATTTTTTTTTTTTTTTGGTTTTCGTTCTCTGCCAGCAATCGCAAGTTTTCCACTTTCAATCTTTCGCGTATCGTGGATAATATACGCTCGCGTCGTCGTCGCGATTAAACATGGGAACGAGAGTAAGCGATGGGTCGCGTAAAATCGAAGATCACGTCGCAGGCGCAGGGAGATTTACGATCAGCGCGCTACGATTGGAATGTCACGAAGTAGTCACAGCGCGTTTTAGTCGTCCGACCGGTCTGACCAGCGGCAGTCTCTATCTCTTACTCGATCGAAGCACAGAGGCGCCCGGCTCGTTTGTTACCTCTTCGTCGACGTCTTTGGTCTGGACACTTTCCATTTCACATCGAAACAGTGTTCGCGGTCAAGTTAGCCATTAACAATCGCTAACCTCGATCTCTATACGTTTCCTTAGTCGTTCTCGCTTCGACTTTCTTCGTTCTTCTTTTTCTAGTTCTATTCGTCGATCCAGGATGCCAATGTCGATCTAGCTTGCACAGTTTATTCATCCCCCTTCGTATCGAAGTAATCACAACGTTATTTTTAGTCCGTCGCACTCTTAGGACTTTTAGTCCTGGCGGGACATTGATTATTTTTTCAATATTTTTAGACCTATTTCGTAGTTCCTGCTGCGAATCGACTTTACCCCCTGTTCCCAATACTTTCGTATCTGTCTTTGACCGCACGTTTCGTCCATCGTACACGCGCGATCGTCGCGTTCTTTTCGTTTATTTCGCCTCCTCGAGAAGCACCAGATCGTCCGCCACGACGTCGCTGATGTGCAGGTAGATGATCCAGTACATCAGGTTGAAACAGACGAAACATACAGGAAACACGATGCGGGAATATTTATCGATATCCGATGGCGTCATACCTGACAAGAAAAATTCATCTATGCGTTAACTTGTTTTAATGGACAAATCATATGCATGTATGTTCATATTATGTATCTTTTTTCTTAAAGAAAGCGATTATCGTGGTGTACAGATGTAAATATATTTTTCTATTAATGCATTGGTGTCTTACTTCTTGTCGGAGAATAATTTTACCATTGACTGTGGGTGGGAAAAGGCTTGAATAGAGTTAGTTTATAACTATGAAACATTCTTCTATGTAATTCGCTATGCAATTGTTCAATTCTGGTTTTAAGGATTTTCTATACTTATCGATTATTACTGCCAATTCAGCTTAAAAGTTTAAGAATAGGTAACCTAGGGAATCAGATATTTTAACTTCATTTCTTTTTAATGGTTTTTTAATGTCTCGTAAAAGGGGTACAAAAGGAAAATATCGATATAAGCCGATAATTTGAGAGATAGAGAATATTTGGTCGTACCGTAGAGCTTGCTGATATCCTTGCCAGGATGAATAAGATGTTGCGGCGCCGGCGCTACCTCCTCATCGGCTCGTCCGTTTATGGTATTTTCGAGCGTTCCACCTTTGCTGTGTGCCTTCGGGTCGTGCACCTTGAACCGCACCTCCTGGACAACACGGGACCACTTACAAGAGACACGGCAGTTCGGCGTGGGGTGTCCTTTTTCGAGGAGAACCCCTTACTTTGGTAGATTGGCATGCGACATCGAGGATGGACAAACGCGAGTTCTACTATATTTTATTCTTTTTCTCCCGTAATTTCACATTCTACAGTGACTCATAAAAGTATTTGCGTACTTGTAGAAATCTTTTGTGAATACATTACGTGTATTCATAATATGAAACGTTCTTAGATTTCATTAGCATTGTAACAAGACCCGACTACCATGATTATATTGATAATGTTTGAAACAAATCTGAAAATATATATAGAAATTACAAAACGTTCGGTACAACTATGTATTGAGTACATTTACACATTTGCACGATTACAAATATGTAGTATATGTATATTTCGCAGAGATCATAGACGTATTTAAACGTAGATTACTTAAAGAAGTATTTAAATTCAATCGGACCATATTTAACACTTCATGTACGTTTAAAATGGCTATTTACGTAGTGGATTAATTTTTGTTCAGATATATTTCTATGAGTAAATATCTTGTAATTCTTACGTATATTTTCAGTTTGGTTTCACATTTTGACAGTATAACCATGACAGTCGAGTATTATTATACAGCTAAATTTTAAGATGTTTTATATACGATATACATATATTATATAGTGTTCATATAACACATAGAGTCTACATATACGCAAAAGTTTTCCATGGCAAGTATTGAAATATTTTCACGAGTCACTGTGGATCAAGCGACTCACCTGACTTTAAGATCTACGCGACTTCTTTATTTCCCACCGTTCATTTACGTTCAATCTGTGGCTCGAAGTGTAATGGAATTCTAGAGGACGTACGAAGCGGTTTCCGCGTTAATGCAAGCTTCGTGTCCGCGTTTAATCACGTTTGAGAGTAGAAAACAGAGAGAAAGACATCGGGGCAACGTCGTTGTGCTTTTATCTATGTGTCATTTTCATTAACGCCCCTCGCTCCTTTTCTCTTTGCCGCGTGCTATTTTTTTTTCTTTTCCGAAGCTGCAAAACCGGCCGATGAAATGAGCCGTGCGACACGAAGCGTTCTTGTTTATATCGCGCGCGGTGCGGCCCGCACGGCGTGTCAAAGAGCGAGTAATTAATCCAGTTCAAAATTAATTAAACTGCCTTATCCTGGCGACATTTTACGCGCGATACCGCAATGCAATCCATCCGACGGCACCGCCTTCTTTCTAGTCTTCTTTCTGTCTGTCGTTTCTCCCCTGGCCTTCCCCTCTTCCCGCGTTCCCTTTAATATTTTTCGTTCTCGTTTCACAATCCCCGAGATTAAAAGAAAATTTATAGTGCATCGCATGTCCGAACACCAACCGCCACCACCGACCGGCGTAACACGACCGAATGGGAATTCTTTTCACAGAACCTTTTAGCTTTTGACCTTTCGCGGCTCACTCGTTTTTCGAACGACAAAAAAAATATTTCGTTTTTTTCGTCCCTCTGTTTTTCATGTTGGTGCGCGGCGGGGATCGAACCTCTGGTTATCGTGAATAAACCATACGGTTGATCCTCGTGGTCGAAAGTGTCGTGTCATGACGTTAAAACTTGAAACTTGCGAAAAAGTAGCGAAAATAATTGATGGTATAGGACGATAAAAAGGCAATGTTGGACTAGCAAAAGTAACGTGGCAGCACTAACGTGATTGCTAGTAATGATAACGCTATTCTACTGCGCAGCTAGAAATTGCTTTCTTTTTTTCAATTCGATCAATTCGATCGAACTATTTACATGGCTAAAGAGGCATAACGCGTATGGAATGTCGACGGCAACAGAAACATTCTAATCGGAAAGAAAGATGAATGGGGCGCGACAGATTGGTCGATGTTACACTCACAGTTTGCTTAGGCGCGTGATCTCCGTGATCACCAGGTACTCCAGGTGGTCCTGGATTCTCCCTCGCTGTCTTCATACTTTCTGCGATTTTTTGGAACCGATTCTTTCTCATTTGAATCCTCTTTGCCATATAACCCACCGTCGCGTATTCTGCAAAGACAGAGATCCCAAGCAAATAATAAAACAAGATACATTGATACATAGAGAACTTCCCTACGCCAGAGAATTTCCCTTTGTTACGGAGAAATCGTGACGTGGTATAAAATTTCCCAGATACGAAGATTAACATAAACGATATAGAACGAACAATATTTGTACATACGTATTATAGTAGAGTACGTAAGAGTACTCACCGAGCAACGAGGCAAACACCATGACGAAACACGTTCCTAGGTAAACGTCGATGGACTTGACATAGGAGATTTTCGGTAATGCCGCGTTCGTCGATGACATAAGGGTGGTCATGGTGAGCACAGTGGTTACTCCGAGGGCCACCCGAGCGGGGGTCGCATTACGGTTCAGCCAAAAGCTCACCCACGAGATAATGACGATCAAGCCCGAAGGAATGTAGATTTGAATCAGGTAGTAGCCCATCGACCGTACGAACTGGATCTCGCAGGCCAGCCGCGAATAATTTCCTACGATGAAAAGATCGACAGTTAGGATAGGGGGACGGAGAGGCGCCATGAAATGTCTCTTTCTATTCTTTAGTTGTCGTTACTATTTTCATGTCTCTCTTTCACTCTGGCCCCTTTTCATTTTTATACTTCCCTTCTCTATTTAGAATCGATATCTCTCTCTTTCTCTCTTCGTTTTCCCTTCTGCCTTCTTTACGATGCATACCGACTACGAAAGGCAAGGAGAGACGTTCTTCCCTTCCCTCTTGTCTTTCTTTCTCTTCTTTTTCTCTCCATCTCGTCGTTCCCCTTCGTTACGTCAGACAGATACGCGTCGCAAAATGTTAAGCAAAGTTTTCGCGGCGTTGATAGATCTGTTGCGTGTGCTCGAGAATACAAGAGGATGTCGCGTGTGCTCGAGGAAAAGAGGTTTATGCGCGGTCGGCAGCGAGGCGGAAAAGACGGAACGAGGAATCGGCGTGGATAGAAAATCGAGTTGTTGCCTCGCTGCTTCTTTTCGCCCAGCGAATTCCCGTCGGTTTATAGCCCTTCTCGCTTTACGTCTTCTCCGTTACGAATCGCAAGAAGAATCAACGACGTTCACGGGAGGAAAATGGGATTTGCTCGGAAGGTCTGATTGCTGCTCGGATCCCACGGTTATGAGCTCAGTCGTTAGCTCCGAGCAGATGGAACTTCAAAGAAGGGATGCTGCGCGGAAGAGAGTAACGATGGCGTGTCTTGTGGTGAGATTACTCGCGTGATGCGTCGGTAGCGACGATTACACCGCTTGTCTTCCGACCAAAGGATATTAACTCGAGCCTTAATGAAGGAGCACAGTTTCGACACCAGACTCATCGGAAGATCGTTACTGACGTAAAAAACTTTATTAAGGTATCTTCTCATTGATACTTTCAACATGTGATTGTTACGTCACACCGTATCAGAAACTTTCTATACTTCTGCGCGTGATGCAAATGTAACGATCGAAGCGTACGTTCGAATTATTAGGAATAATTGAAATCACTGGAAAATATACCGGAAATAATCGAAATCGCAAGGCATTATGGGGAGTAATAAAATTTACTAACATTCACTAGCAATCGTTAGGAATAAATCATCGGGGATCGTTAGAAATAATCGAGACCGTTTGGACTCGTTAAGAATACACGATCAAAATCTTTAGGAATTATTTGCAACAGTAGAAATCACTAGAAATCGCTATACGTAAAGTACGTAAAATCTCTAGGAATCGCAACGGCAATGAAAAGCAACGACGAAACGAGCCTAAGGATTTCACATCCAGCAACGTGGTGTATCTGCATAGAGGGCCGCAGATCGCGAGAAAGAGAGAGATATCGATCGATCGATCGACGATTGGTCAACGTAGAGTAACGTTGCTGCGAGCGACATCGTGGTTGCGGACATCGGATAGCGCAAACGTGTCTCTCCACCTTACCCATACCGTTAAAAGCGAGGGTTGAATTATTAATTTTTTTTTTTTTTTGGTTGTTGGTGGGGGTGGGGTTCTATTCATACGTTACCGGTAGTTAGACTAATCTCCATGGCTCGTTGACGATGACCAAGGACCTTGAACTGAGGCAGGGAGACCTCGTTGCTGACACCGACGCTGTTCGGGCCCTCGTTCCACTTGTACCGGATGTCCCTCATCGTGTATCCGACTGAAAAAATAGAGAGACCCCCCGCGGTTGGTACGTACCTTCGCGGAAGCCCTCAAACGCGTTTCAGCTCCGAGGGGGCCTCCACTTACCTCGCACCCCCGTCAAAACCCCAACAAGTCCGCTCTCTTAATTTCCCTCTCTTTCTTATTACACACACGTGTTTGATTAACGTTTAATTTTTCTCTATTTGTTTCTCTTTCAATCTGTGCGTGTTTCGCTTTATTCGTTCCATTCTTTTCTCTTTGTTCTATTCTCCGTTCTTTCCTCTATCTATCTGTCCCATCCATTCGTTCTTATTCTTTGCCTTTCTCACGAGAGAACCATTTAACGGGGGGACAATAAAGATCGAACACGAGCGCAGGAGGACGTGCAAGCGGAATTTATTAGCTGTTCGTTTGTTTGTTCATTTTCTTTGGTGTGGTGGTCTCGTAGTTGATTCGTGCGATCTTTTCGATCGACGGAGACGATCGAGAAAAAAAGATGACGGTAATGTCGTACGGTTCTTTTTTTCTTTGGATTTCGCTGAGAGCCCGTCGTGTCGGTTTGATTTGATGTTGTGGATGACTCGTCGGAAGTTGACTCGGTATTATTTTCTTCTTTCGAATCACGGTATCGAGATAGTTACCATACGGTATAGTTACCATAGAAAAGCTGACGATAAGATTGTACGATCGATCGTAAGTGAAATAAGTACGTCGTCCACTTCCGACCCGTGATAGAGGATTAAGTCGGAAACGATGGATTCGTATGAACTGGGAGAGTTCGTCTTCGTCCTTTGTTCCGTGGATTTAAAGATCGATGAAGTCGATTGAATAGTCGATCGGTCGGTTGGTCGAATGAGTTAGCCCCGGGGACGGTTTCGTCCTAACGGGTAAGCTCTTCCTTGATCGTAACGATCGATTGTGTTCGCGATAGAAGGCGAAACGGTGATCGGTGCATATCGGTGCGAGTCAATAAACAGGAAAAGAAAAGAAAAGAAATATACGTTAAAAACAAAGAAAAGAAAATGTCAAAATATATACATGTACAAGAAAAATAAGAATTATAAAAAGGAAAGAAAACAACGCTTCACACATATCGTACTGTATATAACGGCGTGTACACGCGTGTGACAATTATGTTACAATAAGTCAATAATTATTTAATCATCTGCGCGAGCCTTTTGGACGAAGTTCAGAAGGAAGAACTAATAAGAGGGGGATATCTACCTGTAGATAGGTGTATGGTTGAATGTCGTTGCCTGTGACCGAGCACGCGAAACTGCGGTAGTTCCACCTCGTTCGAGATGCCGACCGACTGTAGGCCGGCGTTCCATTTGTACCGAATATCGCGCATTGTGTATCCAACTGCCGGGAGAACAAGAACACAAATATCTTCGCTCTAACATACAATAATTAGACACTCAAGTTTTGTGTGGTAGGTATTAAGAGGACTTTTCAGGAGAACAGAGGTGTCACAAGGTTAAACTGGGCAGGTTGGGTCATAGAGGGTATGGACGTAGATAGAAGCAAAACATTGTATCTAGCACCCTAAACCGCTTCTACACGGCGTCTATCGCTATATTTACATTATCCATTATCCAACGCTTTTGTACAATTTTATCTGTCTCTCGTTCTATTCTATTCTACGTAGGTATAGATCGGCTTAAGGTGCGTTTCTGCGCTGCAAAAATCGTTGGCATAATCGAGCTAGGCGTTGAAATAATCGTCGGCCGGAGTGACTGAGTCAATTCGGCCGATTATCAGACGCGATCGAAAACGACAATACTTCGAACCGTTGCGCGTGTGCAGCGTTTATAATCGTCTCTTATGGACGTAGAAAAAGTCCTCCGTATGCAGCATCATCCGCTTTTTAATCGTCGTCGAGTTTTCGTAAACTCTTGCGTTTATCCGTCGATGCTATCGTTTCGGCGATTTACTTTCCATACGTCCATAATCTTTCTCGCAAAAATCCTTTCGAGTATGGTACGAGCTATCGAGGCCACGAGGAACGAGTTGTATCTCTCGAAAATAATAACCGAAGTATAGACGAATGTCTATGTTTCATCGAACGCGGGGACAGATCGTGCGTTTTAATCACGCTGACATAAAACGTATCCGTTCGCGATCGACGGCGAATTTTCCGCGATCGATCGGAATTCGCACCTATTTATGTTCCTCTAATTCCTCGGCGCGGCCTCGAGCGTGCACATACCGGCCCGAGAAACATTCCTCCGTAACTGAATCTTAGGTGATTACGATCGTTACACCGCATTCCAGGCACCAAAGTGGCATTCCATCGCGGCGTCGGCCACATTGCGCGAACATCGGCGAAACGTGGATTAAGCGATCTACGACCGAGTATTTGAGATTAACTGCTTTTGTTTTTGGAACACGGAAATACTATCGCCGTTCTCCGTTCCGTTTGCTCATTTTCGGCCGGTAAATGCCTCTCTGTAATTCCGCCTGGCGAATGCTTTGTCGCTCGACAGATTTATCTGTACAATGTTCGCGACTCTGGCGTGTGTCGATTGCCAGCCTGATTCCGATGTTTCCCGATGCACGAGCTAGCCTCGTTAACATTCAACCGGCTGCCTTCAGCAAGTAACCGTGTAATTTAATTGTCGCAAGAGTTTCGCTAATTTTAAACTATCGATCTTTTCTTCATGTCTTCCTTCTCCCCCCTTTCTCCTCTACCTGGTTAAAACTATTTACCGGTTTCTCCTATTCACGTCGTCCTTTCATCTCGTTTCCGCTTTTTGAAAACGAAATTCCCCTTCGTCGTTTTTATTTTTCGAAACATTTCTCCTCCGCACTTTTGCTTTAATTTTCTCATATTTCACGTACCCGTCAACGCGTCCGATGAAAAGCGTAAAATATACATCATATGCTACAAAATATATCGTATTTTACAAAACGTAAAACGATTACATTATTTCTCTACATTTTAACGAAACATTAATCGGTATAAAATATAATTACTACACTCCATCCATACCGATGTTTGCAAAAAATGTTTTTCATAAACGGTAAAAGAATATTGTGTTCGCCGATGTTCGCCGCATATAGCGATATAGCGTACATTATAAATGTAGCAATACGCGTAAACCGATTACAAATGGACAGGTTACATTTTTTTTCTTTTTCTTCTCTAAAAAAAAAAAAAAAAAAAATTTTCCTGGATTGGGGCAACGTTAAGCATTACTGGGTTGAAGGGGTGCGGAAGGGAAGAAGGAGAGGGCAGAGTGACTGGCGAAATACCGTAAGAAAAGGAGGGTTGCGGCAACATTAGCAAAGAGAACCGTATAGGATCGTAGTGGTGGTACCAAGTTTAGGTTATATAAGACGATAAGTGGAAAGTGTATAAAGTAGATATGGAGAAGCGAAGAAAAAAAGTTTCGTGCCTCGGCATGCGGTGGTTGTGCGGGATTTGGAAAATACGTGGGTGGTCTTGGCGGATAGGCGCGCGCGCGCGCGCGCGTTCTCTTCGCCCATATACACACACAAAATATACCCCCCCACACACACACACACGTATACATGCATCAGCATATACAATCGCATGCTTCGTGCCACGTAATTTTGTACGTCATGCCCGATGCCGCATGCTTTGTGCTTTACCAGTGACACGAATTCTGAACACGGAATTTAACTTCTTTTTACTCCGGTTGGAATGGTCGTTTGCAATATTCGCGTTCGCAAAGTATGCTATTATCGGATCCCATTTAGCCTGGATCGAATTCAGTCGATCAATTTTTTTACTTTAACGATCGCCCGTACCCGCCGCGGCAACTATTTCTTTTGAAACGAGACGAGCGAATTATTCAAATCGCGATAGCATACTAGCGAAATGTATCGTTCAAAGTAAAAGATTTAAATCGAATTTTTATCTGTCTGAACTTTTTCAGGAACTTTGCCCAAGTTTTATATTTCATTGCGGATAATTCGTAGAATTAAAAAGAGATAGATCAAGATATAGCGATATAACGATTATAACGATATTCAATTCAATTTCAGGGAGATAGTCGTTTTACTACGATCTCGTGGAAAAAATATTTAAATTCTAAATGCTTCGCTTAAGCAACGAGAGCCGGTCGTTCTCTGGTGAATACATGGTAGATTACCGACGATACCCAAAGCGGCACATTCAACGGATCGTTAAAGGCACGCACAAGTATAAATAACAGGAAGCAAAAACTCGATGCCGACTAAAGTTGCGCAGTCGAAAATTCGGTCCTGGGTTAAGAGAGCGGAACAAAATATTTTCGTGCCAAAGGCATGCCGACTTTCATCTAGGACGAAGTATCATCAAACTACGGTTCTATAAGTATGATTAATAGCATACGCAAAAGTGGCCGGGGGAATTGGGTACCAGTTTTTGGAATATTAACAAAATAAGAGAAAATCGGTTTTCCAAGGTCGATATATCATAACTAGATATTCGAAAAAATGAATATGTATAGGCATACCGAGAACGGGGCCACGGCACGTCACGTCGTGGCTAAAATGCTGCAGTCGTTTCGTTCTTACATGCGCTGGGCTAGATGCACAATGCGTTTTAATTCGGTCGCACCGTAGTCGACACGTCGTTTTCTGTGTTTAGCCTCCTTCGGGGCTGGCCGTCGTCGGCCCTTTACTACGTCCCCGGACACGAGGCTCAGTGCTATATGTCGGAGGCTTTTTAGAGGGGGCCGGGGGCTTGGTTTTGTGATAGTGATGGTCAAGTGGTGGTGGTGGTTTTGTGACAGTGGCAAAGTGGTGACTTTTAGTGTATTCATGTAGCACACGTTCGTAAAGACATTTCGTCGTCGGAGCCAAAGTTATAATATGTTTTGATCGTTTTGTTCGAAAAATTGTCTGATATATACAGCTGTGCGTGTGCTCTATGGTTTTCTCAATTTTTGTGCGATTTCTCCGTCCTTTGATATCATGTCGTAAATTTTTCCTCGTTCTTTTTTCTATTTACTTTTTCGCATCTTTTTTTTTTGTATTCGATTTTTTACATCGATATCTTTGAATACCTCCGTTCTGAGTTGATATTCTCTGCGCGTATTCCCGATCGAGCAGAAACTCGACACGGCAGCGAGGCATTCGCTGTATGCGGTTGCGGAGAAATTACACTAAAGTTTGCTAAGACCGACGTGATAGTTCACAATTGTGGTAAATTGGTACAGTGGAGACCCTTCGGAGGATGCTCGTAAATACGTTTTACGGTTATGTACGGTTATGTCACGCAGATTGCGATCGAAGATGCGGAAACTCGTACTCGTCCTCGAATTATTCTCGACGAGGATAATCTCTTTACATTTTCAACTGTTTTTTTTTTTCTTTTCGATATGTACTTTTTACTCTTTAAATGTTTACCCCCTTTTCTTTTACGTCTACAAACCACCACGAAATGCGTCTGCCCTTGCTGCGTAAACGTCGGTCAGCTCGATATCCACCAACGGTGGATCAACGGTTGACCGTACTTCTGCGTGATCGAGCTCACTACCTGTCGTTTGGAGTTACTGCAAATTGCACGTCCGCTTTCGTCGACGATGGCAACATCGTGTAACGCCGAAACGCGATTATATTGGAAAACGCGGCAGTACAATAACGTTAATGCGCCACGTAGCCGGCCAAACATCACAAACTGGTTCGATAACAAAGGCCGTCGTTTATTTTTTCACTCGGGCTCGCAAATGAATTCTCGGGCTTGACCAAGTTTGTCGTTGATGACCTATGCCGGCTCGATAAATCGCGACAATAACGAGTGGGCGTGTTACATGGGCCGATAACGGGATTAAAAATAACGATGCCAATGAATCGCGTTTGAAAAAATTTAATTAATATCCTTCCTCCGTGTCCATTCAGCGTAGGGCTACAATGGATTCATTATTTTCCACGAATCAAAATAGTTACGGTGAAAATATTACGTAACTCGTTAAATACGAATAACGACGATCCCGAATTTTCGGGGTAACGGAGAGTACATTTCGATCGATAATTAAGCGAGCATTGTTTTAATTAGACCGAATTAAAACGTGGATTTGGTCGGACGAATAAAGTTGTATTAATTAAAATAAATTACGCGAGAACATTAGCGACCGATGGAAATATTCTGGAAACGAGTAGCGTTGAAAGTCATCGAACAATTTTCTGTAATTACGCGTCGTTTATAGTTAGATTGGAATCTATTCGCGTTGCGTTTGCACGCATTTCCTCCATTACGGTATTACTAAGAGCGCGCTTTTATATCGTTTTCCAGGAAGTGGAATGTTTGCCGAATGTTTCGCGAGCCGGCTGGGATCGACGACTGATGCTTCGTCCATTTACGTAAGTAGTATCAGCCTTGATATTAATCGTTATTAATTACCATTCCGTGAGGAAGCGGAATGGGCGGTAGGTGGGAATGGCGCATGGGCCGCGACAGATCGGAACAGAAATACTTCTAACGACAGTAATAATTTCGCCGGGGACGAAGCTGGAGCAATTAAGGACGACGGCACGATCCGGCTTTCTACTCCGCGAAACTAATCAACGAACTTGGTCAAGTTACTTTGATATCTCGAGCGTCCGACTTCCGGCGGCCTTTCGTCGTATCCTGCAAACGACTGAGTTTTAATATAGATCTCTTAGCCGGAACGAGTTAGGCCGAAACTTTTTCCATTGTCCCCGTATAGATTACCAATCTCCGCTAGACTTCTGGTATAATCAAAGGCACCGGATGCGTTTCACGACTCCTTTTTGTTTCTTTTTTTCTTTTTTTTTCTTTGTTTCAACCCTTATACAATCGTCGGCTAGAATCGTTACGCGAAACGATCGTTGTAATTTAGCTGGTTGGTTACCAGGTGCGTTCGTTTTATCATTTATTTGCTTATCCGACCAGCGATAATACATATTGTATCGTTATCGAGAACTGAGGCGAATAGCTGGCTACTGGATTATACGGTACAATTACCGAACTTATTGATACAGGGGCAATGATTTAATGGCTGCTAAATGATCAGACTGCTGGGCCGATTATCGTTAACGAGTTAATAACTTGTTTACGATAAATATTTCTAACGAGGCGGCGGTTTGCCCGCTTTTTGACCATCACCGATTTTCGAAGGCTAATTAATCGTTTTTCACCGCGAGCTAGCCCTCTCTCCAACGAGATACGATGCTTCGATCGAAGTGGAACGAGAAAAATTCGTTCGTTCGAATTGATTCGTTGTTAGAATGATTGAAAGAAACCCTTCGATCGAATAGAGGAAAGAGAGAGAGAGAGAGTGTGAGAGAGAGAGAGAGAGAGAGAGAGAGAGGGTGAGCATCCGGGCATCCTCTTTCGGTTTCACACACCCAATAATCGCGTGCAATTTGCAGCAGTGATAATCGGCGCGAGCTCGTGATAATACGCACACGCTCACAGGCCATTCGCGCGTTTACACATACACACAAAGAGGAATTCGCAGCCGCACATCTACACCCACGCAAGGTGGTTGGGTTAGCTTTCCCGTACGTGCCACCGTACACTGGTGTGTTACCAGGGGCGTTAGCTTGTTTCTCGCTCTGCGAGACCTTTCGTTCTCTATGCGTTCTCGTAACACTATTAGCAGCCTAAACGTAGCGGCACGTCTAATCGAGCCGTGTGTCGTCGACTCGTTTTCGTGCTGAAGTCAACGTCAGGGTTGATTGCGTATACAGCGAGCGACCCGATCGAGACGGCCGTCTCGGCTATTGCGGACACGCTTCTCGTCAAGGTGCTCTTGTTGTTCGCACACTGTGCCTCGTTGCCGAGCCACACGCGTGATTCGACTCGAAACGATCGAAATAGGCGAACCTTGCAACTATTCCAGGATCCTGATCCGTTCAAAAGGCAGTTAATTACGTCCAATCCTATGTAACGCATTCAACGTGCAAGACGTGAACGTACGTACGAACGTACGTACGATCATCGGAATTTTATAGTTTCTTGCGAACGATACTTGGATAAATGGATACGCGTTATAGAAAAATTGATTTTCGCCAGGGACTCCCTTCGATTTTATGTGCCCCGTTGAACGCGTTAAGACAAATTTTCGGATAAAAGTTTTCTCGAGGATATCCATCGAGCGATTCGATCGATTATTAAATTCTGAAACATCATCCCCTTCGGTGTAAAGTTTCTTTACGTTGTTATTCTCTATTTTTCCTCTTCTTTTCGTTTTGCTTTTGTTCGATTCGCCCATCATTGGAATTTTCAAACGAAAGCACGCGTCTGCCTCGGCAAGTTCACGATGTCACGTAGGTAAAACAGTCATCGTGAATGGTATAGAAAACCCAATAAGAGTGAGCGAGAGCGGGTGAGTGAGCGAGTGAGTGAGTGGACCGAGTGAATGAAAGTGATCCACGACGATGCCGCGGATCGTGTGACTGATTCGTGTTAGTGAGCGTGTAAAGTGGCGAGTGATGGACAGACAGACAGACAGATAGATAGATAGCTAGAGAGGAGAAGACAGAGTAGAAAAAGGAAGAGAAGAGATTATCATGGATTCGGGGAAAGGGTGAGAGGAGGAAAGAGAGAGAGAGAGAGAGCGGGGTAGGTCGCGTTGAAGGGGGTGGGCTGTAAGGTGTCGGGTAACGAGATTTCGTATGAGCGTGTAAAAGTAGAACATACGAGGTTCCCTTAGGTTTCGTTTTTTTCATAATCTGTTCTTTTTCCTGTTACGTTTGACGCAAATGTACACGACAGAAGCGTCTTTCTGAGCTTATCTGAAAAAGGGTTTGAAAGCGATGTACAGTTGAGTCGCGTTTAATCAACGGCAATCGACCCCCTTGATCCGATTCAAAATGTCTTTTAACTTTAACTTTATCGCGATAAAATGTTTTTAACTTTCATCGAAACCGAGTATATAACGAGTGGAAATTAGCAAGCGAAATTTAGTTATTAAGCGTTCAAAACGATATTTTAAATATACAGGTAACGTCGATTGCCGTTCGTAAGATCGACACTGTTAATGCTCCGATGATAAATTCCAATCGTATGTTTCCATGTAACGTATGTAGCGTGTCTGTGTGACAGTGGACAGAGGCGAGGGTGTCGAACTTTTCTGAGATCGTCACTTCGGTTCAGTTATGTATGCATTTATACACGCGCACGTGCGTACTTACAGCTCTCGATCTCGATATGGCAGAGTTGCCGGTCCATCGGAAAGTATTGCAGATTCATTGGACACGATGCCGTGATCGTTAAACTGTAACAAACGCAAACATTACTTTCAATCTATGGAACCTGATAAACGAAAATTACGATCAAACGTTCGCACAACATTATTAAAATTCATACATCGATATCGTTGCTAGAGAACCAACTTCAAGTCCGCTAGAAGAAATTTGTACAAATCTCTCGTACTATTGCCAATTTCAAGCAACGGTTATCGTTATAATATTCGTTCAACCACAGAGAATCTATGTCCAAATATACACATCGAACCTAACCCCATTCCGATCAATTTCTCTTGGTGTTTTTCGCTTTTCTGCCTACGTTCAGTCGGCCTTGAGTTTCTAGATCCGGAAGGCAATGTAATATAAAGCAACGAAAGGGTGCGCACGGGAAAGTTAGGTATGCATGGATCGCGTGAATATAGCAGCGCCGTTAATACCAGAACACTTGACGTTGTTTTAGAGGGGAATGGATATGGGGGATAATACGACGCAGTGTCGAAGGAAGAAGGGGATGGAAACGATGACGACCGATCCTCGGAAGAAAATTTGTCGTCGGTGGTACGACTGCTTTCTCCAATGTTTAGACGGTTCTTGAATGGTACGGGGTATCGAAACGGGGTTAAAATCGCGTCTGAACGTGGCAGTTTTATCGCGCGCTCCTCCTCACGCTAGAAAATATATTCCATTACTCGGAAAGTCTTCTTCGTTTAGGGGTTCGCCGACTTTTGCCGACGTCGTGCTACGAAATACTGCTGCGTCTTGTGTTCAGAGAAATTGGAGGATACTTTGTCGAGGATACTCTTCAACCATTTTAATTACAAATTAAAGCTGGTATTAACATCGAAATCGTCTTTTTATCAGACTCGATCCTTTGCACACTGAGAATATTACATGCGATATAGCAATTTCAACGTACTTTTGGAGTGAAGTTTTTCAGACCAAAAATTTGATTTTGAGAAAGGTAAAGTTGCAGGTGAACTCTCTTCTAATTTTTGTTTATATGTCAAAACAAATTTTCACGTCGTTAACCCTTTTAGGACAGAATTCTTTTGCAGCCTGTGAAAAAAATAGCTTTCTCTTAATTGATCCTCTTAGAAGCCAAATCGATCCGCTTCTTGTTAATTAATTAATTTCGTCAAAAAAGCACGCGATTAATATTCAATTCTCAAGAAACAAATAATTTCCTACCTTCGTTACAAACAGGTGACACGAATAATTCTAAGATACATTTAAGGAACAGCGTTTGTAAAATCATTGCATTTTTCTATTTCTCATTTTATGGAGTCGGTCGATGTTGCTTCAATTATTAATAGTAGAATCAGATCTTTTCAAAGAAAAAATGAAGAAGACATAACAACCTAAAACTTGTGATTAGTTTTGCCGAAAATAAATACATCTATCGTTTATTTAACCGACAGCTTACTAAGATACAATGTACAATTAATCGTGAATGGATTAACGTTTCAGTACGGGCACCAAAGAATTGCAAAGGATATTTATCCTTGCTTCTTTTCTATAATTAGTAACTTATAGATGAGAATATTCTTATTTCATAATTAGAAATGAAATAATCGTTGTCACTCACCGTATACTACGTGTAATGCTTCCCGAATGATGAATACGAATGAACTCGTTGCTGGTGGTAGCGATGTGAAAGTACGACTGCTTCTCGTTGACGAAGAACGTGTCGGGTACCCAAATGTTCTTGATGAACTCCGAGCCGACGCTGAGCGTCTCGACGCCCGCTCGTTTCTTGAACGCCAGCCGCGGGTCCGTCCAGAATTGCCGGAAGTAAAAATCCAGCGTGAAGTCCTGACATGAGACACACACACATACGCGAGTGCTTTCATTAGAGTCGTAAATAATCGTGGTGCGATACGACACGCGAGAACGAGCGTGGAAGAACGTAAAAGTAAGTAATTCCGTGGTCGAATTTCGGATCGTAAAACGCCGCGAGAATCGTATTTTCGATCGACACGATCGTCTGGGAATTACAATGGACGCCGAAGCATCGGGTCCGAACAATGCAACGTGACACGTTCGTACAGACTAACAGCATTTACGCGACAATGCCTTCGTTAAAAATAACATAGTTTCGCCGGATACGTGAGGAAGAGAGCGAATGCAAACCGATATCGCGACGGGATAACGCGGAGCCTTCTATCTGACGCGCCTCTCATCCCCCTTTATACGAATAAATAGATTTGCATCGATTAAATTCTCTGATTTATTTGATACGTTGCACGTTCGAAACATGCGGTTTATCTGCCGACGAATACGAGAAGCCTGTTCGTTTGTCATTAAAACGCATCTACGCGGATATCTATGAACGTATCGCGAAAAGAAATATTCGTCATTCTATTTGACGAGAGAACGCGATTATCTTGCACGTTATTCCTCGTTTTTCTCGCGTGTATCGTATTCTCTTTGTTTGTTTGCGAGGCGGGGCAGTTTGTGACGGAAGGAAGATTCAGCGTCTTTCCACGGGGATGGAGACATCGCGAGAAAGACAAACGGAAAGTAAGAGAGATACGGTTGTATGCGAAATTGACGGGGGGTTCAAACGGTTAGGGGAAACAGCGAGACGTAACACGGAGAAACGAAAACGTGAAGCGGCGCGATTGTAGGAGACAGGGGCTCGAGCGATCGATCGATGGGAGAGGAAACGCAGAACTGAGATCGCGAACGTCGACAGGTAGCTGGAAACTCTCGTCGATTGTTGCTGACGACTTCTCTGTACTGGTTACCACGTGTCGTGGTTATCGTAACGCGTTAAATCGCCTACTTGAACACTCGCGTAACCTTATCGAGGCTCTCCTTCAGTGTTTTGTTCTGATCTCACGCTGGCAGCTAAGGCAAGCCAAGACACCAGTCTTTCGTGAAACTTGTCGCAAGTTGTCCAGCGAAAATTTTTACCGTCGTACGTTTTAATTTTGGAATCGAAATGACATTATTTTTATTTTCTCTCTATCACGAAGCTATAGTTTCGTATTCGATAGTTGATGTTATATTTGCCGATGGTATTAACCAACGTATATTTATATACAATTTCTGCACAAATGCATCGGATCCAGAGAGCGGTTAAAACATCGCATAAAATTGAACGATTTTCACTCGCAACAAATGATTTCACGGGTTGGTTATTCGAGTTCAAGTGAACGGAAGATCGTGAAACGCTCAATCAAAAATTTTACGCATGACGAAGAAATCGGGGCGCGATTGAATGAGCGCGATTTTATGTGAAGCGGTTCGCAGAGTGAATAGATTTAATATTTAAAGGTACCGCCGTTTTAATAGACGTCCGTCGAACGTAAATACCGTAATTTAAGGGGACTAGGAATAGATTCTCACGGAAAGGAGTTACGCTTCTTGAAATATTCAAGGTTCTTCCGTTAAACTTTGATTACTTGGTTCGATTCATCTGGCGGAGAGAAGGGAAAAAAAAGTGATTTCGCGCGAGTCCATCGTGAATTCATCAAACGTTGTAGCGTGCTATTCGTCGTACATTTCCACTTACGAGGCGAGTAATTTGTTCCAAGAAGAAAGTTTAAGTGGCCGTGCGAATAGTTGGAGCGTAATCAGCCGATTCCGATGGCTAGATTTATTATTCGAGATCAAAGTTTCTCGATTAGTCTATTATTATTGAGACGTAATTACAAGGGAACACATTTAAACACGGTTAAAGTTTCACCATTTAACGAAGACGCTATTAAAAGTTCACTTATTACAGACAAGTAAGGCGTATATCGATCGTGCTATAAATCACATTTGCATCCCGTTTAGTAAGTTAAAAGTCTTCCAGCAATTTTTAAATTTTGAAGGATTAAAGATTTTTGGAACTCAAATATCCCGAGATTCTTAAAACACAAGAAACACGAAGCTGCAAAAAAAAAACTTTTGTTTTTAATTGTAACGATTTAAATACAGTGGCGGACAAAGGAAGGTTTAAAATTGATGCACTATGAATTTTAATAAACCTTATACTAAACGTCTTTCACCACGAATTATATTTATTCGTTGCTCTTGTTAAATACCAATTCATTTTGTAAAATATATGCTATATTTCTTATTTTGTAAACTTCCTTTTGTCCGCCACTGTATACCAAGTACTTTTTAATAATTTGAGATCTTTGAGCGTGAACGGTCAATTACTGGCTACACGTCGTACTCTGTTCCTGAAATTTCGACACTTATTTCGAAGTTTCGACGATAAGATAATTCTATAGAAATGGAAATTATACAGGTTGAAGCCGAGCTGTATCGCTCGGTATACGGTTCACTCGCATCCGATCCCTGTCGACGTGGTCGATCTCAGTTGGGGAGTTCCACGACGCGAGGGTAATTCGTGTGTACACGCGAAAGCGGTAAGGTGCATGGACCGTGTATATGGTGATTATATGTATTCCATATATAGACTATTATTACTTGGGCAACACTATTAGTACGTGCAAGCATGCTACGAAACGCTATCGAAGCAACATGCATTGCCTATACCGTACTTGCGAAGAGAGAATCTTAAGTCTAATTATAAATACTTATGTCTAATCGAACTTCGAACTTGATAACAGTAGCAACGATATGCAGCAGGATCTGAAAGTTGTTGGAACTTTAGTGTGAAATTTGATTAATTATATCATTTTGTTTCAACACTCGGTCCAATATAACGATCGTCTTCGAAATATGATATATCCTTGAGATCGATTAGATTCTTACTCGTAACGGATATAACGAAATTCTGATCAACTTCCGGATCAGTATATCAATACTTATGTTGAATTATTTTCGTGTCGAAGATTTCCCTTCGTTAAATCGTCAGTTGCCGAAGTGCACCAAAAATGCCGTACACAATTGAGCGTGGAATGAAACATCTTTTACGTGCGTTTGCGCCGTACACCTTGCACGTGAGATAATAATCGCATGTTGCATAAACACGGTGTTCCGATTATGTAGTCCAGTTTGTTCGAGGCGATGTTTCCGTTATTTCGCTGGACGCGTTTATACGCGTGCGATGCACGCGTGTAGACACCTTTCTACTTTATTTCGTAATTGGTTCGTTTGTGAGGATGTGAAAATGACTTTTATGCGTGCAGGAAAAAATTGTCGGGAAAGTTTTGATTTAGGATACGAGTTCAGTGACAAAGGGAGAGGAAAAAAATTGCGGGATCGTGCAACCGATAAAATAACAATTGTCGCCATAAATTCGTAGATTCGCGTTCTCTTGTCCCGTTGTACACTTTATCGAGACGTTTACGACTATTACAAACGTTGCACTGAAATTTTCGCAACCGTTATAGGTGTGAAATTTTGTTGGAAGGGAGGAGAGACTGAGAGAGAGATAGAGGATAGACAGATAGGTAGATAGGCAGATAGGTAGATATAGATAGAAAGATAGAGAGATAGATAGATAGATAGATAGAGGGAGAGAGAGGGAGAGAGAGAGAGAGAGAGAGAGAGAAATTCAGGAAACTTTAGGAACGAACTTGGACATTTTACAGCTCCAATAACGGCTGACATTCACTCTAGCTATGTTGGAAAGATTTCAACCCGAGGCGACGCTTACCGCCGTCATCGACGCTGTATACGTTGCCGCGATATTTTTGTGACGTTTTCAAGCGCGGAAAGTTTTATGCCGGATAAATGTGCGGATTTATGCTATTGCGATGCTTGGATACCGCTTCAAGGATGGAGTTGGGAGACGAAAATAATAAAAATGGAATAAATAGAGAAGTCCATTCCACCGTACTGTTTCGTTTGATATTAGTCGAACGACCCTGTTTATCGAGCATGGGAGCTCTACTTTTTGCTACTTATTTATTTACTTACCAAGTCAACGAACTAAATCACTTTTTTTTACTTTCTAAATTAATACTATGCACGCATACAATATAAAATTAAAACGTGGTACGTAGTCATCGTCATCATTTATAACATATTAAATATAAATCGTAAGTTTCCAAGCGATAGAACAACGTATCGATATTAGATTATCTTACGGAACAGCGAACCGTGATGTAAATACGAGAAAATTTTCAATGAACAATATGTATGCAATGTTTAACATGTAAACAACTTTTTGCAATTGTACACACGAGGTTTTTTCATTTCCGTGGAAAGTGGATCCTTGAAGTGGTGCTCGATCGCAACAACGTATGCTACGTTTCGATATCTGGCATCGTCTACTTTTCAACGAGTCTTCAGTTTCAAATGATATTGCGTCTTTCGCGATTGAACGCGCGCAAAGTTGCTGGTTGTTATATTAATTGGGTATTGTCTATCTAGTGGTCATAAGTAGTTTCTGATGCGAACGCGAATCCGTGAATGCAAGTTTAATTAAAGTGGGCTCGAAAGTAACTCCGTTGTAATGTGGTGTTGATGTCACTTCGGGCGGAAGTTGTCATGGCAGCGAGCTTTGCTTCGTTTGGCGTTCCTCCAGGCGCAGTGCAGTCGTGTCGTGATGCGCACTGGACGTCTAATTTGTCGTATTATGCATTTTGACGCTCGTTACCCATCGATTTTACGAATCTTCGAACCGTTTAACTGTTCGTCCTAAAGTTATCGAACAATGTGTGCGGGAAATGTATCTTCCGCGTATTCTTCAAGACCTCGTTGATCCTGTCCGACCGCGTTACGTCTACAAGAAATATTTCGTTCTCGACTGGCACAGTGCTATATAATTCGGAATCACGTTCTTCGAGTAGCATCGTAACGATGCAAAGAACGGTCGCGTCGCGCTTTGTCGAGTGTTTCTAAGGACACTTCGCAACTTTTCCTTGGCAAGAGAAGAGAGTTCGCGGGCAGGCAAGTAGCGCAGGTAAGCGTTTGCCTACGAACATCGAGATAGAAAAGAAGGACAAGAACGAGGAGTACGAAACAACTAGCGGCTATGTAACGAAGCTGTTACATACATAGAAAGAAGCAGTTTCAAAAGCAGAAGCTTGCAAGCGAATCGAAACCGAAGAAAAAAGAAAAGAGACGAAGAAAAGAACGGAAAAAAGAAGAGAACGAAGGAAAAACGCAACAGCAGAGTGTGTGCGACGAATGATGGAAGGCAAGAGAGGCTCGTACGAGAACACTGGTTGGCTCAACGTGTATTTCACATTGTGCTTTCTGCGCCTCGACGAGTGGCCAGTCTGTGTGTACGCGTGCACATAATCTCGATGCGATACACCTGCGTGGATATTAACATGTGCACGTGTATGATTGTACAAGCGCACGCACACACATACTTGAATATTAATAATAATTAGAATGTGTACGGCATCATAGTGATTCATAGCTACCAGAAGCGTACTGCACACACTGACAATGATACAGCTCAATATAGGTGTCGTATTATATCCATAATATAATATAAATATATATATGTGAAATATATATATATGTATAGATATCTATAGACACATTATTTCGTATAGTTTCGATTCGTAGTCGCAACGTTGCACAAGCTATATACTCTTTTCTTTTTTTTTTTTTTTTTTTTTTTTTTTTTTTTTTTTTTTTTTTTTTTTTTTTTTTTTTTTTTTTTTGATATTCTATGCGTTCGTCGGCTGGCCAGAAGGAAGCAGGAATTCAGGAACATGGTGTTTCTCGTTCGATTGTTTCACGGACTCTCTCTTTTGCCACTATTTCCGCTCCTCTTTGCGTGTCTCCGTCGTGGTACCCGAGACGTCCGTCTGACAAACGCGATGTCCAGAATCTACGAGAGTAAAGGGCGAGGAAAGAAGGAGCCTTCGTGCAGCATCGTTCGGCGCGAAATTTCTCACTGATGCGCCTTAAACGGGTGAGAAATATAAAGGAGGGAAAATTGATAGGAAAATTGGCTACTTTGGCAGTTCTTCGACGAGTTTCCGAAGAGGGAACAAGTTTCCGATTAGACGATCACCGACGATGGACTGCACTCCTTGCTTAAATTGGTACGAAGGAAGTCTTGAGAACGGAAGAACCGACGGATAAGGGGAAAGAGGGTCGGGCAAAAAGGAATATACAGTGGAGGCTCGCCAACGGGTATAAAAATCGCGAGTCACGTCCCAGGTGACAGTGTCGACTTGATTTGGTTTCCGCACAGGGCTCAACACCTGGGGTCCAGTCTCGTACATTCAGCTCCAAACTCGCATTCTGGATCACGATCGAGCATCGATGACTCTCTTTTTGATTTACGAGTTCGTCCGACAAACCGGGAGATTATATCGTCCGCAACTTGCAAAACTTTATTCTTCGCTTTTCTGTAGTATTTGTCATTTGTCCATACGTCACGATTAAACAAAACTGACAAAAAGTATAATCCACAAATCGAAGTTTCGATATCGATCGATAAAGATGGAAAAAAGTATCGAGCCTGAAACTGCGGCGGACGGAAATGGATCCAGTTTCGTGCCAGTTTGAAACTGATTGCAGACACCGGAACAGATACCTTTTGAATACTACAGGAGTATACGCAATACACAATACGTTATATGATTACGCTATGTACGTATCTTAAATATTGAGAAAGAAAATATATATATAGATATATATACCATACGTAACGCTGTATACACGCTTATATACGTATACATCTAGAAATTGCAAAAATACGTGTAAATCTACGCGTATATATGCGTGCCTCAACGTATGTGCGGCCTGCAGTACTCGAATCGCGATTCGTTCGCTTTTCAACCTCGCTCAGAGCAATCGTACTTAAACTCTCGGCTTAGAGACGAGGAAAAATTCGCGAAAATTTTGATAACGTCGCGGATGTTTATTGAACGCGACGTTTTTTGCCACTCGAACGGATAACCTGCAGTATATCGTTCGTTTGCTTTTACCCTTCGATTCGTAAATCCTTTCTAAGCGATAAAACGAATTGGTAGAAAACGATATTGCGCGAGAGAACCGTAAAAAGCGTTAGAGCAGATTGGCGTGTATAGTGGAACGTATTTTTCTGACTTTTTTGTCCGAGAGTGCTATATGTTTCCCATTGTTCGCGGCTGGTTTTCGTTGCTGATCGAGCTCTCGTCGCTGATTCGAGCACTGCGGGTAGGGCCATGCAACAAGAACATCGCAAATCGAATTAAACGAGTCAACCATAAACCATAAACGAAGTAGACAAGAATATATCTTGCGAAGACTGTGGAACGTAGCAAGGTTCCCTTGTAACAGTTCAGCCAACCAAACAGCTGTGACGAGCTATAAAAACGTAGGTTAGTAGGCCATCCGTGTAGGGTGTGTGAGTGTGTGTACGTATGTTTTTATACGTATGTATGTACGGTATGTATCTCTCCTTTTCTCTATGTGTGTCTCTGTTTCGTGTGAGTGGTAGACAGTATATGCATCTGTATGCAAATGTGTACGTGTACGTGCCAATATGCCCCTTGCTGCCAACATAAATATCGCGAGCCGCGATGCCTATGTGTCTCTTGGTGCACGTTTCTCCAGTCACCCGTCGAGAATTCCTCGAGATTTCGATGCGTGTATGAAATACTTCGGTTTAGGCTTCTGTGTACGCGAACAGAGACGTATAGATACAGGTGTATATGCGTCGCGACCGATCTCATTCTATACGACTAACTTTACGCGACATCGGTTCCAATCGGTGAACACTAAGATTTTGCGACCGGATCCGAACAATGCTAACGAACGATGAATATTCACGGACGAATATTTATTAATCCGTCTCGCGTTGTCCCGTGTTGTTCTTTCGTTGAATTTCACGTGGAACGCGAGCGTATTGATATTTGCGCGAGAACGTTTGTACACACGTACACACATGCGGATCGGATAATCGTGAAACAAACAATCGGAAACAAGCGGCATAGTTGGATGAACGACGCGCTCGAAAAGCTGGTTCGTTCGGACGACGCGTTTGGTATCGCGTGGCTCGATACGATCGATCGACCCCGATTGATCGTTTGCGTGGAGGTACGATCGATGGATCGTATCGTATGTGCGACGATTCAATTCGCCGCGATCGCTCTCACGGTGAATAGTCGAGTTTTCCATGAACAGTGTGAAAGAAAAGGGGGTACACGCGTCGGTACACGCACGAACGAAGAGGAAGGGTCAGAAAGAAATGAACGAACGGCTGTCGATGTGAGTTCTGTATGAGTTTGAGAATGCAAACTGTACCATCAACACTTCGGACACGGAGCTGATGCTGAGGACATACATGGTGACGCCAACCTCCACTGGTGGACCTGCAATCAACAAAACCATCCGGCCTTGGTCGCTCTGATTATCCGCTAGTTTCTAAGTTACCGTACATGTGACAGGTACATTGTACGTAGATAACGGTTAAGTTCGTGTCTTACCCCTGATTCACGGAAGATGAAAAAAGCGAATAGAATAGATTCGTTTAATGCTCAAAGTAGAGACATTCCCTTTAGAATAGAATAGAATAGAATAGTCGTTGAATATTATTTACAAAGATTCGAACAATATTTGACTATCGATATGATAATACCAACTGCTCTAGGACAAACGTTAGCGCGAAAAAATCGCGAATTAGGGGTACAATGCAAGCGTACAAGTCGAAGAGAGCTCGCACCCTGCACGGAACCAAATCAACAGCACTCGTCGGCCACGTTGTTTTCCAAGCTAGAAGAATTATTCACACACACTTGACTCGTTATATATATATATATTATCCTTATTATATATATATATATATACACACCCATCACAGTCACGTGTTAAGCAAGGTGACTTTACCTTGCTCGACTATCGTCTTTTGTTTTATTTCCTTTTATACTCTTTTGTCACTTCTCTCTTTTTTTTTTTGGTTTATTCTCGTTACTCTTTCCTTTTATACATTTTCCGTTTCTTGTTTTGCGGTGTTATTAACCGAGTCACTCTAATTATATCGCGCCAGCTACACGCGTGTCTCTACTTCGTATATCTTGGACGTATCCGGTACTGTTTTTATCTCCGGTTGTTGTCTTTCTTTCTCTCTTTGTCTCCATCGTTTTAATCCTGTCGTTTACCTGTCCATCCCCCCGAGCGATATGTCGATTCCTTCTCATTTCAGACCTTCAAAGTTCGTTATTTAACTATTTTCCAGTTATAACTCTATCGTTCGTCTCTTTCCTTTCGCTGTCTCTTTTACTCGTCTTTGACCCTCGAGTTAAGAAACGAACGATACTCGTAAACATTCGCTGTCATTGTCACTGCGATCGTCGATCCCGGACGAATCTTAGTCGCGTGTTATTGTAATAGCTATATATTATCTCTTTGCATCTCTTTCCTCTTATTCTTTTTGTCTTTTCTCTTAACTTATTCTTTGCTTTGACAAATCAGCTATCGGACGGACATGTGGACGTCGTTCGAGACGTGGAAAAATCGGGGTCTTTCGTGTTTGAGAACGAACGTGTGATACGTGCGGTGTCAGACACAGGGGGTGAAGGTAGAAAGTGTGATGGTGAACGGTGGTGATGGGCGGGGTTTTCGAGGGGGGGCGGGCGGGCGGGCGGGCGGCGGCGGCGGCGGCTGGGGGGCAAAAGGGGGGCAACAGGGGTTTAATCGGGTGGAATAAAATATAGAATAATAATAATTGTAAGTGGTGGCAGGCGGGCAGCCCATCTTAGCAACCGCGGCATAGCAGCTAGCGTCTAAAAAATGGTCTAAACGGGACGGTTCGTGCGTATGTAATATATTTATATATATATAATATATATATATCCAAAATTGAACAAGATACTATTCTTCTACATAGAGAGGAAACAAAAGTGTTCGTTCGAAATTTTTTTTTTTTTGTCATTTCCTTACAAGAGCAGACCACGCTTCAGACAGCTTAAAGGCTAAAAAAGTAACAAGCAGGAGACAGTGAGTAATAACTTGGTCTACACTCGGAAAAACGTAAGATCAGAACGATTCAGGCCGTTTAGAATGTGTATATATGTATGCAAAAAACAGTATAGTACTGACAAATTGGTCACCAGAGATTCGACGAGAAGGAAGAGTGAGAAAAAAAAGATAGAACGTTCTGTGCCTTCTAGAAACTATGCGTGTAATACAGATACAAACCATCCAACCGGACTACGATTCACGGGCCCAGACTACTAGGTATCACGAGCCGACTTCTATCTACGATTAGAATTCGATCCTTTTCTTTTTTTCTGAGTGTAGCCTACTTGGTGATTGCGAGCACTTTCATCGTTTCACACACGCGAAATAGTACTTTGTCCATTTTTGGTTCGGTGTTTCTGTCGTGTTTCTATTCGTGACTTCTTGCCACGAGAGTGTTTCGTGTATTTCGTGTGTCGGCGTGTTCCATGCACGCGCACAATTATTCCAACATTAACACGAGTCGCTACTATGGTAACCAGGCTGACTTAATGCACAGTATCAAGCTGATCACACCTCTTGACCATAAAGAAAGGTTAGGTTCGCCTCGTCATTAACGAAGTTGCGGTGGTAAGCCATGGCCGTAATTCGAATCGTTTACCTGTACTACTTGATTCTATTTATCGCGTACATTATTCTGCTTGGGTTGTACTTGTTTGCATTAATCGTAAAAATCAGAATATGGCTCGATTGTTTAAACATGAAAGGCTAGTTAAATTTGTATCGTACCTTGTTTACTCTGGTACTGCAATTCGAACCGGACGAACGAGAATGATACTCGATTGTTTGCAAACTGGGGAAAACGCAACAATTCTGCCGTTATGTATTTTAGTTTCTCAGTATGATAAAATCAACACGAGTCTCGGTGTATGGAACAAACGAATTAAAAAAGAAAAAAAAAAGAAAGAAAAAATTCGGGGAAGTAAATAACGGTTAAAAAAAAAAGGACGAACGTAAGCTTAACAACTATCTGCCAGGTTTTGCTTGGCAAACCTAATAAGAAAATATGCGAGAAAAAATCCTATTTGGAAGCGGAAATATTTATTTCGATAAAAGAAGCGGATAGCTAATTTTAATTTTTTCGTAGAAATCGATTCACCTATCGTTCTATATATCGTACAAACGAGAACTTTCGTGCCGATGCAAATTAAATAAAACGACCTCGAGGTCTGTAATTAGAATTTCTTAGCGTCGATTGGCGTTTCGGTGCATCGTGTCAAGGAATTGGACATCGAGCCGGTTGGAAGACGCGCTTGAACAACGATCGTCTGATCGTAATCGTGTTACACGATTGTCGCGGCGGTTCCAAGCGTTCTCACGAAACGTAGAGTAGATCAAAGGAGCACACAGCTCGAGGCGATGCGGTTCTGTGCACGGCAACCGAACTAATTTCATCGACAGAGCGCCAATCGGCCTTCGACACGTACGAACGAGCGAGCGGTTGAGCGAACGAATGGGCGACGGATGGTTCGCCCTATCCGAGACCTCGGGGACTCGACTCCTCCTTTTCCCTCTGCGATAGAACCAGATTAAACCTACGAATTTCCTCTGGTCGGACTGCAATTAATCGATTATCTCTTGCACGTCTCGCAGCTTGATCGATCACGGCTACGACGTTATTGCACGATAGGGCGATTTCCAATCGGAGAACCAATCCGGAAAATTGTATTTAAAACTTCGAAGCGCGGCTCGATCTTCGTCTTTCGATATTCGCTGGAATATTTCGGCCCGTTTCGAATCATCGAAGTATTTCCAGGTTCCACGAACACGTGAAAGAAAGATGTGAGCAGAGAGTATGGTCGAACGTTTTGGTGAACGTTATGCCAGCGACAAGGAAACGAAAGACGGAGAGTTTCAGGGAGAATCTATGCATTCCTGTGCGCGTGCATGCATCCAATGTAAGTGTCTGCGAGTGTGCATTCGTACGTCCGTTGTTTCGTGTTACGTTTCAAAGAGCAATTCCTTTTATTGTGTGGCTGTGTGTTCGTATTCATATACGTGGGTGTTTATTCGTTTCGTGTATCTGTGCATCGTGTGTCGGTATATGTACATGAAAGATCGTGGCTGTAACGATTGACGGCAATCGTCGTTTCAAATACACGGGCACTAAAAAGAGAAGTGGTTGCTCGGGCAAATGGGGTGGGGGATGTTTTAATCGAACGATCGAAATGATTAGTAATCGATTTTCAGCGTTAATGACTGAGTAAGACCTAGAGGTATAGTACCATTTTCACTTCGGATAGCGAGCTGATACTCAAGACGTACATGGTGACGCCCACCTCGACAGGAGGACCTGAAATCGAAGGTTAGTCAGACTGAGTCGGCCGTTTCCGGCCGCGGACAAGTTACACGATGGGGTGACTATGGCTTTTTTTTTTTTTGTTCACTGATCGTTAAGTTATTATTCTTATCATTCTCGTTACAGTATCTAAATACGTATGTATGTATGGTATACTTTTTTTTTGGCTTTTTTCTTTTTTTTTTTCGCTTCATTTCGTGAATAATTTTTTTTTACTGTGAGTGTGGAATGTCATGGGTATTGAGTGGTATCGCTACGTCGGATGGATCGCTGAAAGTGGTAATTACTCTCGATTAGAGGACCACCAGGATCATCGTTTCTCGATACGTGTGCTTGGTTATCTCTTTAGAGCTTCGTCGATACTCTGGACGCGGTGCTGAAACGTTGATCGAATTTCCATGTTTTTTATGGCCGGAATAGTAGCTTTCAAAGAGAAAGAACCTATTGATTGAACGACTCGATTGTTAACCCTGTCCTCTTACAAATATAAGATCTTTTTTTTTAACAATCTAACCGATTCTTTCTCTCTTTACGCTTAAAAATCGCCCCAGCTAAAACTTCCCGAAAACATCAAATATTCTTTCTACGCGTTTGTCGATATCATTCTCGTTCCACGTTATAGTTTACGGGGTAAACTTTGTGGAGAAATTCGCGAGATTCGATTCAAACTTTGACAGTTTAACGCGGAGGTAATAATTTAATATATACGTATATTTAGTATTCAAATATCGAAATGAACGAAATTGCCCGAGTATTATCGCAAATGTGTAAGTTGGAGCCTGAGCATCGAGTGATTTTACGAAGAGGACGTAAGAATTTCATTAGAACTGTGGAAGACGGTGGTTGTTGGAAAAGTTTGAGGGAACGAAGTGAAAAATAAGAGTCGGGAAGGTTGGCCAAGGGAGAGAAACACGAGGGCAGGCATTTTCGCGATAAAGTTGACTCGTAAACAACGGCTCTGCCAGCGGCATCGTGCGCTGCTTCGATATATCTTCATTTCCATTTCTGGGATGTTTTTAAAACCCTATAGCCAGCGAACGTCCCATATGGGACACATATTTCACAATGACGGGTCGGCGTACACGTTGCAAAACGCAACGAACGTACGTGGTATCAGGTTAATTGAAATGCGTTGGTATGGCTTACCCTTCCAAGCCAATCGCCCATGAGAACGTGTTTAAAAAAAAAGAAAAAAAAAAACAAGAGACAGATGGAAAAAATGCAAACACGACAGACATCGGTGGAAACGAATTTCCAACGAAAAATATCAACCTCACCGTTCTACACGCTTTGCTTTATTTTATCATCTGGAACCCTTTTACAATTATATTTGAATACGCGACGTTTTCTTCACAGGAAGGATAATTTCTTTGCATTTCTTCGAATAATTTTACTCTAACAATAAATGATACCTACCGGGATAGCGTAAAAATTAATTCTTCCATCCTCTGGATACATTTTTTACTTGAATTTTATTCCAACAACAAACAAATTGATCTAGCAAATATTGGTAAAAGATCTCGTCTTAGCGTAAAAATGTATTTCTTCCTTTTCTACGCGAGTCTCAAGATTTATTTTCGTAATTGTTTCCACTTGACAATGAGATCTACTTTTCCCTGCGTCCTTAAGAGTTTCTCTACTGTCGGTTCTTTTTCAAACAATAGAGAATTTACTTTAGAGTGTGATATTGCTATCCTTGACAGTATATATCCTATCGTAACCTATCTTATTACCTATCTGTATTCGTTATCGCCCCTAAATCGTCAGTATTCGGTATCAGCCTCTCGACGTTTCAATATCCTACCTTTATTAAGTCTCTTTGAAACCGAGTATTCCCGGAGCCGATACACCGTTTCGTCGAAGATACTCGCGTCGCAACATTGTTACAGCTAACAACGAATCTTTACGCCCTCCATCGATCAGCGGTTTAACGAACACCCAAGGGCGCATCGTTGCACCAGAGTCCTTGAACTATATTGAATTACGTAGCCACCCATCGATCGAAATGTTTGCTCGCTAATATACGCGAGCCTCGTAGCGACGTTCGAGAAAGCCAAGCAAAAAGAACGAAAAAAGAAAAAGACGCAAACATATATCCACACATCGTGTTTCCTTGTCACGTGCTTTGTCATTTTTACGTAAACTTTAACCGGAACGAAAGAGAATCGTATGCTGGAAATTTAACCGTGCTACGGAGAATATCGAATGAAGGCCGGTTACTCGAAAACAGCCACGGGGTTGTCTATTTATTCCATGCTGGATGCAAGATATCGCGTTTGCCCGTCCGTAATGTCCGAGAAAAAGCCGTAGCCATTTAAATTTTAAATGTTAAAACCTCGTATTCCACGGACCCAGTAAATCCAGACTGTCCGGAAGACTCGAGCCGCTTCCATCCAGCCGCGTAGAGATCGACGACTCGACTCGGCTCGGCCGCGGGAAACCGATACGGTTCCAGACGTCCACGGGAAACCGATACGGTTCCAGACGACCACGGGCTTTGGTGAACGCGCTAAAAATAAGGGGGGTTATTGAAAATTCTCTTCGGGATTTATAGGCATTTTTGCCAGAGCGGCGATATATTCGAAACGCGTGAATGTAATGCATTCTATCGGACGCGAAATATCGAAGCGACCCACGACGATAAAAAGCGAACGAGACGAGCCTCGAATGAAATTCCGCGATCGGTTTCTTATTTACAACGCGTGTTTGCCATTTGGCTCCGCGTACAGATCAATCTGCGACGTTTGTCGCATTTTTATATTTCTTTTTCTTCTTCCTGTTCCCTTGGGTAATTTACTGGGAATACATTCGTCGAATATTCAACGGGAGAATCGGGGATCTCGAAGGGGGCCTGTGCGCGGTTCTAAAAGTAGCCCAAGAAAATCGATCGTCTCGAGGCAAAACAAGAGAACCGATAGGGAGCTGTTTCACGGAGTAATTCGCGCGGTCGGCACACTTTTCGGAGTCTGCAATTCCCCGGCATTGTCTCTCGCGGGAAAAGAGCAAGAAACCGCAATTGTGGCATGCCTCCGTGGGTCACCGTGGCTCGCGGCCAGAGTCAGGAGTCGCTCCTGGAACTGTCCCAGCACAGGATCAGCCCAGGAATGAAAATGAATGCACACGTTCCGAAGCAGTGGTGAATAAATAAAGCGTGTTGCTGTTTACTGTTTTTCCCTGCTCTGGACACGTTCGCGGGTTAAACCGTACCGAAATTTTCCGCCAGAATTCCCTCCGACGATCGCGATTTCGCCGCCAAGACCTTTTTTCTTTGTCTCTTCCTCGTACGACGACACGGACTCTAAATTCAATTCTCAGCTTCCAAATACTTTGCGAAATTCTTTGCGATAACGTGATTTGCGTGACTCGCCTCTATTTTATTAGTCTGTTTGACAAGCATCGTGCAAATCGAGCGAGGTATCTATGAAGTTTTTAATTCGATTGTCAAGTTTGAAATACCTTACGTTATTATCGAAATATGAGAAAAGTAACTCGGTTGGACACAGCTATATTTTACTGGATTGTTTAGCAAACAACGTCTAAACCAACCGAGATAACCGTGAATAATTACCAGAGGCCTTAATTCTACGTGGGAACTAATTGCTTCTCGGTTGAAGCGATTTCGGTTGACCAGCGATTGCCTAACTAACTCGAGTGTTAATTGTTCGGCTGATCCGAATACCGATCGAATCACGATTCTCTTCAATATCTAACAAGAAGTTCTCTTATTTTCGATCTAATCGATCGAAGATCGATCAGTTATTCTTGAGTGACTGTCTCGGACGCTGATTAATATCTCATTCCGAATTCAAATAGGATCTCAACTTGTCTAATCTAAGATTCGGATTTAATGAATTATCTATAGAATCGCGTGATAAATCATCTTCGTTTATATATCTGTGGAAACTTTTCACATATTTCTCGAGTATGACACGTGGTGACGGGATTACCACGAGGAGGATCGCGAGACCGAAGCGGAAATTCGAGAACGGACCGCAGCGGTATATAGTGACAGAGAGATGACGGCCGACTGACGGAATGAATGTTGAAATTGTAATCGAAGGTGAAGAACTGTGTGGCGGAACGTGGCTGGAGTAGAGAGATGCCGTTAACGGTAACCCGTGGCAACCCGTGCCGCGTCCCAGCATCGATCCAAGTTTTATCGAAGCGCTCCAGCCCCGCCCTGCCTCTATGGAGCTGGCCGAAAATTCGACTTTATCGCGGGAATTGAAAACGGCGGATTCGGTTTATGGGGCTCGAACGCCACCGATTCCATTCACTTCCAACGTAAACAAATTTCACCTATCGGTTTCTTGGACGCCAGCTGGCATCCCCTGTGCCGGCGATGGGTTTACCAAACCGAGTAACTTTCTTTTAGAACGATTTACGTTCACGGCAAGTCGATAGAGACGTATTTTTCTTCGCTTGTTAATCTTTTCGTTACTTAATTAATTTGATCCCGTTCTTTTCGAATTTTCTATCGTAATTTCGCTCTTTTTCGACGAACGGAAACGCATCTAATGTTTGCGAAGAAGCTTTAACGCGAAACTGAAATGATAAAGTTCGCAGGTTAGTAGCAGTTTCTTCACATTTTTTCATCTCTTAAAAGACGTTTAAACGATAAGAAAGCACGATCGAGTTAAAAATAATCCCGATGTAGCTACCATGAATATTAGTGTGTAACTTTTAAAGTGAGATTTTGGAACGATAGTCTTTATACGATCATTTCGATATTTAGAAAGGCGGAAGCATTGTTCACGGATGGGATAAATCTATAACCGTATGATCAGTTCCTGATACTATTTCTGATAATATTCCATTTTATAATTCCAAGTACGTAGGCATAAAAATTCCGTGGGAACGAGATGATTCGATCCAATTCTAATTCCTCGATATATAAAATACACCTACGATTCTTTTTGAATAAAATGTATCATTAATCTCTCTGAGAAATATCACGCTTATGAAAAGTTGTTTATCAGTGGGTCAATAAATGACTGACGTAGAGAAAGCGAACCACGAATGGGGAATTTTTCATCCTTCCGTATTCGTATCTAGCTGAGATTTTTCACCGCACGGCCAAAGTACACGCCCACGAGAGGTTTCTCCCCATTGTCCGGAATATTCTTTTCTGTATCATCCGCGACGAAAGAGTAAACGGCGTCAAAAATATTTCCCCAAGCGTTTCTCTATCCCTTCCGTGTTGTCGTCGTGCTTTTATCCCTTTGTCACGTACCGATCAACGTCTCCGGACGGTGTTCGTTCGTTATCACGGCGTTTTCACGGAGTGGGTTGGTTCGCGCGCGCTCACGTTTCTATCGTTAAAATCGTGCTTCCCTTATTTTGGGGGCCGATTCTCGATCTTGATCGATTTTAACTTTATTCTTTCGCCGCTCGTTTTTCCCCTCTCCCTTCGCGACATCTGCGTGTTCCTGTGGTTCGTTATGAAAGCCACGTTTCAGCATCGCTATCTAGCCACTTTCATCGCGAATTTCATTCCATTTGGATCCAAGCACACGTTGCAATCTTCGTTCGATGTTCGCAGCGAACCAAGCGCAAGTTTCGTAATTCATCGCGTCTTGAAAGCATCGAGCTTTTCCTTCGAACTTTCGAACGTTCTTTTTATATAGTAAGAGAGACGCGTAATGTATTAATTTTCAATGCCGATACTTTGTTCGCTGCGGAACAAACTCTCGGTACGCCCAGTCCGTGCAACGACTATCAGAAATGCGACGATTAAGCAGGTATATGCGAAAGTAATCGAACATCGTAGGCAAAACCTGATTTCTCTATGGATGGTTGTTAGGTTCGTTAGTCGGGGCAACGATAATTAGTCTGGCGGCAGCGTTAGTCGCGTCGGTTGTCGTTCCAGTGATTGCGGTTTTGCGCACGATATATCGACGCTACCACAGAGAGTGGTCGAATGATCAGACTATCGATAGGCAGGAGAGAAAAAAAAAGACGTCGTATCCTCTACTCACCTCCGTAGTTCGGCCTTACTCTTTTATCGTAACTGACGGAGAACGAGTCCAATATCGCGGAGATGTTGACGTCATTCAGCATACTGCCACCGCCGGTTCTGCAATATAAAGAGGATAACGATTTTGAGAAAACTTGCGCCACCGGCACACCAGCAAAGTAGTTCTGGAGCGGTATGAAACTGGTGGCACGAGACCAGCGTATACAACACAGGCCGGCGAATACTTTTAATATGACTGACGTGCCGCGAGTTACGATACAGAAGGGGAATGGGTACAAAGTCTGATGTTTAAGCCACGTTGAGGATATTAAAGTTTCATCCGCTATGGTGAAGTTTAAAAAAAAATTTTAGAGCCCTCTGTACGCGTACTTTCCGCGCGTACTGCGTTTTAATTATGAAAGAGCGATGCGACTATAAATTTAGGACAGCAACTTCTTTTTTTCTCTCGTATCTCTTTCTTCCTCGTACACGGTGAAACGAGCGTCCCGAGTAGCTCGAGTTGTTTATTTTTTGTTACTTCCCCCCTCTGTTCCTTCTTTTCTTTTTTTTTTTTTGCTTCTTTTCTCTTATAAACGCTCGAATTTTTATGCATCAATAAGCAACTGTTTAGACCGCCAACCGCATCTGTATATAACGTTAAACAGAATTGTGTGTCAAAGAAACGAGCGTGCGGTGGCTGATTCTCGTGGATCAACCGCGCTTGCCCGGTTAAACGAAAAATATGCTTTTGACGCTTACAAGCGGCTAACGCGTTTAAATGGCCAATGACGCGAAACGGCAAGAGATAATTATATTTCAGAGTCGATGCGCGAAACAGAGTTTGTCAATGAAATATTCTCTCTGCTCTATACTTTGTCCGATGACGTGATCCATACGCGTACTCGTACATTGTCCTATTTTTCTTTCCTACTTTTATAATATCGAAAGAAGAAGGTTAAAGGACATTGGTATTCTTAATCCTTTTAAAATTCACGATATCCATTAAATGTTACATTACGCTCTTACATACTAACCTAATTAATACGAGGAGAAAGAAATTCAATTCAATTTTAATTCCGGCGATTAAATTTCTGCCGTACGGTACTTCCATTTTCTTCCAATAATTATTTTCAAAGGCATACAAAAAAGAAAGACAGAAAACAGATACCTCTTTAATATCCAACGCTTAATAGCTTTTTAATATCCGAGGTTTCTCCAATAGCGGGTAATTTATCGTTCCCCTCTTATCTTACGTTTCCCAGAGATTTCCTCCGAGTGGAGAGACATTGTAACGGTTTGTGTAACGTAGTCGTGCACGATGCAACTTATACGTTAGCTTAGACACGTAAAATGCAGAACGTCTGGGTTTGACTTAACGGGTCAGCAGATATGGGCTCGATGAGCCAATCAATCGGTCTCGAATCAATGAATTTCATCGAAGATACTCCACTTTAACGAAAAAAAAAAAAAAGAAAAAACAACAAAAAAAAGAAGGAAAAGAAAGGAAAACTTACGCTATTCTATACAAAAAATATTTTAGTATCGTTGGGGATCGAAGTCCGTAATTAGACGTTTGGTTTGATCATTTGATAAAGATCGTTCAACGGCGACTGAAACGATATCGTTTTAGCCGTTTTGCTATATGGTCGTGATCTTTGCCGAGGTGTGAAAGGTAGCTCGATCGAGATACGCGGCGGAATAAATGACCGTACGCGTGATAAAGTTAACTTACTGATGCGACAATAGTGGGCGGTACCGAGGCTTTGCGCGGGCTTCAATTATCACAGATCAGTTCGGTGGTATCGTGGAAATTCGAGCGACCTTCCTTTCACCGTTAATCGATGCCTTGCTCCCGATTGCAGTTTGCGTAGTTACCGTATTTGTAGATAGAATGCCTCTAGAGTTCTACGTCTATGCTATATCTTATTAGGTCGTCCGAAAAGCGTCTTTCTTTTACGGACACGTCTTTTACAGCGACGCAGCTTTATGCAAATATGAAATCTAATCTGTCGAATATCCTGATCTTTATTTTAATACAAAACGGAAAATATTGTGTATCCATTGTTTCCTTATAAAACTAAAGAAGCTTCTCGGGCGACCCGATATATCGTCTTATAGTCTTTTTATCTATTAATCTACTAAGGACCAACGTTGCGTCAACGCGACATTTCAGTGTCAATTCTTGTTCCATTGAAACCATTGTTCTTGACTTTACCGTTATGGAAACGTAGATTATAGATTCTGAATGATAAACTATTCTGTTTTAGATCATGGAAACTTTTTCTTGTATTATTTATTTCCTTTTGGATCTGCAACTTATGTGTCAGGATTCTGTAAGGTATTTATTATTTTATATATATCTACGTTTTTTAATAATATTTTACCAATGCAGTTTTTGCATATTACTCCACCGTTTGATCTTTAACGTTAGAACTATCAGACTAGTCAAAATCACTGATCGGTAATCTTTCATAGAAATTTTATAGACGTGTCACGGTAGTAACAAGTATTGATTATTATTGAATGAACTTTTGTCAGGTACGTGCATGGACAAAGATTTGTTCTTTGATTTGTATTATGTATCCTTCCATGTACTTTTCATATTGTTTTATTTAATATCACAGTTACGGTTCAATCACGTATAGTTCCGATGTTAATAGCGAATTAATCTCGCGAATTTTATATAGTTAGTTTTGATTCGTTTCATCGCACAAGCGATTTGATATATTGATAAGTATCGGTGACATACCGACTGTAAGTGTAGAAAGTTTAAAGGAGCGTCTGAGAATGAGAGTCGAAGGACTCTGATTGATTCGACGATTGCGGGAATTTTGGAAGTTTCGAGAGTTCTGGCGATTCCGGAAGTTTCACGAGGCATTCTAGCGTTTTAGAGATCCTCGATGTCTCTAAGGAATACAGGAGTTCCAGCGGTTCTAAACGTATCACTGAGTTCCACTGCTTTTAACAGTTTAGGAAATAGTACTTCAATTACACTTACGGTTTTCGAGATAGCCAAGTCCTAGGGATTCGAGAAGATTTAGAAGATTTTACATATCTCTGGAATTTCTCGTTCGCTGGTTTCTCGAATTTTACAATTTTTCAACCCTTGACACACGACGAATCTTTGAAATCCCTGGACTTTAGCATATTCGTAAGATACTTTTATCTTTTAGAAACTACAGAACACCGAAAGTTCATGAAACAGAATTATCTAAATTGTGTGAAATTCTCCGAACTTAATGTTTTCGGTATTTCCAAAATCTCTCGATAGTTCTGAATTCGTCAATGCTTGTAATATCCTCTGAAACCTTTGGGATCAACTTGTCAGGATGGCCAGAGTTATGGTAATCTCTTGAAACCTTTAAAACCTTCGAATTCTCTCAGACTTTCGAACCTGCTAAAACTTCGAAAAAGAGCCCGTAGGTTCTTTCCAAATTTCCGAATTTTCCTTCCCACATTTCTATCTACATTTTTCATTCTTACGCACTATTCGCGCTACGTCCTCTAAAATTATATTTCAACGTTCTTAAATTTTTCCATCGGTATGCAAGCTCAACTCCAATAACGTTTCTTTGATAGTACGCGTTGAGTAAATTTCATGAAAATCGTTCCAGGGTATTAGGATGTTCTTTTCATGTTCTGGCTTAGCCCGTGCGTGACAACGCTGACGATCCATCGACGGAATATCCGACTATCGTATAAAAGTGTCCTCGATGCATCATTTCCCCTGACATTCTATATGCGAGATTTTTCGATCAAACAACAGAACGGTAACCATTTTCTACATCAGGGCGCGAGAGAGAAAGAGGGGAAAGAGAGAGAGAGAGAGATGTGGGTGGAACGCCGCGTGCCGGTTGGCGTTCTACTATTTTTAAAAGAGCTGGCTGACGAGTGCACCGAGCGGAAGTGCCTTTGACCGTACGTATGTACCTAGAGGAAGGGGAGCTGGACGATTTATCGAACAACTCCCAGAAGCCGCTGTGAACTAAATCTTGCGCAACGATATCTACGAAGAACTTACTAGCGGTCTGCGATAATAGGTCAGAGGTTAGGCGTATCGATTAGACGCAGATACCCGCTCTTAGAACAAGGGTGCGAATATCGCCGACGCTGTTACGAACGTGTAGATACACATTCTGCGTCAGAGTGCTGGTAGCCTCTTGTTTCGCTGGATAACACACGGGGAGAGCCTCGATTCATTTATATTAAATTACCGGGAGATGGTATAATTTCGGTACTCTCATCAGAGCGTTGTTGCGTCCCTACTAATGAACACCTCGCGCGCAGAGAATACAAATACGTCATAATCGTTTGGGGATCGTATCTGGCGAAAGGATTGTGGCTTCTCATAATGCACGTATATAATCGTTGTTCATCGTCGCCAGACGTTTAAAAGGATCGAAATTACGCGTAATTTCCTCTCGTTAGTATCGGAATTATAGAGAAAGGAAGGAAAAGAAAAGGAAATAAAAAAAAAAAAAAGAACAGAGGAAGAAATATCGCCGGTGGAGAAACAGTACGCTGGAGGCGACGTTAATTGCACAGAAAGTGCCAAAGTGCCGTAAACTTCGAAGCACGGTAAATTCCGGCGGATTAAATGCGCTACGGAGTTCGCGGCGCGGAGTCACGTGTGATTAATTCGCCTGCGCGCCGCCGGGAAGTTTCTCTTTATATAAAACGTGGTCGTGGCACAGGTATTTCACTGATGCGCATGGCGAAGGAGCGGTACGAATTTATTTAAATTTTAGCCGGCGAGTCTTTGACGGATGGTTTTCAGCCTAGGCAGCCTCTTTTTTCCTACGGCGTCCTCGCTTGAGAGGAGACACCGCCTACAGGTCCCTTTAATCAACTTCGACTCGAGCGATCCGTAGTCTCTCGTTGTTAGCGGAGACAGGAAAAGGGCAGAGTGTCCTCGGCGGATGACATTTTCGATCGCTTGAAATATTCGGGAAGACCTCCGTCGGGACGAGCGACTGGTCTCATCCGGGGAGACCAAAGCGTGTTCCTTGCCGCGTATGAAACGCGTACAGGCCTGGCAAGCAGCCTTTTGCGAACTCCCTTCAGAAATGTCACTCGGTCGTCCATCTTTCTCTTGCCGCCAACGTCCTTCGCTTTTTTGAACAATTACTCGCGCTCGTTTATCGCGAGCGTCTTAGCGTTTACTTCAGCTGTTTCGCGCGTTCGTATTATCGATGCATCCTGAATCGTTTTTTTGTCGTATTTTTATCGTATCGATATTTTTGTCGTATCGTTGAGACGAAGAGTTTCTAAGACCGAAGGTTTCTTATATAAATGACATTATTTATAATAAGTGGCACAAATTTGAAAAAAATACAAGTTAATGGTAATTTCTTAAATGGTATGTGTACTTTTATTTGTAACGAAACTCTATGTTGTAGTAGATCTGAATGATCTAAAGTCGGAAATGATATAAAGATTCTGTCATTTTTTACATGTATTGCACCAAGTCAGTGTTGTAATTAAACTTTCGCAAGAAGAATTCCAGTGATTTATACATAGACATTACAATTTCAATAGACCCTGTAGATTTAGAAAGTTATCGCGCTTTAAAATATTCTAAATTACAAGTTTGGAAATTTTCTTTACTGTACGATACCAATTTATTAATTTACAATTTTAAAAACGACGTGTCTGTATGCATTTAATATACTGCATACGACACTCATTCGAGTATTTCGTTCACCGCGTTAATAATTTTTCTTGTAAAAAGATGAAAAGGAGAAAGAAGTTCAAATAAGAAAGTTACCCGTGTCAATGTCAATCTAGGAGGCGTCGGACCGTGAACGGCGAGGTTAGTCGATGATCTGACATTTTGCGAGGTATGATACTGTCGGCGGGTGTCAGAGCATCTGCGCGTGGATAGCGCCTGTGTACACGTCGTAGGTTCCAAATGCGTCGTAGCCACATAACAGAAATGCCACGGGAAACAGATAGAGAAGTTATAAGGACGAAATCGCTATATGTCTTAGATGGAAGCAGGGGAAGTTATGATTGAATATCATTCGTTTCCGTTTTCGATGAAATGGAGTGACAAAGCTACCAACGAATGTCTTTATATCGCCCATTTTTATCATCTTGGCTCACCTCAAAGCGACGTCTGAAATCTTATAGAAATAGGAATCAAAATTCATGTGACTTTTGGACATTAGTCGTTAGTCATTTCGTTGTTAGTATCAATAAAGTAATAGTGTTTCATAACAATTATTAGTAACAAGTTCGGTAACAGAGCGAGTAAGTCGACGAATTAGAAATCGACGCAAGATTGTTAGACTAACTATGAAATGTATTCGTTCACGGTGCCTGTTAATACATTGTGATAATATTGTTACTTGATAAGAACTTAAATTTGTTGAGCTTGTGATTGTATAATTCGATCCAACTCAATTAGGATCTGAGAATCATGACGATTCAAATTCAACAAACTCGGACGCGTAGAATCCATCGAAACTGATCAGAATCCAAAGATCGCGATATAACGAGCCTAACACTATGTTAGCTCGATCCGTGATGAATCTAACCACGTAACGACAGGTAACGAATCCAGAATTATCTCAATCTGGACTAGTATGGTATCAATTGTATATGCTGTATTTAGGATGTTCCCAGCTAGATCCGCCATCTCGAGAGTGATTTGAACTCTATCTGTTTGATTTGATTTAATACCAATTCAATCGAATGCGATCCGATGCGAGGTTTTCAAGGGCCGTGGTAATTCTAATCAGGTTCTGTGAATTCAGTATGATCCTAGCTAGGTCTGGCAAGTTGAAGCTAACGCAGATCCTATCCCGATCTATTAGGTTCGAAATAACTTCAGCTGCAATAATTCCAGTAATTCCGGAGGAATTCTCGAGTTCCGGGTAGCGTTATTCGAGTTTCATGATTTCGTGGTTGTACCAGTCATGCCCTATCAGCTTAAAATGGTATCTACCGGATATCGCGGTTTCACAATTATGTTCCTTCGAAGTGCGTAGGTCGTTTCAGTTGGAAATAAAGGTATGCATCGAATTGTGGTTTTTTTAAGTATCGAAAAAATGTCGGGCTTTCAGTTTCAATGTTTTTCCCTTCTCAAACGCAGTGCCTTTTTTTTTCTTTCCGTGTACTTTCGACTAGTCGCGCTATTTCTTATTTCGTTTTCCGTCTGGTTGCAGTCGTTCTCATTTTCCTTTCTTTTTCTTCGGTTTCGAATCTCTTGCGTTAACTTACGTTTTTCTTTTATTCGTGGAATACTTTTCTAGAACTTGTACGTTGCGACAGCTTTATCTTCCATTCGTTGTTCCTTCCGGGTTTCCCTTTGCTTGCCAAGAAACAGGATGAAAAAGGAGGGAGATCAAGAGTGGCCGCAAAACATATAGCATACGTGGCTAGCAGTGTATCCAACAGTTTCTTTCTACTCGATCGTTCTACGAAATCCCCTCATACCTCTTCTCGATTTGATTTGTGCTCGGCCTGGTACAACCAGCTTTATTGTCCAAGACAGTAAAATGCACAGCCTCTCGTGGCCGATTTCTTTCGTACGTTCGCCTCGCGATACCCTCCTTTAACTTCTGTTTAATACCATAATTTTTGAGGGGGGAATTTCTGCGCAATCCATTTTCTCGACCACGCCGCGCGTACCTCGATAAAACGATTCCGCTTTAACGATTCATGCGTCTTATAGGACATATACCATGCTTTTTTATTTTCTTATTACTTAAATACAACTACCTTTTTTATTTTCTTGAAATACTCTGCTTGCCGATGGAAGACAAGTGTTTCCCATTTTCACTTTGTCGACGTGCAATAAGATAGGATTATTTGAGTCAGAAGGACATTTGGACGAAGCCAAGTCTCTTACCTTGTAATTTATTAAATTCGATTGCGAACGAGTTTTAGGCGACTTATATTTAAAAACAGATTATTCCATCTGCTGTTAATGGCGCGATAAACAGTGAGATACATCGCGTACTTACATTGGACAGTTCTTCTTCTACGAGAATATGACTTTTGCTCGTCAAAAGGAAATTGTTTGTTGAATGTTAATATCCTCATTGTCAGTTAATATTGTCATCGTGTAATTGTCATACTTCGGTACCCGGTATATATTACTTTATTTCCGGATCTTCTTTTGTTATCTGTTTCATTAGATTTTGTGTAAATAATCTTATTATATAATCATTAGGAATCATTTTCTCGTTTTTCATATTATCTTTCGTTATATCTACAGTACACGATATTTTCTCATTCTTTCTTTATTACGTTACCTTTCGGAAACTCCACTTACTGTCAATTGCCTAATTTCATTAGAAAAGTACGCGATTAACTTTCATTTTCCAAGAAAAAATGGTTCGCTCCTATAAGTTGATTTATTGCAAGAAGTACACATAAATACCGACGAGCGCCAAGGATAAATGTAAAAAGCAGTGTTCGTAACATCATCGCGTTCCTGCACTTTTCGATTGTGGCTTCTGAACTTTCCTCATATACAACAAATTTGATTACTCCGTGGAAAGTTCAAAATTGAATTTTAAGTTGTTGAAGTTCCTATGACTCGAATAATCCTCGCTGTATTTTAATCAATGGTCTTTGTTTATCCGCCTGTTCAATTACATCATCGTGGTAGAACGCCGAACAATCGTCGTTGCGAGTTTCGGCAACACCTACAAGTTGCGCAAGTGTTGCTGCACGGGCGAAGCCCCGCGGCCTTTGTCAAGATCTCTTCTCGCAATTAAGAAGTTATCGGCTACAAGACGTCGTCTGTTGGCCCTTCTAGCTATCGATCATCGTCTCGTCTAGGATTCTCCGGTTCTCCGTTGTTCTCGTCTCCACCAATTCTTTCCACTCTCCCCTTTTCTCATCCTCCCCGACCATCGTCGTCCCTTCTCTTTATTCCTTTGCCAAACAGCCAACGTCACCGGGTATCGGTTATGAATTATTCATGATAAGCGAGCCGACGTGGGCACGAACGAAAAACCGGGTTATATTCTGGTCACCGGACGCTGTACATAACCGAGAGAAGAGGCGTGTGTGCGCGAACGAAAACGCTTTGCAGTGTGATTTACGCTAATTTCGGCACCGATTTACACGCTCGACCACAGCCAGGAAGCCGGTAAGTGCGCGGACGCATCCTTCCGGCCAGTGTCGCGTGTGCGCTTTTTATCGCCGCTCCGCCAACAAATTTCCCACCGTCGCCCTTCTCTCTCAGTTTACCCCCCATATTTCTCTGTCCGGTTGTACGAGTCAGAATTAGTTCGCCGTTACCTCATGCTAATGAACGCGAGTGCTGATTAAATTTCTATCTTTTGCCCGTCGGTTAATATTCCTGGCAGCGAGCGCGGCGCAAAAAGGGACGAGGGTGTAGCGCGCGGTAGAAGCATTGGGCTGAGCGCGTGTTTTATTTACAAGCTCTTAGCGAATTCATTGCTGCGGCTGTTTGCTAGGTTTTACGAGAACCGACGGAAATGTTCTGTATTTTTAGCGGGACTCGAGAAATTGTTGAAACGACGTATCTCGAATGCCGGTCCTTTCTCTAGTGTCTTGCGTCATGTTTATTTTAGCATTGCAAGTAACAACGATTATAGTTTGGTTCTTTTTATGGATAATTTCCTATACAAAGTTGATAGGATTGTTGCATATGAAAATGTTTTAAAAGCGAAGTACGTCCGAAAGTATCTGTTTTCCATGAAAAATTTCATGATATTGCACATTTTTCTGTTCACACGTTCGAATTGTACGACGAAACCGATTCGGTTTGCAGTTTAAAAATACACAAAGATATACAATGTCGTTTAAAAATTGAAAGATGGGCGTTATTTAGGAGAAAAGATATTTGCAAAGATTCTCTTTGCGCGAAAGATACTTTACCCACTGCGCGATGAATATTCGTCTGAAACACTTTCTTGTTCAATTGCCGGAACCAAATCGAACATCGTGGCAACAAATTCATACCGCGTCCTATGTATAAATTCAGTATGTTTTTACCTAAAAATTTACCTAAAAATCCACTGTTTTATCAACAACATCGAGAACTCTGTTTACCACAGTTGCACAGATAAAAATGTTTAAATCTAGACTGTTCCTGGCAAACTGTTTTTTACGCAACATCCTCATAGATATTGATAATTTTCCAGCGATAGAATAAATCGAAATATTCCCCCGCTGTTATGCGTATACACACGTTGGTCGTTTCTCAACGTTCGCGGCTGGTCTCCCCATCAACCCCCTGTTCTGTCCCTCTGCCTCTGCCTCTCCCTCTCCCCGTTGCCACATAATTATCAGACGACGCTTTCATTGACGTCGTGCGGTGCTATTTTCACGCGGCGACCGGTAATAAATAACGCGCGTAATGGGATCGGAAAAACGTGTTCACGGATGGTCGTGTAGATAGCGAAGAGAGAGAGAAAAAAACAGCCTGCGAAAAAATTCGAAATGGAGCCGGTTGCCGATACAAGCAGTTGGATTTGAACACGACCGGATACATTTAACGTTGGAACGCGTCATCCATCGTTAAATCCATTTGTCACTGTCCAAATGAGCACGGTGTCCTACTACCTCTTTTCGTGCTCGCGAATCCTTTCATCCTTCGTCGCTTTCGATGGCATCGGTGCGCGAAAATCTCACATAACGTTCACGAGGGATCGATCATGTACGAGGGATTAACCACGCGCGCCAAAGGAAAACGTTTTTTTTTTTGCGTTAAAAAATGTGTAAATGATGGTTCCAGAGTTTTAAGAATCCCTCTTTTTTCCTTACCTTTTCGCTTATCCGTAATTTGTTTGCAAAAGGCCGTTTTTTGTTTAGTCGCAGACGACGAGTTTCATTTTTGGTAAATTTAGAGGCTTCCAAAATTCGTAATTTTTTTATCACGACACGGACGGCGAAAAGTTTTGTATTTAATAAACAGAAGAAGATAGTTTGGAAGTTTTAAGAATATTCTTCTTATTCCTTACTTGTTATTAATCTATTCTTCGTAAAGCGAGTAGATATTTCCTTGTTCAGTTATGGCTGGCGAGTTTAAGGTTTAACGTTCGGCGAATTTAAGAGTTTCTAAAATTCATCGTATCGAAGGATATTTGATATTAACGCTGTCTTTATCGATTTAAGCGCTCGCGATGGAAAGTTTTGTTTTTCCATAGAAACGTAGGATGTCGGTAGTAAGACACTAAAGTGGCTTAAAAAAGTGACTGAAGCGAGCGCTGGTTAAAACAAAGATATATTTTTCACCGGTTACCTGGTAATGAAACTATATTTAATACGGTGTTACCTCGTTTACCACGTATTTATGGGCCCCGGTATAAAAAAAGGTAATCCTCCAATGGTTTTGAAGTGGCGTAAAAAGCATCGTGACTAATTTTGAGGAGCAAAAGTATATACGACAGCTTCATAATGATCACGGTGTATTAAACCTCGTATAGAACGAATATTTGAATTTTCGAAACATTTGTTAAAAGCATCGAGCTAGTTTTAACAAGATTTCGCTAATCGTATGATTTCAAGAGCCACAGATTCCTTCGAGAATTGCTCGAAACGATTCGAAATCTTCGTCTACATTTCATTGTACGTAAAATCTCCGCGTTCGATGACGTGACCATTTTTAACGTTTCCAAAGATTCCATAAGAGAGCGGAGCATTGTTTCCTGTTAAACGATGCGTTTAACAATACTCTCGGATATTTCCGTTGATTTTTAATCGAACGGAAGACAATTGGCCGAAAGTCGGAGATGTAGAAAGCTGTTTGGAATATCGCCAAAGCGGTTCCGTGGCCGTTTTAAAATTCAATTAAAACGGTTACTGTTCCCCTGGAACGCATCACTTCCTGTACACATTCGGCGTTATTCGTTTTAATAAAGGCGCCCGGTGAATTACTCGCGTTGTCGGCCAACCAAGATTGGATCCCGCGGTAATTAAACGCCGAATGTGAACCGGTTCCGCGTAAGGTGTATAATACACCTCTCTCGTTCAACGTCGCACGGAAGTATAATTAATGCGCGTAGTAATACGTTTATTCCGACCATTTTCAACTGCCTTTCCGTCGGTACCCGTCATTTGTGCTTCCCGTTTGAATACATTAGGATAATCCTGAATTGCAGATGAACGGTTGAGAGGGTTAATCCAGAGTTATACGAATATGATACGCTCTGTGCTCCCTAAATCGTAACCAACTAAAATCGAGTTAGGGATACCGTGTTCTAGGAACGATTTATCCTCACATCGGTGGGCTACGTGTATATATTTCAATTTGTTACAACAAATTTTCACGCTACGTCACGTTTTCAACGAATAAATCTCTCTATCCCCACCTATTCAACTACGAAACAACGATGCGCGATTACGAATTCAAGCCCCGTATCTCGGCTTCGTCGAATTAACGGTACAACGAAACAGATGCTCGAACCTGGTTCGAAAATCCGGCCGCGTTTTCAGCGCGAATCCAACGTCGAGTTGACACTTTGACGCAGAAATGTATTACACCCGAGGGGTGGGGGGGAGGAGGAGGGAGAGGAGGGGATGTTACGGCGCAGGGGGGTTGCAGCCCGAGTTCGGGGCCGAGCGCGGCTTTCGATTTTTCCGGAGGAAATTAAGAGAGCGAAGATAAATGGAAAACCGTTTGCAAAACGGTTTACGTCATAGTTCGGTAGTTAGGATAGAAAAAGGGGGGAGAGGGTGTGAAGAGGCAAGGGGAATGCAGCATCCAGCAAAGCTTATCGACGCATCTGTGTGAGACTGTGTGCGCGAATTTGACGTCACCGGCTGCCCCTCTCGCCCTCGCTCCCTTTTCTCTACCCCGTCGGTGTGACGCCCTCTATGTGGGTTATGACGATAGCAGGGGATACGCGCTCGGTTAACCCCTTGGCTGTGTACGTATTTGGTTCAAGCTTGCGAAAACAGCGGCGTGCACGATGCGAAGGCATCCCCTGGCCAACTTTGCACGCGCATAAATACAGGCACACCGTTACAAAGATAGACACACGCGCTGCCTTCAACGCCCGTGTGCGTTAATTTCCCGCGCTCCTCGCTCGGCTATTTCTTTTTTCTTTTTTTCGTGTCCGTTCTCTTTCCCTTCGTCCCTCTTGCAGCCTATTCTCTTTTCGCCCAGCCAGAGATCACTGATTCTCCACGAATCGTGATTTCACCGTGAAACAACGTAAAAGTTTGGAAAAGCGGGCGCGAACGTCGGTGGAAAGTTTCCCAACCCATAGGCTGTGTTTGCGCGTTTCGACAAAAGCCAGACGGCTGCCTCGCAACATAACGAATTAGAGAAATTTTAACATGGCCCGACGAGCAAGCCTGTTTTTTAAACGGGTTCACGCGGATCGTAAAATTTTTCGCCCATTCTTTGCCCTTTGTTCTTATCTGGTTTCGAAGCGATGTTGTCAAGGTGGTCTGTAATTAAAGAACGTGGATTCTAGTAATTTAAATGCAACCGGAGGTGTGTGCTCCCGTTACTTTGAAAGACGTAGCGAAACGCGACAAAGAAAACGAATCAAGGAAAATTCCTTGATCCACTCGACGTTTATCGTTTGTCGACGACGAAATCGTGGCATTGGCGCGCGTGGGCGTTCACGACAGAAGAGAAATCGGACGACAGCGAGAGAGGCTTTCAGTTGTGGATCAATGAAAAACTTAATCTATTTGTTTCGCATGCGTCTAAATTTGTCTGTGTTCCTTTGTGTGATTGTTTGTGGGCTGAAGCGAACGGTAGGTAGCGCTCGGTTAATCTTCCTTTCATCCTTGTTTCTTGTTTCAGGGCGGCTTAAGGAGAGGACCATCGCAGTGTGAGAGCGTCGTCGCTTTCGAGGCAACCACGTCCGGTATTTAGGTAAGCGACACTGTTGCGGGCGTCGACGGACGATAAGAAAGACGAAGAAGCCCTATTAGACGAGCGACCCTGGCGGCGCTTAAGTCGCTATCAGTCTTGCCTCTGTTCTCGTTTCATCCCCTCTTTTTGTCCTCGGCCATTATCGTTTGACTTCAAATTAACCCGAAAAAATAACATTTTCCAGTGGCGTCCCGTCGTGCGCCATCGTTTTCACTGAAAGACGGAACGTTTTAACGGAGGAAAACATTTGAAACGTGCTTTCCGCGCGAAAGTTCGTGTGTTTGGTTTGTAAATATGGGCGGAACGTCGACAGAGAAAAGGCGAGAAAGAGCTTTCGAAACGGATTTTGCCATCGTGGCGTTTCTTTAACTCGTTCGATGATACTTTCAAGAATGTTCAGCTGGTGCTGTGCTTGATGTTATAGTTCATGGAATCGAACATCTGCCTCGAGTTACGTGTTGCAGTGTTAATGAACGCTTGAATCGACATTTCGAACGCTTTAAACAAGTTTTTACCGACTCTCCTATTTGAAATTTTGATGCTCTGTAGATATGGATTTAAGACAAATGTTCTAGAGAGATCTGTACAAATGTAGCGGTATTGGACATATTTTCCGAATTTTCAGTTTCGCGTTTATTACGATTAATATTACGTTTAGTTGAATCGAACGTTTGCTCCGACTTACGCATTGAAATGTCAATGAACGCTCGTTCGATTGACATTTCAAGCATTTTCGGAATGCAAAAGAAGTAAAAATTCATTCGTTTTAGAGTTTGTATATTTGTAAATAATCGAAGCAATCTAAAGAAGGATTCTACGAGGATTTCTAAAAAATTCAATATTCAAAAATTGAATATGTTGGTACTGCAGATGTTTTCCGTATTTTTAATTTCCGTTATAGATCGTCGAATCCAACGTCCGAGTATAAACGTCAATAACCACTTGAGCTCGAATTTCCAGCACTAATAAGAATTAATTCCTTAAAATTCTTTCACTTCAAAATTTATAATTTTATAAATACGATAATCGGAGAGAAAAGATTGTAAGAAGAATTTGGGAAAAATTTGCAAACGAAATTATCACAGGTTTCTAAATTGTTTCTTCTCGGAATATCCGCGAATCTTAAGATCTCTGATAAAGCCAGCCACAACGGAGCCTCGGGATTATTTCCCTAAAGGGCGCGGTTTAGATCCGGAAGCTTCTAATAGATTCAATTGCAAACACCTGGCCCGTGAAAGTCTCAAGAATCTCATTTAGGTATTGGGTTTGCCGCAGGGATATTCTTGGGTTTCTTGTTAGGAAAGTGGAAGCATCGCTCTAACAACACCAAACAAGTTTTTTAATTATTAAAATACATATAGCGAGTCGTACTTCAGCAATTTTTTTCATCGTGAAACGCTGTTTTTAACGAAGAATCCGCAAGAATTATCTAACAACCCTACTATCATTTCCAAAGAATCTTCGCTCATTAAGCCATTGAGATCTCTGCCGTGTCACTCCTTTCTCGAAATCTTCTTCTACATTTAAACCAGAAACCACTTCTACGAAACTAACTCGTATGTCAGCGAAATTAGGAACGTCCTTTGCTACAAAAATCCAGTTTTATACCGCATAAAACCACGAGGATAGCATCCGTTAGAAAAAGTCAGGGCAAAAAAATCCCGGAGCATCCCCTTCAACGAATCTCTTGACGTTGGACGATCGCACGATCTCAATTTCGCTTCGCGTGAATTCGTCGGTTGTGTCCAGCCATACTAACGGTCCTGCTCGTCCGCATAGAAGGACGAACGACGGGGTTGTATACGTCAAACGATTGCCGCGATGTAACGAAGACGAGGACCAGAATGAGAACGACGGCGAGGGTGAGGGCGAGGGTGAGACACGGCTCATTAAACGTCGACCTCCTCCCTCGGCAAACGGACCGACGGTACAAGAGCTACACACTGGAAATTGTTGTGCAAATACGACTACATTTATCCTGCAGCCTCTTGGCAAGCGCATATATTATTCAACGAGGAATACTGCGCCTTTCTCTTTTTCTCCGTTCAATCTTACCCCCGCGCGCGCTTCGTTTATTTTATTCTCCTTGTTTGGCATGGGCGTTTTAGACGACGAGCACGAGTCGAAAATCTCGTCTCGAAGTCTCGAGAGTCTCTGGCCTGCTTACATCGTAGCAGCGACGTTGGCAACGTCTTTCACGTTGGATCGTTTCAGGATCATGGTTCCAGATACGATCACGCGCATACGGGTCGACCGACTTACGTGTTTTACGACGGAATCCACGGGACGCTGGTTTGGCGCGTGATAAACGTGCGCGCCCGCTATCAAACATAAAATTAAGATCGCGGAAAACGGGACGCGTTTGAGTCGTGTCGGTCGGTGTACTTGCTTTTTCCCCCTCTTGCACGATACGTCGTTCTTTTTCCACGGGATTTGCGTTAATCCTGCACTCTCAGACTTGGTTGCGTCATTCTATCTTACACACGTTAGATCTTCTTTTAATTTGCTATTTTTTCGAAACTCTTCTTTGTTTCTTTCTATTCGAGATATGTAAATTGCGAAGTTTCTCGATTTATTATCGATTCTCTTTGTTGTTGACGAAACGAACGAAACGGATCGCAACTTTTATACCTGAACGAACGAGTTGGCTGGAAATCGAAATCGTATGTGATTACAAGCTCGTCAATGGGGATGACAGCCGGCTCTTTATCGTCATTCGTTGCACTCTTGACCGTGGCCGTGTTCGCAGTGATGGACGTAAATAACGAGACTGCGCCAGTCCACATGAATAAGAGAGATCGTAGATACGCAGCGAGACAACAAAGACACTGTTCTTGTTGTCCTTATTGCTACTCGTTGGCCTTTTTAGCCGTGACGCGTTTCACGATCACGAACGCGAACGATTAACCAAGATCGAAGATACAACGGTCGTCGACAATGACTACAACAACAAGAACGACGGTCACGACGACAACGACACGCGGGGCCGGGCCGCTTCGTCGGGAACTAACTTCTCATTGTCTTTATTGCAACTCCATGGTCGGCTTATCTGCGGGACACGCGATGTTCCCAAGAACTCTCGTAGATAAGAAGTTTTTCGTTCAAAACAGCAAAGAACATCTTCGTCGTGTTATTGCTATGATTATCGTTACGGTTGCTGCTTAAAAAAAGCTCGCATTGTTCGCGGAATACGGCAGAGAAAAAAAGTCCCCCTTATGGTTGAACCATTTTCGGTAGACACGTAATTGTCATAGTTTCCTCTCAGCACGTTCCTTCGTCCTTTTCTTCGTTCTATGCGCAAAGTTTTCTTTCATTAATCTCTCTTGTCCCTTTATGCCCTCTGAGTCCTGTATCCGCGTCGATTTTCGATTCAATGCTGTGTTGATACTTTTATCATCGTACAAAAGCTCTCACCGTTTCGATATTTATCAGAATATGCCTTGAAATTAAATTTCTCTTGGAACATCGTGAAAGGGGTGGAAATTCCGTTACGTCGAAGCTAGAGGCCAACGAGAAAGGATCTGCGGGGATCGAGAACGCGCGAAGAAAGTCGCCGGACGAATTTCAAGGAATAACTCTTCTATATCGTGGTGGTGGGGGTGGCGGGGGCGTAGGGACCATCGGGGGTAGGTTTTCTCATAAAAGTTTCTCGGCCGAGTCGACGGCGCCGTCTCGTATTTCGCTGCAAGTAAATTCTCGTTGTCCTTATTACGATTCGTGGTCGGCTTATCCGAGGAGCACGCGATGTGCCTGGGAATTTAGATAAGCATCCCTTGGCCTAGACCGTACGAACGTCGGAATCGGAACTTGTACACGACTTCCACCTCTCTTCTGAAACCTTCCCTGCATCGTTTCTCAGCCAGGTCGACTCGTTTAAAGACGGCTATTAGACCAGGTGGGCCAAGGAACGGCTACTATGTATTTCTCCGGGTAGCTTTAAAAATGCATAGCTACCCCCTGCGGGGACGGTGTATGTGTCGTTCGACTATGAACTTAGTCGTTTTTCTGCGTTAAACGCGAATTACTATGTTGGAGAGTTACATTGGTCATAGGATCCATCCCGCCGTGCGAATCGGTTTATAAACACGTCTGTTACTGATCCAAGTTTCGTTATCCAAGTAGCGTTATATAAGTAGTAATGCAATTAAGTTAATTATAAATTCGAATGAAAGTTAAATATTCAAAATTCACTTCATAGAAAGATTCATTTCGTAGACTAGTACTCGTAAGATGTAAATGATCCATTCTTATTATACTTATGCATTGAATGTTCATCAGCTGGTTTTGAAGCTCAGTATCAAAACTTTGATATTTCACTGAATCGAATTGCTTCCGATTGGTAATCGAATGGCGACAGTCAGAAACTTTTATTAAATTGTTTTAGGAAATTGGAGAAAATTATACCGAGTTACGGGTAACGAACAGAATTCCCATAAATGTTAATCTCAATTTAAAAATAATAGAGAGAAGCGATTCTAAATAAATGGTGTAATTCTGGTAAGTGCTTCTAAACCGGGTGTTCGATTTTGCCTGAAGGTATTTATAGGCGGCTTGAATTTGTTGTGCTTCGATTCCGACGTATCTAAAACTACTGCTCCTCTTTTTGAAACGTTTGAAATATCTTGCGCCTTCTTACCTTTTAAGCAAACTTATACAACTGAACAAGTTGTTAGAAAGGTGTTGAGAATTGTGAATCTTAATCCCCGAAATAAATGTATAGGAACACTTAGATTACACTTAGAATCGATATCAAAATAGTTTCAGATTTATTTGATATGTGATTTACAAGATATTCGTCGATACACATTTGCACGCGTCTCGGCACTCTCTTTGTCTCACCATCTTCTTTACCACACTACCAACGGAACAGTTGCATTCTTCTGTTTTACGAGACGCTGTGCACGCACATACTCTCACACACTCATACTGATATATGTGTGTGTTACTACTACGCGGCTAATCTAGTGTAGTCATATCTCAATAGAAAGTAATGGCTAAATATCGCTATTGAGATATGTACAATTTCGTGTGCTGCACTAGATTGATCGCGTAGTAGTGACACACGTTCGCGAATATAAGTGTGTGGAAGTATGTGTGTGTCTCAAAAGCAGATGAATGTAACTGTTCCGTTGATAGTGTGGTATGGACGATGGTGAGACAAAGAGAGTGCTGAGACGCGTGCAAATGTATATCGACGAAGATCCTGGAAATCGTTTATTAAATAAATCTAAAACTATCGTTTATTCGACCATTCGCGGAGAGACACGATCGCGAGGAGGCACGTCAACGGGAATCGTAAATTCCCATTACGATTAGATAATCGACGCCACGAAATGATCGATCCCCTGATCTCTGTTACGACAATAGGGGTGGTTCAATTGAATTTATTAATGTTAACAGGCATAAATTAATGTTTATTCCAACAACTTCGTAAAGAAGATAGTTACACCGATGCGTATGTACAAGTTAAGTAAGTGATTGATTTAAGGATAGAAACTCGGTAATGACATGTTGACTATTCTAACGGTGAAGAATAAGCAATTTAAAGTGACGATGCTGTGTCGGACAATTTTGGTTAGGAAAGTGAGGGCAGTAAACATTGCTTCTGATTGGATAAAAGAAGGTTGGTGGACTAGGAAGGGTCTTAGCCGCTCTCGATAGATAGTTGCTAGTATGAAGTATCGTACGTGAGAAAAACTAACTTTCCCGTGTCTTCCCGTAGTAAACAATAGGCTTTGGAAACCAGTCGGTAAAAAGATGTTTGTACGGTCTGAAGGACCTTAGCTAGAAAATGCCTGAGATTTATGATAGGTCCTTAAGACTATTGAGGCTATGCCGTAAGGACGTGCGGACATCTGGTTGCTATCTTGCCCGCGGTGTGGGGGCCTGATCTAGGTAGAGTATCGCCCGACGTAACAACTATTTTAATAAACTATTCTATTCCTAAACCTCAGTGTTGCTTTACTTTTATTTCGGCACTTGAGATTCACAATTCTCAACAATCGTGAACGAAACAAACGAAGATGGCACATAGAAAATAACAAAACTTCTGTTTCGTTCAATTTCGAAATGGTAGATTTGAATATTTTAACTAGGGGAGGGGAGAAGAGTACAAATAACATAAAAGTACTGGGATCTGTGTCATATGTAATGTACGTGTTGAAGCTAGTAAAGGTCGCTTCTATGGCTCGTATAATTAACCAAGATCGATGATACTGAAGACGCGGGGCAACCAGCATTATCGGTTCAATGAAACAATCTTTGATGATCGACGCTTCGGTGTGGCGAGAACAGTGGGCCAGTTTGCTTTTCCGTCTTTGCTCGCCGCAAAGTTTGTTTGCTTTACGTAGGGTGGAAAGAGTAATTATCGTTCTCGCGAAGATTCAACAATCTGTTCCGTTCCTTTTCTCTGGAGCTGTTTGGAAATGACACCCGGCGAACGTTTCTCTTACCAATCATGCAAATATCTTGAATTCAACGATCCTCCCTTAGATTCTCTTAATTCCATATTTTTCACGCGTATAGCGGCCAAAATCTTTCTATATAGTTCAGTTTACGCTTCTGATTAATCTACGATGATTTAAATATAAAAACGCGATAGTGTCTTGCAATTTCATATTTTTATAAACGTAACTAATGCAATGGAATCTAAATAGATAATATTAGATTATCTAAATAAATAATAAAGTACCTGTTATTTGCTAGACAAAACATATCTTATTTCCAAAACATTTCCCTGTTCGCGAAACAGCAACGAATCGTTTTCGTCGCGACGATTGGCATTAACATCGCCAGTAGCAAGACATACGTTGCAGCTATAAAGAAATGTAGCGATACAGAAGGAAAGCGTCTCCCTTATCGCTCGACATTTTAACCATAACACAAAATGTATCTTGCTTTACTGTTCGTTTCGTAGACTGAACACCGGCATAGACGTATCGCACCTCCCTGTCTAATAGGCTACGTTTACGCTTCTATGAAGCGACGATTCATAGACAGTGGGCCATAATTTCGCTGATTCCTATAAAATTACCTGTCTAAATCGAAGTCAATTTCACCTGCGTGAAACGAACGCGAAAGAGGTACATTCCGGGCGTTCACAGCGATAACGACTCAAACAAGAAAGATCGTTCGAGCGTCGACTAACCAACGTCGGGTCACGACTCGACGCAACAACGATGGTGGGTGCAACGAGCACGCTGCAGGGCGTTTACCATTATCTAATGGACATGCCAGTCGAATGCAACGAGCCGTTATTCTTACGTTTTACACTGGTCCCTCGTAGCCAGCAGGGCGTAGCTCCGTTATTAAAGTCCAGCCTCGTTCACAGCTTGGAGACTATAACCGGCTAGATTAGCCGGCCGCCCGTTTCTTACGTTAGAAATGCCGGTCGACCGGGTTTATACAGTCGTTTACGCGTTTCACGCTGCTCCAAGGAAGCTAGATGAAACGCTATAAATCCAGGTTGTATCGTTTCACGCTTGGAAACCTTAAAATGCTTTTTCCTTTTTACGATGACAGGCATCGTTGCATGCCTCGATGCTTCTTGATCATTTTCGCCGTTGAAGTTATGTTTCCAGTCTATAATTTACAGACATAACGGGCTTGATGTAGTCAACAAGGGTGGAGAACGTTAGGTTCGTTTTGTAATTGTGTTGCGACGTAGATTTATGAGTAGTTCAGACGATGTATGGTTGAGTGAAATATCGCGGAACTTGTGTCACGTTTTTGATGGCTTCGTTTGTAGCATTCGTCTTTGACTTCTTTGAGTTATCGTCTGACGTCTGGATCAGTTCCCTCTGATCTCTTTATTCTACGAACGATAGGAAAGAGACGAAGAAAAATTGCATTTTATTTAAACATGATAGTCGGTACTTGCCGGTATTTCTAATTACCACATCTGTGTCTTAGAAATAACGATCAGTGAATTGTGTGTTTGGATACACAAAGGAAGGGATAATGTTATTAACAGCGACTGATCGTTTGTAAATCTTTCGTAATAATAACTCGTAACGCTCAATGTACCGAGGAATTTAGTTTATCTCGAGGGAAATACTCGACTTTGAAAGAACTGGTCGTACTTTTGAAATATCCTCGCCTTGAAATATCACGAATCGCGGTATGTTTAAAAGTTTGTTCGACAGGCATTAATCAGTTATCTGGCGGAGCATCTGCAAGCAAAGCTGTAAATTCTAAACACACGGCGAGCAGAATTTTATCAACGGCCGTGAGAACCAGGGTGCCGACTAACGATAAGTCTGGTCGATCGGCCCGTAGTTGTAATTATAGCGTGATTTAATGGTGTCGGAGATGCGCGGCCGGGCTTAGAAGAAGCAGGATAAAGGCGGACAACTGTTATCGACGATAATGACGTATGGGTCTTCGTAAAATAGAGCGTGCACGCGAAATCACGATGATTTTGACGGGAATTGGTAAAGCGTGAGCTCGCGATCGATAAGCAATAAGCAGTAAATCGGGACTGCGCCTCTCTCGCAGCATGCAAATCATCCGAGGGCCTCTAATAAGTGGCTGCATAGCTAGAAAGGAGAAATTGCGCGATTTCGACCCGACGCGGGATTATGCATCGTATATACGTGCTACTGTAATCTTGGCAAATAACATTTTTCATTTCGGCTTCGGTTTTTGCCCGAAGAAATGCAGCTGTGGCACGCTATCATTTTTTCCCCTTCGCTCCGTTTTCTCTGATTCTCTCTGTCGATAATATCGTTTCCAAGTTTTTCATTTCCTACGATCGTTCTTTAATGGCAACTTTAGCAGGTTTTGTTGCTACGTTGTAGCACGGTGGTAATTGGACTGTGAATTTTTATGCAAATTCGTATTTTTCTGTGTACGATCGAACAAACTAAAGCCGAAGGTTTGTACTGTTAAGTACCATGAACAGCCTCTGCGTATTACAGCCAAGGTTTTCTCGCATAGCAATTTACCAGCTAAAAATATCATCGAATTAGAAAGAATTAACAAGTTCTTTTCTAAAAGAGAATGATCAATTGATTTACGTATGCCGTTAATAATATTAAATTGTATAAGAGACCTCAGCGTTTCATTTTAAATATTTCATACATTTTTGTATGTCACGTGTATATTTTAAAAATCTACAATCTAACGACAAATCATACGTCGATTACGAATGTAATAAAATAATTACGAACAATATCGTATTGTTAGGAAACGATTCGATTTTTCAGCGTAGTTTACGTAGTTTTAAAAATATTTCGTACAACGATGTAGTATTTATTCCTAAAATATTGCGTATAATGATCTGTTAGACAATTTCCAAGTTTCTGTTATATCGCAGCTAGCCGCGTGTTTCCACGAACAGAACACGGTCGTTCCGTGTAATACTTAATTAACTAATACACACGTTGTTTCTTCGCCCGCGTGAATGAATATTAATTAACGAGCGTTCCTCGGTTATTTGTGGAACACGGCTACACAACCACAGCCCCCGATGCATCGATGCACAGTGTTCGTTCGCAGCGTCGCGTCGTCGAAACCCGTCTTACAAAGTTCGAACGATTTGCGAACTGCAGTTCCACGCGAATGGCGTACCAAGACCTTGTCATAAAGTTACGCTTTATCGTGTTTCCCCTGACATGAACGCGGCTTACTTCGATCTGCCAATCACGAGTTCGGCTCCTGGAAACGCGAAGCTACCCGCGTTCGTGCCAGGATGTACAAAATGAAATCGACTCGAACGATCGTTCAGCCTTGCCTTCGTTTTCACGCGCTGGACGAACAGCCAAACTTGCATCGTTTCTTCTCAAATTAGTTCCATTCTTTTTGATACGATATCAGACTAGAAAGAATGTCATCGTTCTTATTACGTTTTGCTAAAATATTCAAATGTCGTTAATTTGTTCGTACTCGATATTGTGCGCTATTTAATTCAGACAAATTATCAATTAAATACAGTTTAATAATACACGAGATAGGTAAGCGATCGTCAATTAAATCGATTGCATAAATGATGAATACGTTACAATTTTGATTATCCGAACCAATCGTGACACAATTGTGTTTTCATATGAGGAAAGATCATTTGCTTCAAACTATTTTATAAATATCGTTCTGCGAGGAGAAACAAAAACTGTTGGATAAAAATTGTGATAATTTATTTCACTTTCTATTCTCGTTTCCTAATTATTCTTATAGAGGATCATTTGCAAATTTTTCGCTAATCGATGTTCCGATAATCGATCGTTCTGACTCTGATAATCGAGGTGTTACTGTATACTTGCTTTCGTTAAAACTATTTCTAATTTTAGTGCGTTATGATCTTCGTGCAAAAGAAATCCTTGAAAATTGACAAAGGGTCTAAAAAAAAAAAATTTCAATTTTGAAGGAGCTCACGCAAGAAAATACTCGAAGAAGTAACAAAAGAGAATTATAAAACGACTGGATCGCGAAGTAGCGCGAAAGCTTCGTTCCATAGCGACATGGAAACGTTTGTAATTTATTTCTGTCGTTCCCGATAGGGCAGGTCAAGTGTAGAGAAGAAAAGGCAAAGCGGTGTGTATCATGCCACTTCCGATAAGCATAGCCCTGCAATTGCCAGCAGCTTACCTATATGGTTGTTCTAACACGCAATGAAGATCTGCGTTCACGATAACGGCCACTTTAGATTCGCTTTTGCCTATTCCTTCTCTATTCAGCTATCCTCCATTCGTTATATTACACATCGACAGGGCTATCATGCGGTCTTAATTTCGCCATAGGAACATTGTCAGTCTATGTCCATTCGGTCTTTAACGTTGATCTCTTTAGGTTATAGCGTATAACACTAACGGCCGTGTATAATTCGTGTGTATCACGTTACATTTCCATAGTGGCACATAAATTTTTTTTATTTCTGGAATATGTGCCACTAGAATTCCAAGACGTTCTAGAAACTTGTAGAAGGTTATTTTACACCCTGAAATACTTTTTCCACGCCTTTTTCTGTAAAACCTTTGCTTTCCTACGTGTTCTGATTTTTGCTACCTCTTTTTTTTTTACGGTGTCGCTTATTATTTTCATTGCCAGTATTTTTCCCCCTTTATTTTCCTTTTCTAATGTTTCTTCGTCGCTATAAAAACAGCATAATGAAACATAATTTCAGCAGTAAAAATTGTTGAAATTTTTTCCCCGATGACCTTGTCATGTCCGTTTTATCGTCGGAATTCTTCTTTCTTCATAGGGTTGGTGTTCCATTTTGCTAGAACTCCTACTATCCCTTCTGCGGTAAGATTGCTTCCCTCTTTTTATACAAGTCTCAATTTCATCACGGTAGAGTGTACCATAAGAAGCTATTGCCGACGTGAAACCCGCAGAGTGATAGATTATTTCCTACCACTAATTTGGGATGCCTGTTGTTCGCGGAAGTAGTTAGAGCTGGGAGGGAATCCCCAAAAACGTCTACAGTAGTTAGGTAGTCGTATAGGCCGACTTGAAACAGAATTCGAGAGAACGACTACCGATGACAGTGTGCATGAACACTGTCTGTCGTAGGTATTCAATCAAGAGACGTTTTTTTTAGAGTCGTTTTAAATATTCTAGTATTTGTAAGGATCGAAAGAAGATTTATTAGATTTATTAAGATTAATTAGAATCGTGAAAAATACGCAGTTTTATCCATTATTTCGTAAAGTCTGACGATCGATGCTTCTCTTCCCATCTCTCCCGACAAGTCGATTAATTTTCAATAACGCACACACGAAAGAACGCTTTTTATGAACACTTTAATGAACGCGTACATCAATTGACGTTCTATGCGAAACAATCGCATTGGAATGTGTAAGTACGATACATAGGTATTTCATATGTTCGATATGTAAATGGGATAATATTAAATATACGATGTAAAAATAACATCTTGATTACGAGCGATAAAGTATTAATTATAAATCCTAGTTCACGATCGATCATCGTACGTATGTAGATGATGTTTATGTAAATTGTCTCATATTTTTTAACGATATAACAAACGCTGGTAGGTAGAAAAAATACGGCGAAATCATAAAATCATCTAGCGGTATGTACGCTGTACATATGTTTAATCGCTTCAGTGAATAAATTGACAGATGATTGATTGATTGCGAAGATTATAGCCGAAAATTTCAGCGAGAGATGCACGAGGTACATTTAGCCTTAGCTCGTTTATATTGAAAGGGACGGAACACTGTAATCGGCTCTATGTTACTGCATTAATCAGTATCGCTAGTTGATACTTTAATTTACAATTCCATTATGTCAAGGTGATTCAATTTTGGATGATTCCTGTCCATTGTAGAATGCCGATTCTTGTCTGAATGTTGCCTTCCGTGGATATATCTAGAATGAAATTAATTCTTTTTCATCAGATACGCGGACATACTCATTCTTCTTCCTTGCATATTAAAGTACCGTGTTTCATTCTGTCGCTATGAATATTACAATACCATAACTCTTTCCCACCATCTGTTCGCTATTATCCTTTTATTATTTCATACATCAACTAAATTCACGCACGCACGCATAACCATGATTCTAAAATAGAATTCTAAATTATTTCTCGTAATATATACTCGTCCCTTATCTTTCGTTCGCATTTATAACAATCTTCCAGCTCGTAAGGTACGTATGCTCAAGCTATCAAGTTATCTTTCAATTTATCTTGTTCCAAAGTCATAATTTAGACCGGAGAATAATCTTTTTCTTATTCATTGTACCGGATAATTTCGCTTTAACCAGGATCTTCCTTCTCTCGAAATTAAGGTCCACGTTAATAAACAATACGTTCGCTATTTTCTATCCTCGAAGATTACCTTCTTCTACACAGTGACGTATTTTTCGTGTCATATACCTTAAAATGGGCATACCGCACGAATCTCTTCCGGTCTATTCACTCGCTTTGATAATTACACGTTGATTAAAGTTTCCCTCCTCTTTCAACAAATATATCACGTATCTGCTATATTACGAGTACAGCATGTATTCGTGTAAATATGAGAAATTTCTATCTCTAAGATACTAATATTATTCGTGACAAAAGTTAATAGATTCTATACCGTGGCTACAAAAGCTATGTGCACATGCCCTTATTTCTCTATTCCCTATTTTAATGAAGCGCTTCTTTATCAGATTCTACGTTTCAATTCAACAGCGTCGAATCTGTATATTATCTGTATGTATCTGTATGAAAGCACCGTTAAATGATACGAAATTTAATTTACTATAATATGAGATTTGATTAATTACCACGTAAATATTGTAACAAACGCAATGGTGTGCGAACGCTTTTCGTAGCCGCTCTATGTAACCGCGATATTTTCCCGATAAAAGTAAACGTTAATATTACAAAAAAATACCTGCATATTTTCGCCGATTGCCAGAACTATATTATTTTTAGTCAGATGATTCCATTCGTTTTTTTTTTTGACTGCCTCGACGGTATTAGTGTCAAATGGTTAATACCGAAATTCTGGAACAGCGGCAAATTAACCCTATCGTCGTCACCGATCGAAAACGTTGCTCAAAATTCGGTCTCGTTTTACCGGCAGGCAAAATCGGCTGGGCACGAGTAATTACAGGCGAAATCCTGAGTTTTGCCTTTATAATCGGCAGCTTGGTAATCCTCGTCCAATCGTTGAGCATCGATCAAGGAGCGTCGGCCGAACTGGCGGCCGCTGGAAATCGCGCATAGGAATTGCGATCGACGCGGCTGGTAATGCACTTTCCGATAATGCTGCCGCCGATGTAATCGCGCACCTCGTGCTTCCGTCTACAACGGCTAACCAATACGGACCACTGTATGCACCGGTTGTTGTTCGTCGATGTGTCGGGATAGAGCAGGAGAGAAGGAGAAAGAGAAAGAGAGAGAGAGAGAGAGAGAAAGAGTGAGAAAGGGGAAAGAGACAGAATGGATCCTCTCCAACGTGCAGAAGCGACCGGCTGCCGGATTACTTTGATTTCACTGTTCCTAGCTGCCGTCCGCGCGAACTCGTTCTCCGGTTAGCTGACGTGGATGAGGAATTAACCGCGTTACACAAGCCTCGGACAGTCGATGAAAATGGCTTTTAGTTACCGGCCCGGATTTTACTTCTCTCTTACCCTGGCCGTTGCTCGTTAGTGTTTAGCAATTTTCCAACGATATTTGATGGATTTTTTTTTTTTATGGACGACATTTATTTCGTGATGGTTGCATGACCGAGAACGATTTGGATTTGTTCTTGTACCCTGGAGAATTTGGATTCGTTTTTGTTAGTATTTTTGTTTATTTTCAGCGGAGTTTTTGATGCAGGTTTAAATGAAACAGATACGAATTTTTGTTTCGACCGATTAGCAAAAGAACATAGTTACTTTTACATTTTGGAAATTTTGTTTTGTTTTTTTTTGGGGGGGGGGAGGAAGCGTTCGTTTGGTTGTTCGGAATTTTTTCATAGAAGTTTATTTAAAAATAGGTTTACCGTTTGGTTTAAAATTTTAGATTTAGAATTATTTTCGTATTTTGCAAGTATTTAGGTCCATTTTCACTGAAAGGATGTTTCCTCAATTTTAGGGGATGTTTTGACAGTCTCGATTCGAGTAGACTCGATATTTTGTTTTAACCAATGAGATAACTTGTCTTACCTAAATTTTCAAGTACTTAAATTCTACTTAGTATTTATATTAGTGAATCTAAAGATCGTGAAAAGAACTTTGTGATACTAAGATCAATTTTGCAATCTTTTGCTTTTTCCATTTCTGCAGTATAACGATTTATGATTTCTCCGATCATTGGTGACATGTTTCTTATTGATTATTATTAAATTTCGCTTAAGATTCAACAAAAGTAAATTACATTTTGTACGATAATTTCATACTATGCTTTAATTATAACAAATTAATTCCATGCAATTCTAGCGAAGAATTAGCGCATAAACGTATAACTGTTCTCTACTTTTAACCTCATATTTCTTCAAATTGTTTGAACCTTTTAATCCATGAGTTTGAATAACTTACACGTTAGGGTTAGTTATATAAATAGGTATCTTTCATTGGTCGTAATTGATTACTCGGGAAGATTATACATAGGAGGGAACGTTAGGGACATTAAATATTTAGATCGATCAACGGTAACACAGAAGTGGAAAGTATGTTGACACAGCATGATCGCATCGACTTGCTGTTTGTAGTTATTCGCGTAATGTACGAAGCGTTATCGTGCAAATTTAAGCGCAGATATAGTATGACAGCTCCGTAGGATCATAAGTTCCGTCTCACATACAGAAACGAATTTCAACATTGTTCGTGCGGATTTTCGTTCGAATTATCGTCGCTGTCAATTAGTACGGATTAATGACATTTTTCACCGTTATTACTTCCATATACCTCCATATTATTTTCGTTCTATCTCAAGTTGAAACGTCAAGGATTGTCGCTTCTCTTAATTAACTCGAACGAACGAAATTTCATTGTGAAAATGATTATATATGTATATATAATTTAATGCGGAACTGAAAACATGCAGAAACCTGTTTAAATGTTATTTATTATTTTTGCCATCCAAGGCATATACTGTTTAAGTAACTGCGAAAGTACATAAGACCAGCTAAATTGTTATGAAAATTTTGTATTTTGACCGATTGCATTAATCGATCGAATTAAGCTAAAACAACTAGTATAATATTTACTATCTTTAGACAAAATGTAGAGAGTGTAGCAAATTCTATGGCAAATTCCCAGAAATTAATTGTTTAACACCGATTGCCTTCCTTGGCTAGCCGTAATTGGCTGGAATAGGATTTCGCATACGCGTTAAAATCTATTTTCTTAACCCGTGAACAGAAATTTCGACAAAGTACTCTCGACAAATTGGATGTTTTTTACCATTTTAACGAACGATTTACATCGTAATGTACGTCTGAGTTGCTTGTGATTACATCTCTTAGTTCTTGCGTTATTTGTTCACAATTCTTAGAAAGAGATTAAAAACGTATTCGGATCGCCAACATGTCTTTTAAACACCACATTAGGATCGACGTATGGATACGTAGGATCGACGTAAAGATAAAAGTACGATATCAAATCTTGGAGAAAACCAGAAAATTAAATTACATATATATCTTCTATATATAATATATATCTTCGTAGGAATTGCTTTCCTTTGCCACGTACGTCGACCCTAATGGAGTATTTAAAGGACATAATCTTCAATAACGAAACCTACAGCGAGTGGTTAATTCGCGACGCACACGAATACAGGATTTCGCGAATACTCTCGGGGCCATCTCAGCGGCAACGTGCAAAAACTACCGATTCCCGGATTAATCCAGGACGTGTCCGACACGAAGCTCGGCTATCCAACGAGACTAGACGAGGAATTAACAACGTTACGCAAAACTCGAGGAGAACGAGCTTCGGCCGGACACAGATTTCATCCGAGTTTCATGAAGTTGGTAATTTAATGGCCGAAACTTTCGAATTATCCGACGCATCTAAATCTCCGCGTTTCGTCATATACACATCTGCTTCCATACCTCCTTCATCGAGAATCGTCGCAAACGTTTATCCGATTTTTATAACGCTATTTTTATGGTATTAAATGCTTTCGTTTATCGCTGGAATCTGAAGATATTTTGAGTGCTTGGATATCCACTCCATCGAGACCCGAGTACTCGATAAGTTCTTACTATTTGGATACAGTAGAACTCCGTCTATCTAAATTCCATTTATTGGAGCGAAATTTTCGTCAATGCTCGATTAGCTGAACTTATGCTGTTTGGATTCACTTATCTGCACGCGACCTCTTATTACACGCGCGGAAGAAAAATAATAGGTAATGAGGAAGATTGGTGAGCTATTATGTACGTACTATTTATGAACTCTGATTATACATACAAGCTGCTTATCCTTCGACAAGTTTCGGTAAATAGACTTTTACCGTATTCGAGATTTTATATACTGGCTCCAAAAGTATTTATACATAGCCTTGTTTTCCAGTGAATCGTTTTTACGAGGTTCTACTTTGATTTTGCTACCACGTCAGATTTTTGTAAGATTTAACGCAATTGGATGCAAATAATTAATACATAGATGCTATAATAAATACAATGGTGAGCAAATATTTTCTGTAGCGACTGTATATGTGACATAGCGCACTGAAGAAACATCAATCTTCAATTTGAAGCTGATTTAACAGGAGCAGAAAACAAACGAGTTAGAGTACATGTGAGTCCCGTACAACACTAAATTCTTATAAGGTGAAACGTATAGCGACTACAAAAAGTATTGGCACCAAAAGTATCGGTAGTATCTATTGCAGCATTTACAGACTAATTGATCAAGTTCAAGTATATGAAGTTTCGTATCATTTGGTAGTACTTTCACGTGGTTACGAGAATTAATATTATGAAAATGAAATGCAAAGTCCGATGAAAGAACGTTTCAATGGAAAATGAGAATATTTACAAATACTTTTAGCAATCACTGTATCTTCCGCTTTATAGGCGATTCTACTTGTTGAGGTTATTAGATGTATGAACAAAGGAACGCGTGGATAAATTGTAAAGTAGAAAATATGTTTTAATACAAAAGTGTAAGTACAAGTAGGAATATAATTTGAGCTGGATCCGCTATAACTGAAAACCCCGAAGCCATCGTCGCCTGTCTACTGTCTATGGTCTGCCTTCGTCCCAGTCTATTGTCTATACGCTGTCGATGGCTTCGGTGCTTGAGAAAACTAAAAAGATGTAAAGTTTTCTTGGAAATGGAGATCACTTCAACACTACTGTATTTGGATATTCAGGAAGTAAGAGGCGTATTTGGAATCGCTATGTCGTTAGAATGGACTGCGCGCGGCCGATGTTGCGTGTTAATTAAAGCACAGTTCGCGGGTCGAAAGGAAAATTTACAATGAAACGTTCACGTGCGCGCGATAACGCGGCCACAATAGCAGATAAGAAGAGTAAGGTCTGCGTGCCGGTGCCTTGCCGTTTCTATTCAAGGTGCACCAGTCGATTCGATGGTATACGCAATCTCGTGGCGAAATGTAACGCGGTCAATCGAAGGAAAGCATCGGGTCGAAGGGCAACCGATCAGGCGAACGCTGTGTAAGCAAGCACGTTACAATGCACGCGGATTCGCTTAATTTCGACCTGAAGTCGATGAGATGAGATATATCTGATTCGTACGATGATTGAACAAGTAGGTTAAATACGCGTTTATTTTATTTTAAATCTACTGAAAGCATTTTTTTATTGTTTCAAAAGGGGAACAGGGTTTTTTATATAATCGAGGAAATGAAATATTCAAACATTATTTAGTTATAACAAGATAGAGATGAAAGAATGTAATATTATCTCAGATGTATTAGAAATATAGTGATTGCTCGTGCAGACGATGTTGGAATTTTTTCTCTACAGTAAGTGTACAATCTCGATTTGTCTTTTCTTCAATTTAGTGGAAACTGTTTGCAGTCGTCCACATATTCAATTTTACTTTTTGTAGTGAAGCTTTAAAAATTCGTATTGAAAGGTTAATGACAAACAATATGCAATTTCTTATCGAAAACTATAAAGTCTATATTTTTATAGCATCGTTAGCGGAAATAATCTGAGATTAGGAAAATTTCTCTTTTCATAATTTCCTATCATTTTCTGCTCGATTGATTTGCAGTTCTGGAATCCTGTATATACTGCAAATTCGTAACAAGAAGTGGTCAACGAACTATTTCAAACTTCTTAGTAAATCTCACCATTGGCATAATTTGGACGAGTTTGTATCGAAATTATTGGAGGCTCGCGCTACGTATTATCGTACGATATTTCGATGCAATAATGCGGTTAGTTTTGATTATATCGCGCCAATCATGGGTTAATTTATGCGTGAAAATGCGCGAAAATACTCGCATAGAGCCACAGCGAAAGTATATGTAGACTTCGAAACGCGTACTCGGCAACACGGTATTTTAATTAACGGTTAATTCGCCAAGTTTAGCGATTGCCCGATCGTTAAACGCAATTGATGTCTTCGGTCACATTGCTCATTATAATGAACATCAATTTTGACGGCTGTTTATTCGTGCAATTTGCAAGACACGATATACCAGCCTCCTCTTTTCACCCTCAACCCCACTGGTTGTTAACGGGTCGTTCTCGTGTTCGTTTATAATGAACATTGCTTCCCAGTCGGCCGAAAACAGTGCGCTCCAATTAAACGGGGACATTTTCGAAGTAGCTGCCAGTGTACAGCTGAAAATTAGCCGCAACCAAACGGCCCACGCGACAATCAATGGATTAAATAACGTGACATTAAATTTCATTTGCGATTGAATTTTATGGATGGTCTATTTCGGGAAGTCGATCTTCCTTTTTGGCTAAAATTCATCGTTTCGATCGCGTACACGCGATCATCCGACATTTCACAATTTTTCATACGTTTCAGTCGCACAATAGATCGGAAAGCTTCTAAAACGAGCACGACGGTATTCTTAAATGAGGTTCCGCGGACAAGTGGGTCATCGAGTCTAAAATCCATTTTGCGTTTCATAATGAGGTCTCAAAGGTCTGGGCCAAAGGCTCGGTTTATCTTTAAGGTTACAGGTTTCTCTCTCGAGAGCTGTACGGATTTAAGTTCCACCGTTAAACCCGTAATCACCCCGACGACGCCCTGAATTCTTTCAATTCGTTGTCGTCGAGCATCACGCCTCTGGGACTCTCGTCGTCCCTGGTCTTATTCGAAATTCTATATCTTTCGAATCTTCGCGAATGTACCTGTAACATTTTGTATTCGCGTCCGATCTACGCGTATCCATACGTACCCATACGTTGTATATAAAAATCAATCCCTTTAACGTGTTGCAATGTCGTTTCAGTCGCGTTCGCGTGCTTTCATCGGACCGTTCCATTCCGCGTGTTTCAAGGTTTCGCTCGTGCGTCCTCTGGTCGTCCGATTGGCGGAACGCGACGCCAAAACAAACCGTTTCCCTCGTTTTTCCCTTTCGCCACGACCGTTCGATCCCGACGCGGGAAACGGTGCTCGAATGAGAAGGAAGGCGAAACGGAAAAGCACAGGTTGCGCATTGACGCAAGACGTTGGAGAAGGGAAGTCGAAGAAAATGACGTGGTCGCGTGTGTGTAAGTTGCACGGTCTTAAAGGTAGGAAGGAGGGGGAAGAGGGGGTGCACCGATATCAAAGCGTTACCCGTTATATATCGGATTAGTGCTATTTTTATTCAAGGTATGCAGCGGCGGTGGCGACGGCAGCAACGTTGCTAGGGCTCGATAAGAGCGTAGGTATAGCAGTTAATTATATCAGTGCCCCATTAGCGTGCCACTATACCACGAGATTGCGATGGCTTTTTATACACTCTGTGCAAGGGTTTGCCGTTGCCGCGCGCGCGTCCTCCCCCTTTCTCTTTCTCTCTTTCTTGCTCTCCCTCTTTCTCTTTCCGTATGTGTTCTTGCCTTTTTTTTCCACCTGGCTATACAGCAGAGAAGCGGTGAGCGCGAGCGCGAGCGCAGCCGCCGCCACTGCCGCGCCGCCTTGGTCCGCGCGCAGCCCTCTGCGTAAATACGGGCCAGTAATTACGTTGCTGCAGGGAAATTACCAGTTACCGGGTTGCCGTTGAGTTTTATCCAATTAGGGGATTGCTTCGACCACCGTCAGACCAACCGTCTCGGTAATGCTCGGCCGAAAAGGAGGGCCTCTCGTGCTCTCCCCTTTCCCTTTCTTCTTCTGTCTCCAATTTATTCGACAGGATGTTCTTTAGCTCGCAGCAGGCTGGCGCTTTTTTCGGTCAGACGGCGACAAAAAATTACTCGAAACGCGGACGGTTTTTTCACCGTCGCTTAATTATCGCGCTGGAACCGGCGGTTTTTCGGGAAAATTTCCACTTTTTTTTCTCTTCACAAGAGAAGATCATCACGGTAAAGATCGAGCTCGTTCTTTATAAAACGGAAGGTTGGCGTAGTTAGAATCAAGATATGAACGGCGTGAATGAAATTTCATAGGACGGCGAGGTCTCGTTGAATGGAAACTCGTGGAACACGAGTGCGTCTTGTCGATCGAGCCACGAGGGACGAAGAACGAGAAACGTCAGGTGTAGAATACATTGTTATTTCGTTAACAGCGACGGTTTCGTAGCTGGAAAAAAGTCGAAAGGAGCGCGTTCCATAGACAAGGGAACGAGTGACCCTGACATAGACGTAATCGATTTCGCGAAGTTAGCCGTCTCGTTGCCGAGTATCGTGTGTCTAGTCAATGACGCTTTCAGTTGCACCGTTCGATTCATTATTATATTTATAGCGTGTTCCAGTGATCAGTGTCTCAGGGTTGAATGCAGTCCGTCCAGGAAACGGTAAAGAAAAACCAAGTGGAAAAAAGCAAGAGACAATACCGGCTGCGCTGGAGGACGATCGATCGATAAACAGATCATAATTTATCAGCCGCGTCATCGGCTTCCGATTAATTAACGGGTCAGCTTGAGAAATTCTTTTTCTCTAAACGTATCCATCTTTTCAGACAGATTCCATCTATTTTCAAATACAAACGATTGCACGAAGAGAACCATCAACCTCGATCTTTCAAACAGTCATCAAGACAAACATTATCGGCAACGAATTTATGGGACTATTGCTGCATTTCTTTATTTCGTACATTTATGTATGTACATAGAATTTGTACATACATAAACTCCCTAAAGCACTTATTTTACGAATATTTATTATCTGTGCTGTATGAAACATTTTGAAATTTTATTAACGCTGTCGCGAAACTCAAATGTCAGGATCGTGTCGGTAAAATTTGCGATAAATCCGGAAATGTATATAAAAATTACAATATTTAATACAAGTATATACGTCGTCACGATCACAAAAGTAATTAAACGATCAATTATTCGTTACATTAATGAACCTCGATATTCAGTGGGACCGTGTTTAACACTTGCGATGCGCTTAAAATGGCCATTCATGCTGCTTACTAATTCTTTCTTACTAAATATATGTTTACGATTAATATCCTGCAATCTCTATATAAATTTTTAAAACGAGTTTCCTATTTTATCAATATAACGACAGTTCTGTCGCATTACAGTGCTGATGAAATTTTAGCTTGAAAATTTAGTTTGAAATTTCATTTTATATAATACGTACGACATGAACATACAAGTATTTTATGATAAGTATTTAAATACTCGTGAACCAGTACACATACGAATATTTCGTAGTCTTGTTTCTTCGTTGCTTGGAGTATTTTCAGGCGAACTAAATGGAAAGGTGGCGCCAAGGAGACACAAATCGCGCGACTTGCCCTTTTGATACCGCCAAAAAGTACGACGGCTCTCGTTGTTCCACCATTTCGCCTAACTTTCAAGCTGGGCCTCGCTCGCGCCTAGCCGCGCCATGGAAGCATTACCTTAATGCGACCCAGAAAGCTCTTTTATTACACTCGTACTCAGGCGCACACATTACGCTGGCCGAATGCTCCGGTACACGCACACGCTCAATCGCGTACATATGCCCTGCTGCTTCTGATCCTATTGCTATGCTGAATCGAAAAAAAAAAAAAGAAAAAAAAGAAGAAGCATAGTTCTGCCACTTTTTAGTCGGTGAACGCCGTTTTTTTGGAACTCTAATGTTTTTCATCGTGATTAATCCTTTTTCGTTCCTGATCCCTTAGCACGTTTCACGGAAATAATTAGTTTTTTCCTTCTTTTTGGAAGGATTATCGCGACCGGGACGAGTAGACGATGGTTGATAATCATTAACGATGTTTTTTTGGAGTCTTTAATATTTTCCAAAATTTAGTCACGGACCATTTTATGGCTGGGAAGCGCGGTAGTGGCTCGCTTAAATTCCCACAGAGTGGTTTCATATAAATTCAAATGGCTCGACACGAAATGTCTCGCTCTCGGTGTAACTTTAATCTATTGACAAAAACGGTGAATGGCTACAGCCAGAGCCAGCGAGAAGCACTGGCTTTCTCATTCGTTCTTGTTACATCTGTTCTTTTTCTCATCAAGGAACTCGAGTATATTTTTAGAACAAAATAGCTATGTTATAGATAAAAATCGTTCCATGATTTACACGATGCTGGGAATTACAGTGTGGTACGCTGATTTATCCGATGAACTCGATTAAGGTCAATTAAGTGAACATTGTAGTAACATTAGCTGTGTGAAAATGGAAGTACAGTTTGACTTATGAATAATAAATTTTGATATAAAACTACAATTTTGATGTGAGATCGACAATGTTAAGCGATATTTCGTTAAACGTGGAAATGTATAAAATGTAATGGAACTCGAAGTGTACGATAAATAAGGTTTAAAAGTCGCTTGTCCTTGGTGTTGCAATTGCTTAGAAGAATAGCCATTTTAGCAGTGGCGGCGAACGGACGATCAAGGACGCAGATGTTAGTCGCCGAGGGTGATGTCCTCGCCATTGATTGGCAGCCCTGGCCGCGCTCTCGTCAAGGTTCTTCTACTCGGATATACGTATAGCTTTGGTTGCGGATTACGTTGGAAACTGATTTCGATTACCTTTTATTTTCTGTAAAATGGTTCGCGATGCGGTTTAGGCAGTTCTTGATCAAATCTATGATTAATAAAATATCCTATCGATGTAGTAAATTAGCATACTAATCGAATAATACACGTAAGCCATGATCGACTCGAGTAAGCCTTGATTGACTACACGGAACAATTGTAACGTAGAGTACCGAGAAGAGTAAACCATTCTACGCAATAATTTTATTCTTTGTATACCTCGTGAATATAATTATTCTATGTGTATGAAAATATTCGGATAATGTTTGAAGAAATTGAAAAAATTATCGGTAGATAAGAAGTTTGTGTATTTAATTTAAGAATAAATTCACAATCGGATATGTGTAGAAGCACAAAAATAGTTTCGTAAGAGAATAACGAATAAAAATTGTCGAAGCTTGTATACGTCTATTACACCGTGTTTACGGAATAATATCGTTGATGAATGAAAATATTAGAGATTACGCGAAGTCAGAAGGTCGATAATAGATTTCGAAAGTCCGAAGAAAGTTGCCGCTGTTTCCATTTCTGATCGGTGTGTCCTTATTCAACCGTTTGACGTTTCCTTCGAAACGTCGCGTCGTTTCATTTCCCAGCTATCGGTATCGCTGTCGTCATCGGGACAGACGTTGCAATGGACATTGTATCGAGATCTCGACCGCGAGGTGTGTTCGCGAATCGATCTATTACAGCTTACCTTTCTACGATAACTGCGTTAACCAGTTTTTTCTCCCTCCTGCCCTTTCACAACAAGAAATTCAATCTTCAGGCTGGTCGATAGAATCAAATTACAAACACTACATCTAGCGTCATTCTTTAAACTGTATCCACCTTATACGTCCACTCTGAACGTTCCAAACGGTGGTCAAGTTTCATTCAATTCAATTTGTAATATCATTTTTCAAACAGCTATCGTTCATACACCCTACTACCTCTTTTTTTTTTAACTATTCGTTCCTAACGTTCGATACTCTCCTTCCGTCGATCTTTCTTCGTTCCATCATCATCGCTTTTTCATTTTCTCCCCAACCAGCCTAATCATATTCATCATCAACGCTGATCACCGCGATCGAAAAACCCGCGTCCTCCCTCGACATCGAGTAAGACAACGACTCGCCCTATCCCTCGCTAGGTTCGGCCAGCAAAGAAACGGCGCGCATCCGGCGTTCTCGATAATCGACTGGCGTGTACCGAATAATGAACGTTTCATCGAGGTCACGATCTTCGGGAGCGACGTTAGAAGCAGTGTCGGCACTTCGCATCGCCTTCCATCCTCTCTCTCTCTCTCTCTTCCTGCCTTCCTCTTTCCCTTCCTATGCTTTTTCCCCTCTACCGAGGTTTCTAATCGGGAAATAAAAGCGGGGAAAACGGACCGTACGAAAAGAGGCGTTTCTCGATTGGATCCGACGATCGATCGTTCGTCGACGATACCGAACATTCCCGCGTGCGACTGCGAATTATAGACATGGGCCGTGTGCACGGCTCGACTGACCGAGTTTGCGTTGGTGTTGGAGGTCCCATTGATTTCCTGGCCCATGTCAAGGCTGCACGCGAGGAACCCCCGTTCGCCTCCGACCACCCACAACCTCCGTCAACCCCCTTCGACCTCCTGCGACCGCCAACCCCACCCTCGTCGCGGCCAGCAGCCCGCGACCAACGTTTCACTTCATGCCGACTCTCTGTTCCTTTCTTCCCCTCTTCTTTCCTCTTTCTCGACCCCGTGTCGTCTCTCTGCGTCCGCCAGGAACGAATGCACCGTATGCACTCGTTCCGTCTGCGACGAACGTACTTATCTGCAGCCAGACGTCGTTGTTTCCGAGCGATTTTCGCTGCCGTGAACATCGCGTCATAAGAAGTTCGTTTTCAGCGGTTGATAATACTACTGGCTTTGATTTAGAGTATAGTTAGTTGACGATGAAGTTTTAAATAGCCGAGGTGATTATTGTAGAGTGGCTTTGATTTAACGCGTTCACTACGTACGTTAGGGATACTGGTTGACGCATAATTTCGCGTTTGATACCGATTCGTATGCGGAATGCAAATGAAAAATTATAAAAGTTGGAGAAAAATGTTTGTAGAATAATTGGCGCGAAGGACGTATGTTAAGTTTTCCGATGGAGAAACAGATTTTGTATGAAAATTATTAGTTAATATACGAGGCGTGCGGAGAAAGGTGGCACAAGTTATTTTAATTTGAGAAAAGATCGTGGCTGAAGTTTTGTACGTTTCGAAATATTAAAACACTTTGTTACACGTGTTAAAACCTTGAAAATTCATAGCAAAATTCTGTCGACAAACTTGGCATGCGATTACTTTATTCCCCTGCTTATTTCGTTTTTTCCAAAAAAGTCCATTTCCAATGAGTTTCTCATATAAAATGGATAATGAAAATGTGACCGACAATGGACGTGTTAAAAGAGCATAAATAGTTTGGGATAAACGAAGAGAAAAATTTTGTTATTAAGAGTTAAACTTAAAAGTTTACTTTAACTTTATATCCTTACGCTTTGCTCTCTAACGACGACTGAGATTAAACGTATTAAAATATATGCATTATTCTCTCGACTCAAGGAAACGATTCCAATTAACATAAAAGGGAAACGTAGAATTCTGCGTTATAATATTTTCATCGAGCATAGCTGTAACACCGTGTCTCGACATTGCGTTGCAATTACTTAGAAACTGTAACAAACTGCGTGTCGTTTCCAGTTCGCGACTGGCAATCGCGAGTAAGCAAAGATCGAGACTTCCAGGGTGACTGTTAAACAGTTCGGCTAATTTCTCGACCTGTATATGCCGCAGAACCACCGCATTAACTTGAAAATAATACGAAAAGTATGGACATCGTCACGACATGGTTGCTGGTTTGCTTGCGGGAGAGAACGACCGCATATTAATCGTGACACCCGGCGTTGTGCACGAATTTACGAGCTCGAGGGTCGCGAAACGAAAATTCAGAAGCGGTCGGGAAAGTCTTTGAATCGCGTGACCACTCGACCCTCCATTGTACCTTGTACTTAACTCGGCTGTTAACAACTCTGACCGATACGTTTCGCGGTTTTTATATAATTCGCGCTGCGGTAAAGTCGATCGTGTCGACTTCTCGTGGCGAGAGAGAGTTTTTCAAGAACGAGGGGCGGCCTCGTGTTTCGAAAGTTAAGGTTTCGAGAGCGTGTTCTCGTGTATTAGAGACACAACATGTACACCGGTACACCGAGTGTATACGCTTTGCTGCAGACGCGAGAGAGTTCCTAAGGGAGATCAGTGTACGATGGCCGGAAGTTTTAGAAAGAACAGAGTGCGAGGCGAAAGTTTTAGAAGCGAAGTGGGAGTACTTGCCAAGATTAGGGCGGGAGATTTCGTTATTGGTACATCAAGAGGATAGATTTCGTTTGAGATTTCGTTTGCCGATAATTAGACCACGGATGTTCGTACGTTTATAAAACTTACGCAATATGAAGATCACAGGGAAATGTGAAATTCTCATCTTTCATCTTTTACGATATTTTGTTTTTTGATAGTAATTTTAAATCCAATCACGTATTACCAGATAATGCCAATTCTATTCGATTTGCTAATGCAGTTCTTTTGGAAAATCATACGCAAGAATCATATCGATTTTTAAAGTATTGATTATTTCATCTTGGATATTATTAGGTTTCTTTCGTTTTATAAGGAAATAATAGACGCACAATGCTTTTTGTTTTATATTAGTTTATTGAATTATGCACGAACATAATAATTGAAATATAACGAAATAGATTATACCTAATTCAATAAAATAATATAAAATAGAAATTGTTCGTCTATTATCACCTTATGAAACGAAAGTAACTTTTCGGACAACCTAATAGGTATTTTGTCAGATTTTTTGCAAAACTTTATAAATTTATCTATCGCCAAAACGATATCTTTGGGTCCAACAAATTGTTCTCATTTTCTACTGTATTATATCAAAATATAACCTTTTAACTGCTAAATAACACGAAGCTCAGGAAATTAACAGAATTGTACTTATCAAATATTTTCCCTGTAGTCATCTTATGTAAAGATATACAAAATATCTAAAATAATTTGTAGCAGGTCTTCGCGTATATGAACTATATCTATGTGAACGAAATTTTAGTAAATGTCTGATTAAACGAACTTCTCCCGCTGGTCGGAGCTACCTATCTGAACGTGAACTTTTACTGTAATACCTACATGAACAAGAAATCATAGATAAAATTGGGAATAAGCGAGCTGCCATTACACGAACGATACAAATGACTTATTCCTTAACAATTTTACATAAACGGAGCACTGTCGTATTTTATAATATTTAGTAAAACAAATTTCCATTTAAATAGCAAAAAATTTTGCAATTCTTCAAATTTCGAATTTCCATTTAAATTGCACATTTGCAAAAAATCTGTAGTCCTCTGACTATAAGATTCACGTTAAAAGTTATTGAAAAATTCCTTGTAATTTTGCTAATTGATCACTCGAGGCGACAACTTGATAACTGTGACAATGAGAAAGTTTTGTTTTTGTCTAGGTACTTCGTATATTGATACTTCGTCGATGGTAGTTCAGAAAGATAAAGTGGAACGACAAACTTTGTTCAAAGGCTCGCGGTAATAACATATAACGTATCAAGAATGATATATTGAACGAAAAGATGATTGCAAATTGGACGAATGTACGTAAAAATGAAATTCACTTGATTATCCTTAATTTCCACGATTGCCACAAATACCAACGACCCTGTTGAGAGCTAGTAGAATGATAGGCTCGCTGGAAATGAATACGAAACCTCGTTAAGTTAGAAGGATGAGGACTAGGAACTATTGAATAATTAAGTAAAGCTGGAAAGACGTTATGTTCGAATCGGATGGCGGATGGAATGATTAGCATCGATCTCTAGCGATGATTTCCTGGAGATCCTCGCCTCGTGGAATATGTAATTTGCGGCGGCAGTGGTATAGGCCAACGCGTAGTCAGACCTAGGTCGGATTCGATTGAACCGCAGTACGCCGGATATTGCAGTCACTGAAGAATATTTGATTTCCACGTAACTAGGAAGGTTCGTTCATTGATCTGGATCCTGAATTCTCATGTTTTTTCCACGTCGGTTAAATCTCGAACGGTGTTACCTTTCTCCCTGGTGTTCTAACCGTGAATTTTTATGTCCGTCGTATTTGCATTATAATATTACAGATATCTTTCGGTCCGTATACGAATAAAGGGAATATCCAGGTTAAGAATCGTCTACCTCGACAAGCCCTATGTATTAATTCCAAGCCGAGAAACGTTGGTTATCGATAAAAAGTAGCAGCTATTCAGTCGGCAAAATGTAACGGATACCTGTGAGCGTAATCCGTAAGCGGGGTAATAATAAGCGAGTTGCGCGTTACCCTCGCGTTCACCGCTATTGTTTTATAACCATAATTAACAGAGTCTAAATAAATGAAGGCGGAGGGTTAATAACGCGCATTGTAAACGGCGCATTCAGCAACTCGGCTTTTCACCGACGTACACGAGTGTCGTTTGGTCGCTTCTAATTAATTCTTCAAACGGTTCTTGCACAATACGAAGGTCGGTCGCAATATTTGCAAGTGTTTCCATTGTTTTCACCCCGCCCCATTCCATCTCTATCGTTCTCGTTTGCATGTTTTGTCCATTTTTTTTTGTAGCGATTCTTCCGAGTTCCTTTCCCCCGCCCCTTCCATGAAAAGCATTATCGCATCAAGCCAAACGGAAATTTCACGATAATCGCGGCTCGTGTATGACGGCCGGAAATCATTAAAAGCCCAACCCCAGACGGTTGTGTGTATAGTTTCATCAATCATCTCTCGTAAGCGCGCATTAATAATCGTTTACTATTAAATATGCATTCGTTTGTCGTCCGGTCAGTTCTTCTCACCCTCCCACAATGTTCCCTCTTCGCGCCAACTTTCTCTCCCGTGTGTTTCCATTCTCATTCGCGTTACTACGAACTTTGTTCCTTCGGTGCTTTGATTTGTTTCTCTTTTCAAGTTCGGCTGTTATCGAGATGGTCGATATTTTGCGTCCGATAGCGTCGATAGAATACCGTAAAGTTATTACGGTTCATTAATTTGGTCCTAGGTCTCGCGCTCGATATATATACACTGGGCCGCGTTTCAGTTATTTCAAACAGAACGATTAACGGGTAATCGTCTAGTCAATTAGTCGGCGAGATTTAAACGCGTTTGCACACCGCGTTTTAAATGTTTTAAAAGCGACAGCTATTGGTCGATCTACATGACGCGGCCGTGTTATCCCACGTGAATTATCAAATTTGCGCGGATTTCCCGCGAGTTGCAATATCGCAATCGAATCGTATCCATTAGTGTCGTTGATAATTAACAGCAGGCCACTGATTTTCAGTTGTTGGCTAGAGACTGCATACGCTCGAAAATACCCTGCCTACTGCTTCGATTTCTGTTTGCCATTGTTTTATTGCCACGCGTAATTATGCGAATTTTTAATCAACGGTTTGACAATGCCTGGTCTCTTTATTTTTCATCCTTATTTTTACTGCGACGTGTACGTTTCGAGAGCTTTAAAAACACAGTTCGCTACTTTTCCTCATCTTTGTTTAAACGAAGATACCTTACGCTCGCTAAACATTTTCTTTGTGAATGTCGACTAGCGAATTTACTCCTCGTAAGTTACTACGTATAATTGTTTGAACTCGCGAATAATTATCCGTACTTCTAATTACATCTTGATGTGCATAGTTAAGCAGCTGCTCAAAAGGCGTGAGAGAGAACTCGAACCGTTAAACTTACCTATACTGTTTGTTAACATTCTTAACACCGTGCTAATTGTCGTTATTTTATGTCGAAAGGGTACCATTAATTCAAGGAATATGGTAGAATATAATTGACAATACGAACAATAATGGAATACCTGAACGATATCATTAGACTGTAGATATGAAATATCCGATTTTCTTAAATAAATTTTGTACACCTCTTGTACATTATTTTGGAGTTTGGCATTGTCTTTTCTTTATACGATTCTTATAAACGTTACGTATATCGTCTAGAACTTAGTGAAAAATAAATTCGCACGTTTCATATGCTGCAACTTAATACGTTTATCTTACAGCTGAATAAATGATAAACTCCGCAATTACTGCATTCGGGCATAAAAATACCCAGCACAACAAAGTGCCATAGATAGTCCAAAGTTTCAAGAAAAATCATAACAAATAATATTTCTAACGCTATTACTTTTTTACGACTTGAATTTGCAGGGCTGATCAGTGTGGCTCCTGAACAGTTTAAAGTTAGAAAAGAAATAAGAGAAACGTCTATATCTACCATCTAACGAAACTGGAAAAGAGTATTTCAAAGAATGTCTCTAGCAAATAGCTTAAGCAATTTACAAGTACGTGGTTCGCCGAGTCCAGGAAGTATCGCAGAATTACAAAGTCGAGGCTTGCGAGGCTTCGCGCAGAGGCCGGGCTTGGGAACCCGCGCCACGAAATTGGGATTTCTTTTCAGGAGTTATGCTCTTCAACCGTCATTCATTGTGTCTACCAAAAAAAAAAAAAAAAAAAAAGGGAAGAAAAAAAGAGGGGAACAGAGATAAAAAAGGAGGGAAAAAGGGAGGAAAAGTGGAAGGAGAGAAAAAAAACGCGAGGCAGCTGTGTAACTATATAGAAGCACAGGGGGAGAAAGGAGAATCAGTTTCGTCGGATCGTCGTCGCAAAGTGCGCGCGTTTTACGCTTCCGCGAAAAGTGGGTCAGACCAAGCCGAATGACTTGGCACGTTTTCTCTCGTTTCCGTGGTAGACGATTCTGCCGGCTTTCACGGCAAAAACACGACCATTCGCGACCGCACGAGTATCCGTAGCGTTTTCAATTCCTGTTAGTCCTGCAGCACGCGCCCTTCCGCCCACGAGATTCGCTTTCACGGAACCGTCCAGGGGAAAGATGACGCGCCGCGGTTAACGACATCGTCATTATACGTCGCGAGCGGTGCTCCAAGATCACAGACCTTCTGATCTTTCTTCGACACTTCTCCGCTCTGGAGTCCCGCTTTGTCGCGACCATTCGGAGCAACCGTGGTCTTTACGGATGCTAGCTCGTTTCACCAGAATCTTTCGTCTTTTCGAGCGTTCAATTTAACCATCGTTTATATTCTTCCTCTCACTGTTACATCGATTTTTACACAATTTTTTAAATTAAAGCAACATTGCAGGATTTATATACGTCTCGACGTATGTATATCTCATGATCATAAATTTTTGTCACGAACATAGTAGATTTCGTTCAGATGAAAAGAAGACGCGAAGAAAAACACTCAAAACAGCGACCTCAAATGTCAAAGAGAAAGAGAAGCGAAAGATAGAGATAGATAGATAGATAGATAGATAGATAGAGGAAGAGAGAGAAAGAGAGAGAGAGAGAGAGGGAGAGGGAGAAAACGAACGTCCGCTTAGCCCGGAGCCCCGTGCCGCTCGAAGAAACGTTGTTTCATATTCCTTGTGTACGTGGAACCCATTTCAGACCCGTTTCAATCATGAAATCGGGGACGTACTACCCGACTATGGAAGAACGGTGGCTGTCCGCCCTTATGGATCTACGACCGGCATTCTCACGAAGCTGGGCTTGGACCATGAAAGAGGAGAAGAAAACGTCAATGAAGATGGTGGCAAGAGTACGATTCCGGGTCGAGCTTGGTCCGGGTGACCGAAAAAAGAGAGAATAAGATACGGGGGTGTGAGCTGTAGCCGGATAAAAATAGAATCATCGATGTGGAGGAAACGAAGCAAGGAAGATAGAAAGAAAAGGAACGTTCTCCTCGATAAGAAAAAGAGGGTTGATATGTGTCGGTGGACCAGGAATCGGTTGGCGGTGGGTCGAAGAGAGTGGTGGTAACGACAGCGGTGCGAGAGGGTGGCAACGTAGGAGGATTTGGAGCTCTGCCACGTCGGGAGCACCCTCTTGCTCGAGAGCTCTACTGCGATCACCGATACCACACTACAGAACGTCCGCGGTTGGTACTCTTAGGGGTTTGGAGGAGGCTACAGAGAGGCACGGCCCTCGAGGAGAAAACAGGTGGAACGACCCGAGCTGTGAGCTTGCTGGAAGAGCGTAAATATTGATAATCCCTTCGACTATACCTAACTACCCTCTTCCCATCCTCTTCCTGGATTAGATCGTAGTCTCGGCCAAAATTGTTGCGAGCGGCCCACGGACCGCCTTCCTTGCGGATCGAACGAGGATTTTGTTGATACGATTTCCTGTAAACAGTTCGATGCGCTACGTATACACGATGGAAATAGGATTGCAACGTAATTAGATGAGCGCCGTTTCGTTGGATAAAGCCATGTCTTTCTCTTCGAGGCTTTAGTTTTCTTCCTGAGAAATTTCGACGTTTCTTTAAAGGGTATCGTTTCCTATCTGTCTGATCTTTTTCCGTTCTGTAACTTTTCTCTCGGACGTAATGTTTGTATTACGGATCCTTTGGATTCAATTCCGGAATCGGATAAAGCCTCGTAAATCAAAAATTATACAAAGTATTAGATAACGTTTGCGCTTGAATGTTAACTCGCTCCTTTGTAATGCGTATTATATAACTAGAATCCTTGATTCAGTGTTACTGTTCATAGCAGCGTTCGTTCTTTATTGATAGTGTTACTGTTATTCTACGGTAAAATTAATTTGCCTCTTCTATCAAACGACATCGAGTCGATTAATCACATCTTTTTTATTCTATTTTATCTCTTGAGATTTCAGACTTATAACCTACATTCTCTATTCGTAACAACAATTTACGAACAATACCTTTCGCCGAGGAAAATTGAGAAAAAAGTGACCTCGCTGTAAAACACCGCGTCACTATCGATGATGGTGCATTTTGAAAACTATCTCTATTATTGTAATCGATTAAGCTGTCACTGGAGCGACGGTTGATAAGTAAACGTGTTAAACATTGTCGGAAAATAGCGCTCGATATCAGGCGCTCGGGTTACAGAAACGTTTGCGGATTACACATATACGAGGCAACTGGATCGCGCGTTAATGCGAGAAGGGATGAGCCGGTACAACTAATTTCAGCTTCGCCATTGTTCTCACGGTGCTGCTGTCACTCTCGAGACACTGGCTGTGTACCGACTAAACCTTCCTGCGTCGCACACACACGATCGTGTATTTATTAACCAAATGTATATTCCATTCGGTTATTAAACGTTATAAAGCCAGCATGTTTGCCTTTACGAGACCTTTGATCCTATACAATCGCCTCTCTCCTTCCCTTTCTAGCGTTACACCGTACAAATTTAGCAATTTTGTTTCCGATATTATCAGTTTCTGATAATTGTCAAGTAACAAGTTCTTTAGCCGTGTGTTTGTGATTTGTAAAATTGCTTTGTTTGGCTTTTTATTAGAATCGTTGAAGTAGTATAGGTAAATAAATGTCGAATCAGAGACAGGCACAGAAAGTCGAAAGATGAACTTTAGGAAAGATACACGGAAGATAAACGATCGGGAGAGAAATTTTTCGCGTCGAAACAGAAGAGCGACGTTTAAGACGAGAACTAAACGTAGTCTAATTAGAGAGCAATTGCTACGATCGGACGACGCGATAATTGCTGACGAATGAATTTTTTAACGTAACAGCGAACGCGTCGCGACTATTAAAGCGCGAGACGACGACAAGGCGTCTTGAAGTCACGAGGGGTGGCGTCATTGTGATCATTGAAAGAGCGTGTGCGCCCGGCTGGTGTGTCGTATGTCTGGGCATGCAACGTAGCCTGCATGTTTCCGCTCATTTACATGCAATCACGAACGTACATCCAGACACCGGAGAAGGCTGTACACTGTACAACCTCGCAGCTCCGTATTGTCGACGGTACCGTGTCAAAGATAGATGTTTCGCGTATACACGCTCGCACGTGGACTTGAAATCGTATGTAGAATCAGATGGTCGAAAATGCGATCGCGACGTAACGCGCGCGTAACTCGAACGAGGTGATTGTTTTTCTCGCCCTTCTATCGTGCCCATTATAGCCGTTTATCGACCAATTTCGCGTGCCTCGATGGGTGTGCATGCACGGCTCACCGCAGGCGAAACACGTAATCGAGATATAGGATTATGGATCATTAATTAAATCCTTGCACCTAGTTCGCGCCGTAGAATCAGCTGCAAGTCTATCGATTGCCAGCGTGTGGTATTCTAGGCACATTAGGCTTCGTCGATTAACTTCGACTCGGCGTCCGTTCGAGGTCACGACAAGAGAGAGAATTATTCTCAGAGAGTTTGTCGGAGACTCGAGTTCGTGAGTTCGCCTAATGTGAGCGCGTGACTGTCTCACCGCGGAGGTGGGTGTACATCAACTTCGAGCGGAACACAGCGTAAAGTTCAAAGAGACCTTCGCATACACGCGGCAAGTCCGCCAACAGTTTCAGCGTCTATCGATTTAGACGTGCTCGGCTACGTTTCTACCCTCGCAAATTACGCGTCTCTACTTTTGGTGGCCTGACATCACGTCCGGGTTTTCAGATTACGCACGGGTACCGGTGCATTTACCGATCTTACGCGATCACACGTTCTATTTGGCTGTCTCGTTCGAGCAGCGAGACGCGTCGCTCTTAGAAATAGAATCACGTTGAATGGTAAAACCATCGGATCGACTAGAATCTTTCTTTTTTAGGCGATTCGACGATCACTTACTTCGCGAACGTGTCGTTTACGATAAAATCGGTTTAACCGCGAAGGAAACGGAAACGCGATACATCGAGCGAGGAGTAAAAAGACAGGGCAGAAATTGTACTTACGCGGCTTGCGCGAACGGAGCACGATGCGTGGCGGGCAGCAACGCGACCGTGGCCGCGAGGAGGGCGAAGCTCCAGGAGGCGGCGTGGAAGGACATCGTATTATCCGTGGAACAAGACGGGATGTCCACGTTCGAGGAGAAGCACGGCGCGTTGCCGTTCACGACGACGACGAGGACAACGACAAGGACGTCGACGAGGACGTCAGCGGATGTCCTGAGGCGTTGTTACCTGGCGCGTTGACCCGGCGCCTCTCTGCGTGCCGTCCGCGTCTCACCCTCCCTCCTTCCTCCTCCTCCCACCCTACCTCCCACCCACCCGCCCCGCCCTCCTACCTCCGTCTTGCTCTCTTCGTCCGCTTTTCGCTCTCTCCGTTTTCCTTGTACTTTTTCCTCTTTATTCACGGTTCAGCCTGGTCTGCTTAGTAAAGTCAGCTACTACTTGAATTTCACCCAGATGTCTTGGCTTCACTGACACTCGCGTTCGACGTTTCCTCGGAAACACTGTGTATCGCAGCTCGAAATCCAATCACCTCACGCGATCTCTTGCTCGCGACCGAGCCTCGAGAGACCGGTGCTCCTCGAGCTCTCGCGCGGAGAGTAGTAGTCTCTCTCCTCTTTGTCACTCGCCACTAGATCACAACGAGATCTTTCCTTTCCTACTTTTTCCAACGTATATAACAACTTTCCTCTCTCTTTTTCTTTCCCTCGATCTGTATCGTTCTCTTCCCGTTCCGAAGCTTCGCAGAGTACGTGCGATGATCGTGTACCCGTGTCACATCAGCGTTCGTTATCTTTGTGGCTCACTGATCCAACGCATACATAGTCCCCGGGTCGATTTCCACGATATTATTAACACGCCTTCTATTTCCAACCCTGCGACGCAGATTTCACGAGCACGATGCTTTCCTCTGTTCACTAAATCGCGCGATGCTCCGGCGCGAGCTTTCCTTCCAAACGCACTGCTTTTTACTTCCGCGAGCGTTCTCTCCTCTGACGGCTTACACCTTCTGGTTCAATTTTGTCGGCGAGACGAGACGAGCCTCTCGTTCCTCCGTTTTCGTTCACCTGGGAAAGAAGGACGAGGACCAACGTTATCTGGGGAACAGGGAACGATCAAGGGGCTTGTGAGGTGGAGGAGGGAGATAGCGGCGAGATCCTCTTCGAAGAGAACCCTCTCTTCCGTTCTTTTCGTCCTACAAGCACGGAGCCGCCTGATCGTAGAAGATGTCCTGCCGCAGGCTCCGCTTCCTAGGGATCCTTCCTTGCACGATGGACATTCTTCTCTCTTCTCCACTCTCCTCGCTCTCGTTCGCTCTCGCACTCTCGCTCGCTCGCTCGCTCTCGCACTCTCTCTCGCTCTTCTCACGGGGACACTCGGTCAGCACCCGCGCTACACCGCTACGCGCTCGGGAGTGGCGGCTCTCGCGTCTAGCCCGGCCGTACCAGCGCGCAAGCGCTCTTCCTTCCTCTCTTCCTGCCTGCTTCCCTGCCTATCTCTGCCTGACTGCCTGTTTCGCCTGCCTGCTTGCTTTGCCTACCTGCTTTGCCTGTCTGCCTGCCTTACCTGCCTTACCTGCCTGCCTGCCTGCTTGTTCCCCTGCTTACCTTGCCTTGCTCTTTCGTCCCTGATTAGTCCTCCCGTATCTGGCTGCTTCGAAACCACCAAGGATGCTTTTCACCTCCGTCGACTACTTTCCTGACTGTCTATTTCACTCCAAGCTTCTTTCCTGCGAGCGTATTTTCCTCTCGTTGGAATTTACCCGTGGTTTTCTTTGATTCGCTGTTTCAAGGCTTCGTAATGGATGACAACGAGAATAATTCTTTATTTCCTTCCGTTTCCTTTCGTCCCCCTCGATTCGCGTTCTTTCTTTCCTCGGTTGTCGAGAATCGGACGTTTAGCCCGCGGTCTTGAACTACTGACTCGATTCTATACAGTTTCGCTCGCTTTCGAGATTCGTGGAATGTTTTAGTTATACCGGTTCCTACGCGATAAATGTTTACTTTGTCGTTCTCTTCCTACGGCATGGAAAATTTTTATTCTTTCAGTACAAACTGAAATTATCGACTCGTATAAATTGGTCGTCCCTTTTGCGCCTGGCCAGATCAAGACACTTACCGATTATTCTTTCTTGTAATTTCCTATTTCACCTGAATTTATGAATTCTTAACCACTTGTGTCAACGATATGGAGAGCTAAGAAACATTCTTCTTTCAATTGTATCTAAAATTTACGTCTGTTACATACCAGCATCTGAGAATCTTTCGTTCCAACAAAGGAAGTTGTTCCGTGTTTAATTTTGAACTTTGCATATCTGCCGGTTGCCTGTACAGAGAACGCGGCTGACCGAGGTTCATTCAGCGCGTGTATCGCTAAACACCGGTTTACGTCACAAAGACGAAATACACAGGCCGACAAAAGGGACAGAACGTATGTACATATGCACGTCCACACGTTCGCCTAAGAAAATCCGCGCCTCTCTTGCGTGGTGGCTACTGAAGCAGAGTAATTGGAATCGTCGCAGGCCGACCAGATGCACATTCTTTCCGACCGCGTGATTCTGAATCGAAAGCACTCTTTTTCCTTCTTTCTGTGCTTGCGGGACAAACATTGAATACGCAGTGCAAACGCGCGTCTGCGCGTGCACACCTGCGTACTCAAACCGACCACGCAAACCGTCAGGTATCCCGTTCGAAACCTTTCGATGCAATTGCTCGTGAAAGCCTGTCTTTGTGGGTGCCCGATTCGTTGAAAGCTTTTTCCGCTTTTCCAATTTTTCTTAGTCTATCTTTTTTCCCCATTTTTTATTTTATTTCCTATATCGAGATATACGCACAATGTGCGTTCTTCGTGGGATTTCTTTATCGATGGTTTCTGACCCTGTCTCGATCATCGAATAGCGTCGAGTTGCTAATTTTTGTTTGCTCTCCCAATCGAAGGTTTAAAAGCGCACCGTGTTATTCAGCGCAGCTTTTTTTCGAATATATTTTTCGATTTCAAAAGGATATCGTTGATGTAGCTCTGGTTTTGTTCCTTGCGTACAATAGAATGGCGAGGATAAAACGACGGAGTATACGGGGCAAGTTTTATTGGCCTCTTTCTACCGCAGAGCGTGCTACTGTTGAAAACGGGATGCGACACACGATGCTGCCTTAAGATTTCGTATAGGATTGTCTGAATACACCGCGAACGCGTGGCCTGTAACGTAGTCTGAATTTTAGGGTGATGTTAGTATGGCATTGGTTTTCGATGTCTCGTGCCCGGTATACACAGTTCATAAAACTGTAGAAATAAGGGCGCGGAAATCTTGTCGCGACGAAACACGTGACTTTCGAAATCTAAAGAGTTACGATCGATCTTTTCCTAGAAGATTAACTCATCGTTTTCGTCGCCTTCCATTTACTTGTTTATCCTCAAGTTATATCAATTTCGTAATTACGATAAACAAAAATTTGAATTAAACGGGAGATTCGTTTTCGACGTTACATATCTCAAAAGAAAAAAAGGAAAAAAATGAAAGAACAAAGATTCTTCGCATATTAAATTATTCGATCCATCAAAATTGTATTTTATTTTCCATTACATCGTGTCACGGAGCGTAAGGTAGCATCAAATGAGTCGTCTGCTATGGCCATGAAAGTAAACGAACCACCACCAAGCGTAGTTAACAATCTATCAGGTTAAGCACATCTATATGTATGTAGGAGCCTCGACAGAGAGCGTTCGAGCTTTGAGAGACACTTTTCCGTGCTTGCCATTGATTACAAAGGAGGATGCCAGCATACACGATAACGACATACACGATGTGGACACCGAAACAAGAATTTCAGTTGCGATTTTAACAGGAAGGGTGCTTGGTATCGGTAGTGTTCGCGAATTAACCGAGCGCAAGGTTTCGCCCGGTGCATTCGCACGGCTGAATGTGCAGGAAGTGAGCCGCGAACGAGAGAGAGGTCAGAGGGCGAGCGTTGGTTGTCCGAACGAGGACAGAGACAGAGGGGAACAGAGTCGATATTACGGTTCTCGAACTATTGCTCGCGCAAAAGTTCGTTCGACGGTTTAACGGTGGCATTTCGCGGTAACTCGAGAACCCATTGTCGAATCTTCGTTGCATATCGACGGGATCGATCTCTGCCGCGATCCTCGAAACTGGAATACCTTTTCAAGGGCTCTTCCTCTATCCTTCTTTCTATTCGTCTCTCTGTTTCCATCGGTCTGGTTACCTCTTTCTGTTACTTTCGCGCGTTTAATGAATTCGGTCAGTGAAACTTCGGCAAACCGTTGGTCGATTTTTACTCGAAAGCCGGTATTGTTACGAATACACGGACAGAATTGACGAAATATCATGCGAAGCACCACGCGTGTTGCGTTACAAATATTGCGTTTGACACGCGTGTAATCGAGTTTTCCATTCGATCGAATCACGCCGGGAGCAAGTGGTCATTTCGAAACCGATACCGTGGCATGTTCCGGTGAAACGAATCGGTCAAGAGGTTGATCAACGGGTTGAATAGAGAACGGGAGGATATTCGAAAGTATCTTTGGGCGGTCTCGAACGATCGTCGAACTTCTCCGGTGTATATTGGCCACGGCGAGTTATTACGAGTCGGCGGCGATTTTATTTCGCATGGATGCGAGTTCGCGGGTCTGAAAAGCTTCTATCACGAGTCGCTTGAACCGCTTAATACGTACAAAGAATATTTTTCCCCTGCATCAGCCGGCTCTCTTGCTCACATTTCTGTACGTCATCGATATGGTCGGTCGTTGTCTACTCCGACTCACTCGGTTAGCCACGCTATTTTGATATTTTCTAAGAAGCGGTCGGTCTAATTTCAGCCACCTTGATTGAACGTTCTTTCCCACCCTTTTCGCTAGCCGCTGTCTCACTGCCACCGTTCGCCGTTCACTGAAGTCTACTTTAATTTCCTTCAGCGTTTTGTTTCTCTTTCATAAACGCGGATTATAGCAGGGGAAACGCTTTTGTATCTCGTCGTGCTCGCGTCTCGGTACATATTTACCCGTGGCGGGTCGACTCGGAATATAATTGCGATCGTTGTGAAGGAGAAGCTTTGGCAGAAACTAGGAGCGTGTAAGGGTAGAAAAAAAAAGGATGAAGGAGGTGGAGGGCACGGATGTTGGGAGGGTAGAGGCAAACGACGAGGAAAAGAAGAAGGAAGAAAAGGAGCTTGCAGAGCGGCAGTCGAATTTCCGGGGATGAAAATAATCCTCGAGTGTCCCGGCGGGGTCTCGGTAAATTCCTCGATTCATCGAATTCGTAGGACTCGCCTTCCTCACCCCCGTCCGATCGGATCTTTCTTTCGTGGCAGCTTCGTTTCCGGGTGTACATTTAAAACTCGATGGAAGAGAGGAAAAAAGAAAAGGAAGAGGAGGAGGAAAAAGAAGTTGAAGAAAGGGAAGAAGAGAGAGATTTCGTTCGACGTTGGTTAAGATTCTTCCTCTATTTGATCTCGCGAGTAGAGAGAAGGGGATGGAAGGAAGCGGAAAAAGGACGAAACGGCGCGGTTCTCTGCACGGAAGGATTCCGACCAGCGTCTGTCGTCGAACGATAGAAAAATATTTGAGTACGGCGTCGAGAGGACGCGGCTCGATAAATTTCTTTATTCCAGCAGTTTGGAAAATTGGATTTTATTCGAAATAAAGATCCGCTCCGGTGCTTATCGGGGCCGGACGGATAGAAACGGTATCGAAATGTAAAGCTCCAGAGACACACGATCGATCACCCCTCTACCCCGCGCTCTATATTCTCATTCGGACACGTTTGACAGGAGCGTCTGCTCCTGTCGGCCGACAGGCCACGTCCAGCACGTTATTTCCTTCTTAACGCGTCCACGGGGATGCTAGCTAATTAAAAGGGAGAACAGCAGCCTCTATCCGCGTTAATAACCGCATCCAGCGTGTACGCCGCCCAACCTCCAGCACGTTCCATTTAAAATTGAACCTGTACAGCGAGCCTCACGGACCAACTGTGTCGAGGCTTAACGCGACGCGTGTTCCTCGCGAACACGTGTATACGAAGTATCTCTTCTTCTCTTTTTTTCTTTTCTTTGCAATCTTCACGCGCAGCGTCTATACACACGCGTCTACATACGCGTGTCTCTGTTTAAAGGTATAGAAAAGATGGTCGAGAAGATGCTCGTTAATTGCGGAAAATTGATTTGATGGGAGAAAATTACCGAAAGAAAGCCAGAATCGAGCGTGGACGCGCGGTTGTTTTAATTAAGGACGCGGCGTTTCGTGGCGAGACGCCTCATTGTGGAGTCATTCGACGCGATCGTACTGCTGTATGGCGGGCCGAGCTGATACTGTCTTCGTCGTTGACCTCGTTGTCCCGGCCGATTACCTTAATCGCAGACAAAAATTATGGACAAAGATTTCTAATTAGCGGTGCGGACTGCGCGACGTCGTCCCTTTTGTCGACCAGCGCTCGTAACAAGCGAGACGGAATGAAACACGGAGTATCAAATATAAAATACCGCCTCTAATTAAGAGACTAACGTTTAATTAAAAGAAGAGGGGCTGCTGCGTCTTAGACGATCGTGCATCTCGAGTAAATTGGAGGTAGTCACGACGAGTCACGAAACTCGTACATGTTCTTTGTCCGCGTACGACATTGACATTACCATCGCGATTCTAAAGTTAATCGATCGTATGAAAAGTGTAAAGATCAGGGCAAAATTATTTTCGATCTAGAAACGATCGTCGAGTTGACGTGTTCGTCAATACGAACGTGTATATTGTACGCGTCATTGTACTTGAGGTGGCGGGTGCACGAAAGCGCGGAGCATGCTCTTTCCTCGTACCTTCGTCTTACACCCGCACTCTTGAATTCCGCTTCGGCATTCATCACAAAGCGACACGTGCAAGTACTACTTTCACGCCCTTTCTGTCTTTTCCTCTACCGGTTTATCCGTTTCTCTATTTGCCTGTCTGCTTCTCCGATTTCCACCCCTGTCTTTCGTATCTACGTTGTCGAGCTGAGATTTCCACGCGTCACGAACAAACGCGTGGAATTTTGCGAGTTATAAACGCGTCGAGTTTGTCTTTCAGCGTTTTACGGTGATTCATCGCGATTTGCTTCCTTTCGTTTTACCTACTTGTGTTTCCTACGCTTTCGTTTTTATCGATTATTTAATTGTAATCGACGACGATTTACGCCGGTACAGTATGGCTAAGGTTAATGCTTCGCACAATGTATTTCTTGGATATTTTCACAGTAGAGGATAGGGGAACTTACGCAAGCGGCGGTTTACGTTGTCTGTGCATGCTCGAAAACAGAATAATTTTGCTTACTCTCGATACGTATCTCCTGACCGGCGCATTTGTCTTCTAACAATGTTATTTATACATACGGAGTGTGATTTCATTCGCGATCTGGAACAACTCGCGACATTACGACTGGATCTATCTTTTCGTACTTGTACACGTGTAAAAAGTATGTGTTTCGATGTAATCATATCGTGGGTTGTTATACCGAGAAACGTTTCAAGGCACATTAAGCAGTGTTCGATATTTATCTCCGTTTCGTGTTAATATCAACGAAACGTCACGTTCGCCCATTTTGGTTACGATAATATTCATATGTCCGTGCAGTTGCCGTTGGCATAAATTAAACTTTCGTCACACGTCCAAAATTGTCACGAGGTTAACGACAGAACCGAAATAAATTGGCACATATTAAGAGCATTTGCCCTCTAGCCCTGGCCTTAGGGTATCGAGGATAGAGAGAAAAAGGGAGAGAGAGAGAGAGAATCCCTGGTAAGTAGCATAGGTCAGTGGTCAGACTCACGCGTTATTTTCATCCCCTCTAATGGCCCAACTGGGGTACAGTTGTTTCGATTATAACCACGTCGTTCCAACCGTCACTCTAAAACACACACACAACCTCGGAATTCTCACGAAATAATTAATTCGTGGCCAGAATGTTTCGTTTACTTTTATCTTTTATATCGTCCGCTGGTTTCTCAGAACACGAAATGTTGGTTTATTTGGGGCATAATCTATACTTTTGTTTGAAAAATACGATGACGAAATAAATAGCATGCTGAGGATATCTTTGGTCTTTTAGACTGCGTATTTGTTGAAAGAGAATTAACACGCTTTGCGATCGTTTTTAAATTTTACAATACTATTGATTTTATAATTATATTCATTTCTGTTGCTTTGGAATATTCACGGAAAAATTTGTTACCAACGTAGAGCATCGAGTTTGAAAAATTCAGCAACGTAAATAACTCGATCAAAATAGAAAGAGAAATTGGAGTTACAGGAACAATGAAACGTGTTAGCAGAACATTGCGCCTATAATAGCATTTACATACGAATTAATTAAGTTCAAGTGTATTAAATTTCCTATGGTTTAATAGTACATTCGCGTAACTACAAAAATGTCACATTATACAAAATGAAATGTATAGAATTTAATTGGTAAATAAAAGTACGTGGCACATTTGTAGCCGCTGTAAATGTTTCTTAATAATCATCTCCTTCATTCTCGCCCTAGAAAGTGAAATACCCCCGAAGCAAAAAACAACGCCTCTCGTATTTCTTGCCACGATTGCTCCTCCTTCAACCTGAGCCCCTTAAATCACCGAACACCATCCGGCACACCGCGTACACACGCTCGTCCCAAATCACCCGTGCGCCTCCCAAACAAACCAAATTACTAAATCAAATTAACGCGACCGATCGAACGTATCAGTAAACCCTCTGGATTTGGCCAACCGTCCTTCTCTCCCTGCAAACTCCAGGCCTCGAGATCTACGATCCAGCCTCTCGTCCAAGCAAACCACCCCTTTCGTATTAGCGACGTTTTGGCGAATGTGCGTGACCGAGTGTGAACAGTACGTACATATGCACGCAGAATTCCTGGCCCTGGTCGAATTTCTCTGATGACGTTATCATTATAGCCGGTAGCGTGGCCGTTATTAACGGAGCGGCAGCCGACGCGGAGGAACGACACGGACGGGGGGCGCTTGCGCGAGAGATCAAAACCAGCGGGTTCTCTGTCGCCTGGGATGATGGCTCGTGGCCCGTCTATTGATCTTGGCCAACGTTGCGCGCCGGAACGAGGCGCGCTCTCTCCTCGTCGCCGTACACGCCAGCGTTGCTCGCCTCGTCCCGCCTCGGCTCGACTCCGCTCGCTGTTCTCTACGGACCGCACCGGCCCGAAATGATACACCGACCACGGAGACTAAGTTGAATTGCCCGTACGCGGAAGTCTTCTCGCTAGTCGATGCGTTCTTCGCTAATATACTCCTCTTAGAGATTGATTATAGCACGTCCCAAGGAACAGGAATCAGAGCAAACGAATACGTACACTGTCGACCATAAGTACACATTGAGATATCTATCGATATTTAGCATAAATTCACCGCTATACATTGCTTTCTTCAATTTTGATTCTCTCGTTATTTTATTAGAAATCAGTTGTTTCACTCGAAACACGTGTGTCCTATAACGTATAATATCAAGCAAAGTGAAACTTTGTTAGAGTTTTCCAGTAAATCTAACCGGTAGATGTCGTGATACTTAAAGCCGGCAGTGTATATAGATTCTCACGAGTATACGTATTTCGGTCTGCAGATATTTCATTCTTCGCAACACACATCCATCGTAATGGTGGCCTTATGCTTCATCATCCCCTTGGGTTTGCTTCCTTTCTTTCCTCTTCGTTTTGTTCCGAGTGCTTTAAGAAAGATGCCAGGCTTAAGAGAAGCAAAGAAGGACTTAGTTGTTTTATTGTTAGTACAATAGATTGAAGTGTATTTTCGAACGAGATTAAGTCTTTGAGTTTTTCATGGGATTGATACCATTCCTGTATCATTCTGCTATTTTTTTTTTTTTTTTTTTTTTTTTTTTTTTTTTTTTTTTTTTTTTTAGAGGGAGGGTTGGGTCGATTACACAGAGGCGAGGATTGTTGGTATTTGCATGGGATTTTTTCGGCTCGAGCGGTGGTTTGGTTTGGGGTTTATTGTAGGCTAGCGTTTGACACCGAGTATTTTTGGTTCGTTAAGCAGTTTTTCTACACTCGTAACTGCGGTTGGGTAAGGCGTCGAGTTTGTAAGGATGATTACCGTGATTTGCGGCGCCGTCTGTTTCTTGTACAACACCCTTTCTGCCTTTTTCTTTGGAACTGTCGTAATTGAATCTAAATTTATTTTTGCTCATTTGTATAATCTTTAAGACGGTGGTCCTCGCTCGTCGCTAAAAACATATGTAGTAAAACATCTTGTCCAATTATCTTTTTTCATACATACAGTTGCACTCATAATTAAATGATACATTTTGTATCATTTACTTCGTTTCTGCCACAAAATCCAAATAAAGATTCCTTACTTTTGTTAACACATACAGTTTCTTATTGGAGTGATAAAAATTGTTTTGATCGTGTTATCGATTAGAAATTGTACGTGTATTAAATTTAAATTATTCAAGAAATGTGCATCGACTATCGATGTTGTTTGAATAATTATGAGCGGTAGTGGTATACATATTCTCTAACTTGGTCTCTACTATTCTGGACTCTAAGCCTCTTATTGGCGAGACCTTTGGTAGACTCACGATGAAATGCATTTCTTTTCTTTTCCTTTTCTTTCATCTATCTTACTTTTCTTACCTTCTTTCAATTAACAGCACCACAAGGATTTCACAGTTAAGAAAATCTCCGTAATAAATTTTCGTTGAAACGAATATCGTCGAATTTCAATTCGCATCGGAACAATCGGAGTTCCTTATCGATTTCCTCAATTTTCGACTATCGTGCCTTGCTTATCGATGCCGATAGTTCAGATCGAAACGCGATCGCTTCGATGTTTTGTCCCTTCTCGTCTCGTCCGAAATTCCGAATCCACAGTAAACTTTGAAACGTATCTGTCATTTTGACTCGGATCTGGGTTCGGTATCGTCCCACCGATAGCTAGATCGTTCATGTACAATTGCTATCCTTCGTTTCATGGTCCCTAACTTGACTTCGTAATATCACGCGACACGGTTCACCGGCGTTTCGAGGCGTCTCTGGTTCTCCAGGAATCCGTGTTCCTCATAAATAAGATTGTCCAATTTAACTCCGCGAAGGCACCGGAATAATCGTGAATCACTAATTAAAGTGCTTTATTGAAACCGTAGAAATAATTCAACGTCGAGTGTCTAACATCAAGAATGGTTTCAATTAAATTTATTCTCCATCCGTTCTATTTAACGAAAATTCAACAAAAACCGTATTTTTACATTTTACACTACGTTCCCTGCATTTGTCTTTTATTTTACATCTTCGCACCGTGTTATTTCATCTGTGTTTCTTTTCGCTTCTGTGCTCCTTTGTCTCGATTTATTTACGTTCCACTTTTATTCTCCGATATTTATTATCCTCTATATTTATTCTATATTCCTTTCTTTCTATTTACCAAACGTTCTGCCGCCAGAAATTTTTCAAGTTTTTCAATCGATACTCGCCAGTTTATGACTCCCTGACGCTTATGAGCCGTGAAATGAGTAATACGTTGGAGAAACGCGAACATATAATAAATTTTCAGGGCCGCGTAGAAAAGGAGCGCGATATTTCGCGGGACGCGCGACGTAGCGTTTCCTTTTTGCGATTTCCTAATCCACGCGGTTTCATTTGTTTCACCCGACGCGGTTCGTGATTATTTCCCGCGATAAATTGTTATTACAGCCACCATGCACGAGGGTTGCTCGCTCGAAAGACGGTGGTTGCTGTCTACTCGAGGAAGAGAAGTTCGGCTGTGTTCGCGTTTTCCTGGATAGCAAAATCCTTGTAATGACCGGAAGTCTTATCGTTTACCGCGAACACGAGGTTGGATAAAATCGGTGGCAGTCAGACGTAGTCGAGATCCTATCTAGATCCTACCTGTGTAGGTGCAGACCTTGTCGTCGTTCTATTATCCATTATGCAAACAACTGATAAATGAGCAGATAATTCGTATTCGTATTCGTTCTACAACATATTTGGAACGATGAATTTTTCGGACTAAATGCGTTTGTTAAGCCTGTTGACCTATCGAGGATCAAACGGCGAATTAATGCTCAAAAGTTGTGAGAAATCAATATTGTTGAGAAATATGAATAATATGTTTTATCGAGATAGGTACGGAAACCGTAGTAGGATAACACTGTATAAAATTCAGAAAAATAAAAGGAATTTCTTTGTTTCAAAAAACATAGTCTCTCTGTTTCTCTCTATTTTCAAGCGAGATGCTGGAGTTTTCTTTCACAACTATGACGGTTAAATAACAGTATTTAATGATAAAAGCCGACCGAAAGAAATTGCAAACGGCAATATGTTAATCGAGTCATTCATTACCGCTGTATTTATCTTTCACTTCCTCCGTTAAAATTGAAAATAATTTACTCTGTCGCAATTTCGAACGACTTTTTCTGCTTAATTCTCGGCACACGCTCCCTTGGGGTGATTGTTTAAGTATTAAACAGTTACAGAGAGATTAAATGAATCCTCCTAGTGGGAAGCTTACGGACTTGTGTTTTATGCAGTATTTATTGCTGGCAACTACCATCAGTATTTACTACAGTCATGGGACTACTTAAGAATTAATGCCACCTTAAGAAGGATAGAGAAATTAGAATGCACCATCGAGTCGCTAATTCACCTTGATGTCTGAAATTTGCAACTCGGTTACTTTGCGTACAATCGTTGGCAACTCCTTCATTTTTAAAGGGACAACGAGCGAATAAGGCGGCAACGCGATTCTTCTTTCTTTCTCGCTCCCTTCCTGTTCGTATACCTTTGAAAGAAAATCGAATAAACGCGGAGGGAAAAGAGGGGACGTTGTATGGGATGAAAAATTCAGCCGCGACAAACTCTGCATTAAACTAACGCCGCCGTTGCTAGTATTCTTCTCCGTAAACCAACAGCATCTCGAAGCTTCTTTCCAAATTATCTCACTTAAAAAAGACACTTTACGATAATAACGCTCGTGTTACGTTCCACGCTTTAAACAACGAATAAAGTCAGCCGCCTCCTTCCCTTCCCTCGTTGAAACTCGTACATTACGACGATAATGTAACGTAACGCGTGTATGTCCAAAAAAAAAGAAAAACAGTAAAAAAGAAGAAAAAGAAAGATAGAGAAAGCAGGAAGAAAAACAAACGAGAAAAAAAAGGAGAAGAAAACAGTGTTTACACCGCTTTATTCTTTCCTGACTGGCATTTAATGGCCGCACAGGCGCCAGGTTACATCCTAATTTGCCGGGCGCGCTAAACTCGCGGCAGAGAAAACGCGGAAAACTGGCTGGCGTTTTATCGGAGGAAAGACGAGTATCCGGCTACATCTACATGCTAAGGAAAGCCTCTGGACGCGCCTAGAGCGGAAGTATTCAGCACAGAGAATGCAACAGGCAACGACAAGGCCTGGTCGAGCGAGTATATATCTATATAGCGGTCGGTCGGACGGTCGGCCGATCGGCACCTGGCTCGAATCGCAGCGATGATTTTCCAGCCTCCGAGCCCATCCCCTTTTCGTTTGCTTTTCTTTCCCCAGGGCGTGGCGCTCAACAGGCTTGGCATCCAGCCAACTTTCTGCTTTTCTCTCCTTCCCCTCTTCTTCCTTCTCTCTGTGTTCTTTCTTCCACTCTGTCCGTCTTCCTCCCCTTCCGTTTTCCTTCTTCCGAGTCGGTACAACAACGAGGCGGAAAAAAGGATGAAAGAGCTAAGGGTGTATCAACACTATCATCGACCATCTTCTACGTAGATGTATGTACGTACACATACGCGTGCCCATACAGGGTGATCAAACAGTCGAAAACGTAGGATAAAGGTTTTGCGTATGAGGCTTCTCGTTGAAGAAAGACGATTTAAAGAATCTACTCGGTACATGTGTACCCTGTTTCCACGCGACGAACTTCCGTTAACGACGTTTCATTAAATCAGAGGTATATTTTATGGATAACAGGTGTGTCGAAGAATTAAAAGTAAACTTTTATTTTCGAAGAATTAAGAGATACAAATAGTATACTACAAGGGTTGTATAATTTAAGAGACGCAATCGTGTGCAATATCGTGTTTGATATCTCCAATAGTATTTATTTAACAAATTTTTTCAGTTCCTTTTAAAAAGCGATACATATTTATTTATGAAATCATCCAAATCAAACACAACAAAAAAACTAGATTGGTAGAAAGTATAATGAATAACAATCAACGATAAGAAACAAATAAAAAAAAATACAGAGATAGAAGTGTATTAAATTGAAACTTGGAATAAGTATACGCGTGCCGGATAGATTTCCGAAACGCTTTTTCTCGACAACCAAGTCTCATATGCAAAAATAATTATTCTATGTTTTCCATCCATCTTTTCACGAGGAATCACCCCTACCTTAGTTGTATCACCAGTTACCGGGCACCCTGTATGTAGCAAGCACTATATCACGTTACATACGCGTTAGGTATACGTTACATGGACACGAACAGAGCCGGATTGTTGTTGCTGTTGCATCTCGTGGATCTATTGCCGGACTCTAACTCGCATCGGATACATCCGGACGTATTTATGCTCGCGTTTATAGTGCGGCTGCTCGAAGGCCGCTCGAAAGCCGCACGGCCACTAACTAACTTCCTGTTATTTGCACGGTTTACCCTCGACCGGAATTGACCTCGAGTCGCGGCGTCGAATGCGATTAAAGTTAGCGCGGCGCGCACCCTAAATACCAGAGGGTGGCCGGGAAAATTTCGTTCGACAGGCCAGGGAAATGTGTTACTCGTGCTCTCAACGAGGATCGAGGAACGGCGATTGTTTCTTTTCGCCGATGGTAACGAGATACGTTTACCGAGGTTATCTTACAAATTGCAAGTAGCCGGTATTAACGACTACAATAGAAGTTATCGGGAAATCGGTCTCGCGACTCCGAGGTCTCGCTTCTCGAGTTTCACAACTCGAAGCTTGCTGGTATTGCGTTTCAGTACTGGCGAACTCGTTGATATCGGATACCTGATTTAAGAATCTTTAATGGTGGTTTTCATGATTTTGAAACATCAGATATCAACCACGTTGAGTTGCTTCGATTTAATTCGCAGTACGGGGTCGTGCAATTGGCTATATACATATGACCGATGGAGAATCATCGATCACAGCTTAAGTCAGTTTATTGTTACCTTGCGTAAAATACGTTTATTATTGTATAAAATTTGTTATATCTTCCGAAGCCATGAAAACGTATCACGAGGAAAATTATTTTATAGTTATTAGAAGTGAGTAAAATTAGAGGAGTTAATTTATAAATGCATTAATTAGACAACTACAAGGACGATACGTGTAAGAATTGAGAAACGTGTGATTAAATTCAAATTCTCAAAATCTTGACTTATACTGCCGTAATTTTTAGCTCGCCATATGTATGTATAGCAGTACTCGTTTAAATTCCAATGAATTGGGGGCTTGCATTGTAATTTTTGCGATACAGGCAGCGATTTTGTTCCAGGAATACTCTTAAGTTCTTGGACAAGAAAAATGAATAAATCTACATAATCAGAACAGACTAGAAAGATTTACAATTATTTCTCGCCTATTCTCGTTATAACTATTGTCTTCGTCAATCGCTTTAGTAGTGCGCTACACTAAGCGCGTTATGCTAATATTTGTAAAGCAATTTTTATCTATATCACATAGCGATTTTGTTCTAGGAATATTTCTAAGCTGCTGGACAAGACCACACGATAAATCTAGAACGAACAAAAAAGTCACGATATTTCTCGTCCAATCTCGCTATATCTATTCATTGTTTTCGCCAATAGCTTTATGTTATACTAAGCTCGAGGCGCTGACAATGAGTTAGCGAGGCGCGGCGAGGCTAGGTCGTTTGAATTTAGGTGAATTTCTATTGGAATTTAAGCAAATACCAGTGAACCAAGTTTCATTAGCAGCGAACTTTCATTTAAACTACTATTTGAGTACATGTATCGTTTAAGTATATGATTAGTATTTACATTAATACAAGAGTCGACTGTTATAATCCTAATATCGTCGGTTTCGATTATCTCTGGCTATAACTCGTTTAATAGAGTTAGTGTTATCACGGAGCCAACAGTTTTGGCTAAAACCATTCGAGACTCAAGGGATCGAGCAGGATCACCACAAACTCAATCCACTCTGTTGGTATAATTTTAAACTGGAGAAGTTAGATTCGAACGATTTTAGTCCGAAAGGATCCCCGAAGCGGCGTCACAAATATTCAATGAGAACGAAAATCTTGAACAGTCTCGAAGGACTCGAGTCTTGAAAATTTCACTTACGATAGAGTTGAAACGGTCTCTAACTTGTGGGTCGTTCGATGTCTAGAGCAATTCTAGTGGAGTAAGGTCCGGTTAACGTCATCTTGGGATCAATGGGTTTCCCTGAAGTCATCTTAAGGTTATAGGGCTTGATTAGAGTCCACTAAGATTCGCAGGATCTCGGTTATCGTAAGCTCGATTTTACGGACTTAATCAGTGCAGTCTCGTGCAATTTATTCCTTGCCTCTTCTTCTCGTGTGAATTTGGTTTCAATTAGTTTCTCGAATTATTTCGATTAGGTTTGGCTTTGTTTCTTTTTGGATTTAGAATCGCTTTGCACGTTGGAATTGAATCGCGGTGTAACTTTATCTGTACTTTGAGGGAGACTGCAAGGCACTATCGTGCCGTATCCTATTGAGATTTCCTAACGCTAAGCCTCAAGTTAGGGTGTACGATCTAACGATTACCTCAGCAAGACTTTGCCGCCTAAATCAATGTTAGGTAATCCCGACCTTAATATTAGAATAAAACGATATTCCTTTGTTGTCAATCTTATATTCTAATAATATTACAATAATAATTCTTTCGGATATAATATTTAACTCTATGGATATCTAAATATCGGTATTTTTAGAAGGGTAGTAAACCTGTCCTCTAACCCTGTCGGAGCTGAGTATCTGTTGTATCAAAAAGTGTTTTTTTTATCATTTACTAACCACAAACGTACGTATTTTCTTTTGGTTTTGTGGAGAAGACATAATGCACCGAAACAAACGGAAGGCTAATTTATACTTAGCAATGTCCAGCGTGAAAACTGTCTTTTTCATTTATAAAGTGTTTTTTGGTAAACTTAAAAATTTCCAAGTTCATACGACCCGTACTTGTATTTATTTTTTTCTTTACTCTGTCTTTCTGCTCGAATGATACTTACTTTATCGCAAGTGCTTGTCATAAACGTCCTTTTGAACAAGCGTAACCATTGATACTTGCGGCAGGAATTTTCTTCGAGAAAAGGTAACACTTTCCTCGTTACCGTTGGGAATCTGGTTTTCATTCGGAGTTGTAATGCGTGCTTTTGCAGGGGGTTGTGGGATTCACGAAACGTCCAGTCGCAATTGGCGCCAGCTTATCGGTCGTCTTATCGCGATTCCTTATCGACAAGTGCTCGCTCGACAGGTAGCGTGCTTCTTGCCGCGCCACTTCAAAGTCCTCCTCGATGTAACTATCGGAAATGGATACTTGCAATTCTCTAGACAATCGAGATTTTGCTCGATTATCGCGTATAATTCATTCCCCCGTCTCTTGGCTAAGCGAGAGGGGATGGAGTTCGACGGGAGAAGGAAGTTGATAACAGGAAATTGAAAACCAGATAGCAATTTCCGACCTTTTTCTCAAAGCTCAATTAAGAAATCTAGCTTGCAGCAGGGGAAAACGCTTGCTAACGAGCTCTACGGTGCTGAACTCATGGGAAATAATTGCAAGGTGGAAAGTTTAACTCGTGGTCGTTTAGATGGTTTACTCTTCTACTTTTATTCGGCAAACCAAACTGTGCAGATTATTGGGTGGATGTTAGCGCAAACGATTAGATATCCGATAAAGTATTTCGAATATTTGAAAGTAATTTTCGTGCTACCGCACGGGTTTCAGAATATTTAACGAATGAAGTTGAAGTAGAATTCCGATATATTTAACAATACGAAAGTACACTTAGAAGCAGCGGTGGACGTAAAGCTTGATCGAGACATCGCTTGTATCAGTTATAATAAATACTAGTTATCTTGTTTAGTTACTAACCATAGTGAAATTAATTTTTTAGAGTAATAGTCTTATACCTTATTTATGAGATTATTTTAGTCAAATACAAAAGCATGGGATGGTTTGTACGAATCGATAGTGTAATAATGATCATGACGTTGTCCACGTTTATAAATACGTCGAGTAGCTTTGTAAACTGAAAACTTACAGCCGGTACACGTGTACCGGATAGGCCTTCAAAATTGTTTTTCTCGCAAATGGAGTTCGATATCATATCCAAAAACGTTACTCTACGCTTTCAATTCAAATTTATATATACCTATGCAGCGCTTTCAGTAGTATAACTGTGCAATAAGTAAGGCGTAGTATACCCAGTCGTTGATTTCTCAATCGTAACGTTTGAAATATCGATATCCTTGCGTTTTACCTTGGAAGTTCTTTAACCGTATTGAATTCACGAATGGAAAAATATAAAAATTTATTTTCTTTCAATAGCGCAACAACGATAAAAACACATGTCGCCTACCGCCTGTGCGATAAATAGTTAATCCTAAGAATTAACTCTTACCACGAAAAACCATCGTACAATTGCAACTTCTGCTTTAGATTTATCTACCCCGGTACGAATCACATACGTTGTTCAACACGGAAGTAGCGCAAAGCGCGAGAAGTACGGCGCGGATGGTGCAAGGACTCACCCGAGAAGCTGCGAAAAGGAACGTAGTGCCGTTCAGAGAAGTCGGAGAAATGGATTGCTCGAAAAAGTATCGAAGGTGGTTAGTGATAGATCGCGGAGGACCGGCGAGAAGGGTAGGGCATGAGTGCTGGGGTGGCTTCAGAAAACGCGGAAACTCGTTAGAAGGATTTCACGCCGGAACGAGGCCGCGCGCGACGGCGCAAAGTATCGAGCTATCGATTTCACGGCTCGGCGGCTCGTCCGATAAGGTAACCCACCCCCTTGTCCCGCATCTACCTTTCGTTTCGCGTCCCTCTCATCCCCTATCCCCCTTCTCTTCTGTCCCCCCCTCTCCAGCATTTCGTCTTCAACCATTCGACCTTCGTTTGCTCGAACGATCTTAACCGTTTCAGCGATCGCTAAGCGAACTGAACTGGTCGATCAGCAACCGGCGGCGTTCGAGAGTCTCTGATACAGACTGAAAGAAGTTTGGCAAGAGGGTTGCTAAAATTTATTATCGAAATCTGACCTTAATAGGCCAGTGCAGCAACATGCATAATTAATGTATCGAAAATTCATGAAATGCGCTCTGTATGTGGTATGTAATCGTTCGAAGTGATAGAAGGAGGAAAGGACGAGAGAGATAGAGAGAGATAGAGAGAGAGAGAGAGAGAGAGAGGAATAGCATGGAAGCTCGGTAATTGCGGGCATTAAATGGAAAGTATTGGTAAGTGATCATTATTAGAGGTAAGTTGCGCGAGAGTGGAGAGAAGGAAGCCGTTGGTCGAACGATAATTAAATAGAGAGAAATGCGATAACGAATGCTCGATCGATTGATCGATCGAACGAAGACAATTACTCAGACCGATCGAGCCCGGTCTTCCACTTTAAGGATCTTCTTTTTGCTTCTTTTTCTTCTATCGTTCGATACTGTAGACGATCGGGTAGATCTACTTTTAGCTGCAGCCGACAGCGATTCGACGATGCTTATCGCGTGATATCCGTGCACGAAACTCGTCAAAACGTATTCGTGTTGCTCGTGTCGCGACGCTTTGCACAGAGGGCTAGAGAGAGCGTTTTAAGCTTCTTACCTGTCGCGAAGTTAGCTTCCACGAAAATGCCATCGGATTACCTTGCGGCCGTGTACGTACACGAACAACCGCCCCGCGTATTGTAACCGGCAGGCAACTAAATTCTGCACGGTGAAATTCCACCTCCGCGGGACACGTTACATTCTATACCTTCAATGGGATTTAATCAAGGTATTAGCGCGTTACGTCGTCTTGCGCATTTCGCTTGGGACAGAGCTCACAGGGATGGAATCATTCGCGTATATCTTTCGATACACGTATAAATTGTCACACACACACACACATATATGTTATAGATTGTTACTGTTCGATAAGGAGAGTCGAATTTAGCTGTCCCGTCATTCGTTGTTACGTTAATCGTACGATCGTGACGTTGCGTACGATATTTTAGAGAGGTTTCGGTTCATATAAATTCGGTATGTAAATCAAGCGCTGTGTTTGATCGTTCATCGAAATCGCGATATTTCGTGATCGTTTTGTTCGTCCATCACGTTCTCTTTCTCATTCTTTCCTCCTTTAATTTAATACTCAGGCAATTGTACGATTTAACCTGATACCGCGATAAAATGTGCGCTACTCACGGCGGCCGGGGAAAAAGGGGGTTCAGCAATTTCTCATCGCGGCGGGAAAAAAAGGCCGACTTGCTCGAATAATAATCGCACGCTTGAATTTATTTTATTTATCTTTATTGCTACGGTCGGAACGAGGCGGCAATAAAAACTATCCGGTTCGCGCGAGTTCATCGTTCACCTCGGTCTATGTGATATCAAAACATCCATGTAACTACCTTTTGTTATTGTGGAGACTTGCCTCGTTCGAAATAAAAGCTACCGTAGATTTGTTTTTTTTTTTTTTTCGAGCTCGCGAACTGTCAAAAACCTGAATTACGCACGGTGTTTCCCAACGAATGTATAGAACTTCGAGAGGTTGTTTAGGAGGTAATCTGGCGTAAAATATATTATACGAATGTAGACCTTATTCTTGATCGGTGCGTGGCTGTTGTAGACGAAAATTCTACCGTTGCCATGATAAAATTGGAAACCTGACGCAAGAGGAATTTTAAGAGACTGAGGCAAGACACGAGAACGTGAATTTCAACTTCAATTAATTCATCTGCTTTCTGTTCGATTATTTTCTAGGTATTATTTCGTATCAAAATTGTAACTCGATAGGATCAAGTGAGAGTAAGAAAAAATTAAACTACTGAAATTCGTAAGAACTTGGGACAGTATCAGTATTATGACAATTGTTTATTTAGAATGATTCGAAAATATCTTGCAAAGTATTTTAAATTTGTTTGAAGATTGTAGAAATAGTGTTCTGATGATGTTTCAATTTCGTGACAGGTACATAGGTGTTAAGGTAGTTATTATATCTTTTTGTAAGTCTAATCGTTGGAAAAATTAAAAGAACGATTTTTTATACGATATTGATACATCAAGAATTTTACTAAGAAGTTGATATAGTTCAAACTAAACGTATACAACAGGTATAAGAGTTTTATTAAAGTTAACGAACGTTTCTTTCAAACGGAAGAGTACATTGTGCACATAGTTGGCGATTCGAAAAGACATATCTAAATTCGATTCAAAAGTCAAAAACAAAATTCGATCTTCTTTACCTGTCAGAGATAGGTTGCTCATTTAGAATTAATATTTTAGTTCCGTGAAATATTGCAAGTTTAAAATAGCGAATACACCTTGTATTATTATGAACTGAATCATTACCCTAATTATTATCTTTTATACGCAGGCACGTATGTATAATTCCCTGCACTATTATGGACTGTATCATTACCCTAATTATTTTTTGTACATAAAATATCCTCCGGAATTAGAACTTAAGAAGAAATTCCCTTCTGTAAGACCTCGAAAAGTTAAATTCCTCTTCTTTCTATACGTTTTTCCCTATCTTTTAAATCCGTTACATTATAAGATTCAAGAAGTTGTTGAAATTTATCGTTGAAAACCGTAGAAATTTATCAGTACCACGGATACCAAAACCTTTTTGAATAATTGAGATAACAGTATTGCACAAGTTACAAGTTCTCGGTACTAAGAAATTCACTTACTGGCAAGTTTGTTAATGAAATAAATAAAGTTTTAGGAGCAAATTTTACAAATTAGAAGGGCTGTTGAATATTCCATTTGACTTTGAAATCGATCTGCAATTTAATTTCGAATCGTAAAATTGTACCAGAGAAGTATATAACTTACGACATATAATTTGCCAATGATATCAGTCATAAATAATTGCTCAAAGGTACCTAAAAATTTGTTTGTCGAATTTGCATAAATTCCGAGTAGTTTCGACGTGAATATAATCGCCGAGCGTCGAGTCCTGTTATCCCTTGCGGTGGTATGCGAAGAAATAGCAACGGATTGACGAGCACGTGCACAGTGTACACACACGTAAGAAACGTACGCGCCTAACCGCTGCGTGGTGCAGTGCGACGTGGCATCGCGTGACTCTCATTTTCCATTTGACTTCTATCCGTCGCACGTACGTACTCAGTTACGTTATTTCATTGGCGTTCCTCGTCCCAAGCCGTTGGAGTTCTCTTGAACCCCGCGCACCGCCCTTTCCGCTTTGGCACACCTCCCTCATGGTGTTGTGCATGCCACTTTCTTCTCTTTTTTCCTTCTGCCGTTGCGTTTGCTCGTACTCAACTTTTGGTTGTTGCTTGAAAAGAAAATGCCGCGACGCCCGAGTGTGCTAGGAGAGAGTCGTGGGGATTTGCTTAATTGTTGGTTAAAATCCTCCACCGACGACTAACACGTTTCGTACTACCGTAAGCTACCGATGGCCAACAGCGGTTAAGTTAAGAAGCGAAGCTTTTATTACACTGAAAAAGATATTTGTAGACTGTAGGGTAGATTTCAAAGAAATAGAAATTTTTTAATATTAAATAGGATTTTTTTGCTAATTAAATATTTACAGCACCGTTCAGAAATATGTGGATATTTAATCATTTTGGATAGAATGTAATTTATTATTATTGGTTATAAAATGATGTGCAAGTAAGGTAGACGTATAAGGAAGATCAAAGCATTAAGAATTTTTTAATATTAATATCGTTTTTCGCTAATGAAATATTCACAGTAACGTTCAGAAATATCTGGATATTTCATTATTTTTTTTACACGGTGTAGTTTATCGTTGTTGATGATAAAATTATGTATAAGGCAGACGCGAAGGGAGATCAAGGTACTAGGAATTGTTTTAATATTGCTATCATCCGTCGCTAATGAAATATTTACATTGCCGTTTAGAAATATGTCGATAGTTAATTATTTTTCAGAGAGTCGAACTTATTACTATCGATTATGAAATTACGGGTAAAACAATTGTTACAGCGTAGTATAGTAGAATAGTAGAATAAAAGGTATATTAGATACAGTAGGATATTATGACGTGTTAAAATTAATATTTAAGCGCTGATGTACAATGGTAAAATTGGTGTCCATAATTTCTGACATAAAATTGTTTCATCATTGGAATCATTTTGTTACTTGAGTAGCTCTTTATCTTCAGATTATTTCATTTCTAAATTATAAATCAAATAAAGAAGATTCGTTTTAACTCGTAGGAAGATATGTAGTTGTCTTAAATTCAAATAACCATATTTAAAACCATACATTTTTTAATGGACGACTTGTATTTATAATTTGTTCGTTCAATAAAAGCTCAGTATTTCTTTTAATCGTTAATTTGTACATTTTGTTGAATTCGTACATTGTTACAAAGAAATCGATCAGGATATCCGGACACTTATACTATTATATAATTGTTTCACTTGGAGCTGAATCGCTGGGGAAATATTTATTTTCCTTGAAACGGAAATTGTTAATCGCGTGTTAATTAACACGTTACACCGTTCTCGTTTGGAAAATCGCTGTTTTATTAGAAATGGGAGTGGTGTTGCATGGGTGTGTCACTAGGAACGTGTCGTAACGGAGCTATTACACTTTATGGCTTTTCTTCGGATTGTTTGCTCTCTTTTCTGCTGTGCAAGTAGAATCACGGGAAATCTGTGTTCAATATGACTGCTGGGGGATTATGATTGGTTTAATCGATTTATCAGAGGTAAACTATACGAAGAAGAAGTACCTGACGAAGAAATTAGTTATCCATGTAGGGCTAACTGTTTCGAAAAATGACAACTAACATTTGACGATTGTAACAACGCGGCGTGTGTCTTGTGTTATCGATGACTGTTACTAAATTGCATGCAACGCGAATGAAATTCTCAAGTTTGCGTCTAATCAGCAGGTAATCAGTAGAAGTTTCCCTGTGTCGACTCGGATAAGTTTTCCAGTTTAAGAGACTCCGAATCCAAGAAACTTTTCAGATTATCCAAGATACCATACCGGAATCGATCTAACTCCGTCTATGTAGTAGAACTCATTCTAAATTTACCGCCGGCGCAATTCTTCGATATTTTTACCTCTGAACTTTTAACAACAAACTATTTTTCTTGGACTGTACTACGTAGGAAATTAAACTCCGACCGCTCGTTACCGCAATGTTTTAATCGGAAAGCTATTAGTCTGATTCCACTTCAATATTCATAATTAGGTTTTGTTCTTCTTCTCTCAGGCAAATATTTCTCACGTATCCTGCCGGTTATCTAGCTTTTGATATAACAATCTCGGAGAATTTCAATCTTTGGACCAACGGGAAACTTTCGACCTCAATTCTATTCCAAAGCAATCTCCACGACATAGAAATATACATTTTCACTCATCCTCAATTTAAATATCTTGCGCTTTCTATGAACATGTTCAGATTGGTTTCAAATTCGACCAATATAACAGTCGTGGCTCGTTACAGTGCCCATGAAACTTCAAAATATTTTATACAACGTGCATAATATGGACATGACAATCTTCTACGAAGAATGTTCAGATACTTGCGTCAACCATCGTACTTGCTTAACACTTTTTACATAAACGATTTCCCAATTTCAGATACGTGCATCGTTCGTTTCCTCAACTTAACCAACTACCTACTACAATTGTTAAGTAGAACTACCTTCTGATTTCATGCGCTACGAACAAATTCTGATACGCTAAGGGCACGAAAAAAGTTTCGGTACCACTGCACCAACTATTTACTGCAGGGCGAGTTCGAATGCTGACAATCTACAAAGCAAGCACTATCGCCATCCACAAGCAAAATTGACGCATTTGCGGTAAAGATGAGATTACGAACCTCAGACAGAACGGCGAAAATATTGGGAAAGATGTACGACACGAGTCGAATCGAAACGGCCTCGTCACGAGGAAAAGGTAGCGCCGCGGAGGATACTTAGGAGCAGGTTTACGGCACATACGTTGCATTATATAGGAGGACGCGGCGTACATGGCCGTGGAACGCGGCGACACTGCACTGCAGTAAAGTGCATCCTAAGCCTAGCGCATCTGTGACCACTCTCGGGGTCGCAGTGCCCGCTCCTGGTATTTATTATTCAGCCGGTGCAACGTGGCGCCGACCTGCGACTACTTTCCGCCGCTCTCGTCAACGAGCCACTCCGGGATTTTTCGATGGGACCGTCTGTTTTCCTACGTCTCTGCTGCGTTTCCCCTTCGTCGCGTCGCGATTCTGTATCACAACCGTGATACTCGTCGTTCACTTTTATGGCAATCGTGGCTCGCGTCCCCTCGTCCCGACTCTGAATCGGTTATCGAATCTCCTGCGACGTCGTTGAAATCGCAACGCTCGACACACACGTGAGGATTTTTCAACCAGATGAGATTTTCCTCACCTCGTGCGCTTGGATTTCCCTCGTTTTCCAAGCTACGTTTCAAAGTTTATTTTCCGTCCGATATTTTCTTGGGTTCTTGTGTCGCATAAGGTTATTTCATATGTATGACGGTTTTTTCTATATATATTTATATTCATATACGTTAAATGCAAATGTTAGCCTGAAAGCGTGAAATCCGTTAAAATTTGATACGAGTAGAGAAAAATAGTTTTATTAAAGATCTGTACCGGTAATGTTAGCTCTGACCAGTTATAATTTATTATTAATTTCATGTTATTCGTGATTTTAGAAACAATCAAATAAAAGATTTAATAGACAATCTTTTTATTTATAATGACTTTAATTCTTCGTTAAACTTATATAGATTATTTTTAGATTTTAAACTACCAAGAATAAATTAATTGATATAAAACTCAATGATACATCAGAGTGTGAGTTTTAACCGTAAGAGAAATAAATATCTATATAAATATCGGTAATTAATCATTAACCAACTAAATTTTTTTCTCTATCATGATCAATTCCGCTGTTTAAAATTCGGCTCTTAGAAAATTCACATTAATTACACGACGATCTAATGTTCGACTTCACAGTTCAGACCCGATGTTATTTTGGTTTGTAACTGCTGAAATGTTTCCTGTTTCGTTCATTCCTTCTCTACTAACTATACTCGTACAGAATATATAACAATATTCCAACGATGGAATTCCAAATATTCAACTATAATTGAAACGTCTGTGCTCTTTTACTTCAACAAAAGTTTGGATACTTTTATTGTAACCGGATCAAAGATCCAATCAAATATCTGGCGAACGAAAGTAAACTGAGAATTCAGCTCACAATATCCTCCGGTTGATCAGGTTTACAAACGCAGGCTGAGACATAGAAGGGACGCAGTTAACTAACTGGTACTCGATTGGGGAAATCGAGCTTCCTGCACCATACGCGAAGCCCACGATATTCGGTGGATTGGCTTTCCCGATAATAGGTACATAATATACCTGCTGGGTATTCCAGCGCGAATGCACCGAATTGATTTAAGCTTCCTCCGCGTTTTCCTTCCTTCTCATTTATCCCCCTCGGCCACCCCTTCGAATCTAGGCAACAGCGGTTTAGTTCGATCTCATAGCTGCAGGCGACTTTCTAGAGTCAATCGAAACTTTGGGGTTTTGTTCGACGTATACGCAGGTTTGCGTATTATCACGGTATCCAAAGATTCAAGATCCTATTCCTAACAATATAGAAGATTTCAGCTACTACGACGATAGGGGTAGATAGGAATAACAAATATAATCTTTTCGTGAGATCGAAACACCAATGTAGAATTATAGCAAACATTTTATGGATATAATAATTATATATCTGTAATATAATATATAATATTAATAAAATATAATATAATATAATGTTTGTAGATATACTACTTGGTTATGTAAAACACTTTGAAACTTAATTAGCTTTATTATGTTGTTAAAGTCAGAGACAAATCTGAAGATATACGTAAAAGTTAGAAGACATAATATATCTGTAATGTAATATATAATATTAATAAAATATAATATAATATAATATAATGTTTGTAGATATACTATTTAGTTCTGTAAAACACTTTGAAACTTTATTAGCTGTTAACTTAATTAGCTTTATTATGTTGTTAAAGTCAGAGACAAATCTGAAGATATACGTAAAAGTTAGAAGACATAATATATCTGTAATGTAATATATAATATTAATAAAATATAATACAATATAATATAATGTTTGTAGATATACTACATAGTTATGTAAAACATTTTGAAACTTTATTAGCTGTCTAATGGGATTATCAGGATTATGTTGTTAAAGTCAGAGACAAATCTGAAGATATACGTAAAAGTTAGAAGGCATTTATAGAGTATGTACATCTCGTAAAAGTCACAAAAGTATCCTCCACAACATGAATAGTCGTCTCTGTACAGATATAATAATGACAATAGATCTTTGTAAAGCGATAATAAATATTTTTCAACTTCTATGTACATTTTCAAATTTGTTCGTATACCAACTTGTCTGCGCACTATTTGCCTAATGTCAAGATAGTAAAAATGTTGTACAATCGTGATACTATGTAAAATTGATTCGGCCTTATTCAAAATTATATTTTGCAAAGATTACATGTTCAACAAAACATGTCCTATATTTTATGAAATTGATATAGTAAGCTCTCTTTTGAATAATAAAACAGGTAGATTAAAATAGAAAGCGTTCCTGCTATGTACATTCAACAAGAATGTAATTTTCATAACTAATGAATAGTAGCAAGTACATAAAAGTATTTCTAAGAGGACGTGGAACCTGCTAGTTAATCCCAAATCCAGAATGTCATCAAAGTTCCATAACTCCTGTATTTTATTATATAGGTCCCTTGCCTCTATTGTGTCACCATCTTGCTCTAACGACTCTAACGTAGCGTCTTAGAGTCCCATGACTTCATTATCTCGTTATTTGAGTCCCATGACATTAATGTATCACGGCACGAACCCCCAATTTTAGAATACCAATGTTCGAGTTCTAAGATTTTAATATGTCGTTACTCGGGTTTCATGATTTTGGTGTCTTATTAATTCGGCATGATAATTTCAAAATAATTCCATTCAGATTCCACGATTTCCGAAATTTCATCCGTCATAAATTCTTCGTGTTGACACTAACGAAGTGATACCAACACGGTTCAAGTTCCAATAAAATTCAGCGAATCTAAGTTTTACCTAGCGAGGTCTGAGCCGAATGTTGTCACAACAATTTTAGAAGTTCGCGTTAACGTAATCGTGCTAATGTAGATTTTCGTATTATTCGTATGAGTCATTTCCCTGCATTCTGTACGTGCTATGTGCATTTATGTATCCGTCTGTTTCATGGCTAATTATTTTAATTTATACTCGCGTGCGCTCAAACATGCATGCATGTTTAAAGAACGCGTATTCCGTAATACGAGTAGTATACATCGCGTCGCCTATTATTATGCAGATCATGGTTTATTCTTGCGCGTTATATTTTACTTACTAAGAAATTTTATCAGTTCCTGTCATCTTCTGCTCATTTATGTTTACACCTTTTTAGCGGCGTTTCAAAGTTTTCGATTATCCGAAAGTTGAAACAATTGACGAAGGAATGTTTGAAGTATTCTTAGCTTGGCGTCTCTAGGAAGTTTGATCTTTTCTCTCGCCAGGAAAAATAAAGAAAGTTTCTTAAGCCTTGACCCGTCATTGCACATACACCGTTCTTCTGTTTTGAAGAGCTACAGCAGAAAAAGCCTTCTGACGTAAAATTAATTAAAACTTCGTTAACGGTTGACGCATATCCTTCTGGGGGGTTTGCGTGGAAAATCGTCGTCGTCTACACGCGACTCCGGTTTGTCGAATGAAAAGGAACATTACTGATTTATGCCTTTTGATTCGTTACGGTTATGCTTTTCCGTGTTCCAGCAAAGAACGTTGATGATAATCTCGAAAGTCCTTGAGACGGTGACAGAAGCGAAACCTTTTCGCCATTGCGGCTTAACAACTCTAACTATCCGTTGGAACTACGGTCGTTGTTAAATTAAACTCTTTGGTGCAACTTACGGAGGTTTTTGGCAAACCATTCAATTATTTCTCGTTAGTTCGCTTTCTTTGTATCAAGTTGCTATAAATTTGCGCTTATGGTATTTTTAAGACATTCGATGATATCGTATCATGTTTCGTTGTTTGTAATATTTATAGAAAACGTTAAAATTCCATGAACTCTTTACGGAACGTTCGTCACATATCAGCTCCGTATGATTATTTAATTTTGTAACACTTCGTAAGGCCTCGTATCTTCGATCCAACGACGTATAACTCAACGCAATGAGCTGGAACGATGCCATTTTACCGCACAATTTCGCGTAGCACGAGAGAAATGGAAACGCGAGAGTTCGCACGATTATTTACTCGCCTAATAGCCGTCACCAAATAGGAATATTAAGAAGCGTGTGGTCGTGTACGTAATATCTAGACATTTCTCTTGCGCTGACCTGCACTTTGCCTTGATCGTCGTTGAATATTACATTATAATATTATTTTACGTTCGTTGAACATCATATTATTTTATCTTTTATGAATTTCTGATTAATTTCCTGATAATTTCGTTTCCATCGATAATCGTTTCCCGTACTTAGTTGGCAGTTAAATCCTCGATTGTAAATTTAATAAACGATTTCAAGAGCAACAAACTTTCAGCTAAAACAGCTACTATGCAAGTTTGCGTACCAACATCAACTCTTCATCTAATGCAATAATAACTCGCTGATCTAGTAGCTTCACTTTGGTTGCGCTGCACCCCCAAAATCTCGTTACATATCATACAGAGCTCCCTTAAATTTCATTACAGTTTATGTACACAGTGCGTGTTTACATCGCGTATCTATCTTTCCGACAACTTCACGCGCGCAACTAGAAATCATTTCAGGGTACATTCTCACCGAGATTGATCTTTTATCCTTGCGGTAGGATGCATTGCATTATTTGAGTTGAACGAATCTTAAACACAGCATAGAGCATATTAGGAATGCTTTTACAAAATTATTTAACATAACTCTTTATAAAAGAAGCGATCGAATTTTACAAAATGGATGCATATATATATATATATATATATATATATATATAATTTGAACAAATATTAGGAGAATATTTTTGAATAAATTGAAATTATTTTGCGGAATAATATCGTGTATTGTAAGTTGGAAAGGAACGAAAGAAAACATTGTTTTGTTATATAAACCGAAAAATACAAAAGCTGTCCACAAGATCTATTTATCTTATTCCTGTCTCTTGTAGGATATAAAACATATTCGAGAAATAAATGTACCAGCATTCAGCAGAAATCATTGGATAGAAAATAATGACAATACAGGTTATTTTGAATTTTCTGGTCAAACTACAGATGCATCGTCTACAAATAAAAATAAGAAAAAGGTAAATATTTACTTATAACTTTATAGTAAGATTTTATGCATGTATAATATCGTTTCTATTTTCGCTTGTAAATTGCGCTCCTATAGTTTGCGTAGGAAAACTGAAATCGCTGTAATCAAATTACGCACAGCTGTAGATTGTAACTAGTTGAATATGAATTAGACGGGGTAAAATATCAAGTATCGGCCAGTCTAAAGTATTAACGTCTGACAGATATCGGTTTAGCAACCCAATGCTTTTAATCAAAACGCATAAGAAACGCTCATCGGTTCGAATAAATCTGGCCGCCTACGGTTTCGCCACAATCATCTCCGAAATTCCTCGTACGGCATACGTTCTTCACCGTGAAATCGACTTACCTCGGATATGTAACGACTATTCGGGATGTATTTCCGAGAATTTAGGCGAATATATAATCGACATGTCGATGTAATGAAAATAGGGACCGGGCGTGCGTATAATTAATTAATACTCGATAGCTGGTACCTCGAAACCTCACGGTTAATTATCGCCGCCACCATAATTCCGGTGCTTAACCCTTGCGAGCTCCTAACATGGGATAAGATGGCCTTGGAGCGGGCCACTTCACCGCCATTACGATTGATCGATTCTGTTAATGGAGTATCAGACACCGGCAAGCATAATTCTGTTAATTGCGAGGACATCGGTTACGTGTGTTCATTTCGACGCGTCGACTTTACCGGGTACATTAATTAACCACGTTACAACCGCCTGGATAGCTTAGCCACCAACGGACTTTATCGTATTTAATATGCGATGGAGGGCTGGCGAAATTTATGGGGTTTAATGTTTGATTAATTTCTCGGGCGACGTTCGTTCCTTCGTTCGGTTCGTTCATTGGCAAGCAGCTCGTAAGATCGCCGCTGAATTTCACAAGCCTATTAATTAACGATCACCCTCGATTCCCAAAGCCTCTCTCACTCTCGGTTTTGCGTTAATCACGTTGATAAGCTGCTTTAGATCGTGTTGACTCTAATCCTGACGGTCGGATACGTTGTTACACATGGAAAGGATATAGTGCGGAACGAGAAAGTGGTAGCGATGTATAGTTTTTGGAAATGTACAGAAGATGGTTAAGAGATGATAATATCGTATTATGTTAATTATGGGGAGTATCGTTTCGTAGAAGATAGTCAGAAAATGGGAAATTGCGTTTAATCCTACAAAGAGAATAGGGCAAGCTTGTTATATAATCGCACGTTACATTGGTAGATTTATACCACCTTAAAATTTAAATTGCGCTCAATAATTTTTCAGTAGTTTGACCTATGCTAATTAACAATTAAAGCATTTATAAACGGCCATTAGGAGTTCTAAATCGTACACATCGTCTGCTACTGATTGATTCGAGCTACTTGAAGCAGTATCGTCCGACGTCGCTATACTTGTACTACTTAGAAATTACTTAACCCACACGACTTGAAATTAATTAACTAATATATTTTCTAGCGAATTGACTTCAAGTATTTGCCTAGTATATACTTATCTATGTCGACTTATCTCGTGTCTAAGTTTGTACTTATCATAACGAGCAATGGGAAATATTCAATAGAATAGTACTAATGCTCACGTAAGATAAAATTCATTACTTTAGAACGATTAAAAATGTTTTCCGTTTTGCTCAACCCCTAATTGTGCTCTTCGTATGGACTAACATTTTTACGAACACAATTTTGCAATGACGATTTCTTTAAAATGTACGATCGACTTTATGTAATCTCAGTCCATATGCAAAAACCGAGCGGTAGTGAAATCAGATATTTAAATTCGATATTTTCATAAACACTGCCCCGTATCAAAAAATGTTATTCTATATTTTCAATCTCAGTTTTCACGCAAATCCACCCGTTTCTGATTGCACCATCGGTTACAGGATAATCTCTACATTTTCTATTTTCTTTCTTCCAGCCCATGTTCCCAATGGATTTCGTGAAACGTAAAAATTCTTCGACTACAAAGAGAAAGCGACAAACGACCGGTAAAGCTCCATCGGCGAATAAACGGAAACGGAAATAGACGTGATTACAGCGAGTAGGTGCACACGTGGGTATCACGAGCGTTCGTTACATCGTGAGGCGGCTCGTGACGACTTTTCCGTCGAGGCGTTAACGCACAGCGAACGTGTTACCTTCGTAAGTATAATACCGCTTATTCATGCCTCCTTGGCGTCGCTGAATCGGCGACGTTACGTGGCGTTGCGCGCGCGACCTCCGCACACGTACACGTGGCCGCGTGACGGTGAATGCGAAAACGCGCGAGCTGGTCCTTCTCTTCATTCATGTGTCCTCGAGTGTCGGGATCCTTATGTATACAGGCATGCTTTTCAGCGACGGATTTAATTTAGATTCGCGTCCAGGCCGGCACGACACCGACGAGGAAAGGCAAGTGAAACGAAACGCGGGAAAAAGTAAATTAGGCTGCGACCTAATGACGTGACAAACCATCGCCCTTTGAATATGTCCCGTCGCAGGTGTTTCTTAATGAGTATCTCGTCTACTCACCTTTCGAATCCTCTCTTTTACTCCTATCCCTTTCTCTCCTCGCGGTTACCTTTTTACATCTTCTTTCCAACTTTTCATAGCCCCGTGAAATCGTTTTATCGTCGACTCGGGCTCGTTTCGATCTCGATACCGAGAGCTTTTCGTTTTTGAGACATTTGGAACAGTTTTGAGATGACTTTTCTTCGTCGAGTATTTTTGGAAGAGAACGACTAGGTTTATTGGGTGTAATTTGTTGGGTTTAATTATTTATTAACGAACAAATCTATTTTGTGGTAATAAAAAGAAAATGTTACGTAGATCGCTGAATGGTAAATTATCGATTGTAAAACGATTAAAGTTAAACTGACTTTATGCAGAAGTGAGTCGTAATAAGTAGAATGTTTGGAAAGAAGTATACAAAATAAAGTAAAACACACGTTATTAATATTTAGTATGCGAAAGAAATTTCTATTTAGGTTGCATTTTTTAAATTGTGTTAATAAAAATACGAATAGTCTAATATAGAAAATATAAGAAAAAATACAGTATAATTCCTTTTATATGAACTCCGTTTATTTGAGTCGAGTTTTCGTCTTTAGTACTTAAATTCCTTTAGAACGTAAATTCCTTTTATATGAACTGGAATTATGTAAATTATCTCTCAACAGATTCATATAAACGGAGTTCTACCATAATTGTAATGGGTGACATGGGTAACATGATTGATATACAGTGAGTGACTGTTCCTTTTTTTACTACATCATCCCTGTTGGATCGGTAGATTAAAAAGTATCTTTGGTCTTAATGGATCGCAATTTCAATATCCTTTCTCAACGATAATTTCTCCAAAGTGATCTTTTAATAATTTGTTTAATATATCTCGTTGGATAATAAAATAAGTGTCTATCCTATAATTTTCATTTTGTTTTATCTTTTTCCTTCTTTTTCTTTCTTGACACGCGATAGTTTGTTCTGAGAGTTGTTTTCAACCTGGTACGAAATTTATTTTCCTTTCCCATTTAAATGTTGTGTTTAATGGTCCGTGCTTGATATACCCAGACGTCACGAGAATGAGCAAAGCCATACTAAACGAAAGTTAATTGGTTCCACTTAATTAAGGAAATATTATCAAATTAATATTTTCTAGTTTCTACCTTTTTTTTTTCAACTAGCGCGTCGCCTCGTGTGCTAGCGGTTAAATTGAAAATTGTGTCGCGGAAATTGCATAGATCTCGAAAGATATCGCTCTAATTAAACAATCAGTTCAATTGGCCTTTGTGGAGCCGTTCGTGTCCGGTATCGAGCGATAGAAAACAACATCGAAGAAAGAAAATAAAAAAGTGGAAAAGTGGAAAAGTAGTATCACTTCGCTACTAACAAAGAGAACTATGGTAAATTACGCCATTCACCCCGTACACACAGGATTTTCATTTCCTCTCGGGTAACTAGTCTCTCATCGTCATCTCCATCGATGAAACTTTATATTAAGCGATCATATCGATAAAAGTAATTATAAATAAAGCTTGTTACAGAAATAACTTCGGCACGGTTTACTCGTTGTCGAATTAATAACTTGTCAATCCAATAAATTGAGGGAGAAAAAGAGAGCGGCAGGGCGATAGAAGAGCGAGGGGAAGATGATGTTAAGCGTTTATTAAATCAATTCGGGGCCAGAAAACGCGGAACACCGGGGCGCAGGATCGCATTACGAAGAAAATATATTTTCCTCCGCAGCGTCACTGCGCCAACCTATCAGGGTCGCGAGGCGGTGCAAGGTGGTAATTGCCAATTAACTGTAATTAATTCATTGAGCCAAGTGGCAGTGATCAAGCCAACCATATCTCCGTTCCCGGGAACTGGTCCTAACGATCCAGGATCGGTTTCCGGCCAATCGAATGCCGAGGAAACACGATTTGACAAATTTAAAGCAGCCCGTTTATCAATTTACATATTTCAGCGACCATTTAAGACGGCGTTCTCATCGATCCAATTTCGGACGCCTGCACGAGACGCTGTAAACTTTATTTTCCACCTTAATCGCTTTGATGCGATTTAGGTCGTGGTTCGTTTATTATTTCTATTACAATAGACGATTTTCTTGATAAAATTTGGCGACAGAATTGACAAGCTTTCTAAAAAACGGACCTGCAAATTTAAAAAAAAATATTTATGGTAAATAAAAAGTATTCGAAAATTCGTAGTCTTCTTTTATAGAATTGAGTTATGTATGTTATATAGAAAATTTTGGATTTTTATTGGTACCGTTATGGGACTCGGCTGTTACGATTAATTGTTCGATCGTGTAAAATTGTTTCGTTATTGACTATTTTTATTAGTTATTTTATGTATGCTTTGGTCTGGTTCCAAATAAAATACAGCAGTTTATGTCGTGAAGATTGCCACTGTTTTATATTCGCTCGAATTTTCAGCTTATATATCGAATACAGCTTATAATGCAGCAGCAACTTTTGTTTCCCGTAGGGGTGAATGTTCCGCGAAGGCGTGGGTGCGAATAACAAGTGTCTGGAATAAAAGATCGCGTAGGTTCGGGTTTTCTATTTCAGATGAATTGTGTAGGCAAAGTCAGTGAATTCGAGGAATAAAAGTGATTTTATACACATCGAAAGAGAAATGGGAATAATTTTTGGAATGCCCCGTAATTAAAGCAGCTGACTGCACTTTGATTTTCCGTAAAATAATTTCTCGCTTTTTTTCTTCTACGTTCTCAATGAAACTATTTAAATTCACCAAGACTTGTATAGCATGTGCCGCGTATAAACGAACGAATATTTCACGTCGATATTCAATTTCCTGTGTTAACTCGAAGAAGAATAACCAAAAATTTCAAATTCTCTCTCTACTTGTTCCGCGTTAAAATTTTCTCGAAATTTTCTTTTGTCGATCGATCAATCATGTCGCGGCCATTGTTCACCCGCAGAGAAATAGTCGCTCCGTTTGGGCGATCGTGGACTATATTTAACGAGCCGGAGATCGGAAGCACGCGAATAAGAAGACGTTGGGCACGAACGATTCAAAGTATCGTTAGAGAAGTGGAAGATCGAAGTGGCAGCATTTTCTTGCCAGTTTTTACTCCTCACAATGGGACACGCCAGGAAATAGGATCTACGTGTCTCGTAACCCAGTTTCGCGGATCATTTTGCTTTTGCACGAAAAGTCGATTGTCTCTCTTTCACGGCGTTCGTCTCCCGATACTTCTGTTGTTTTTCCCCCTCTTTTGAACCCCAGAACGGAAGAATCGTCCCAGTCGTTCAATCGAGACGATTAACGATTACAATGCGATCAGTCGACCGACGTATTTATCGCAACACAGTTTCGTTTTCGATACGAGGCGAGAATATAATTCTTCCTCGTCCCCGAGTGAGAAAGTGGTTATTCATTCGAAGTTTCCATTTGACACCCCGTTTCTAATTGGTCCGGAGAATACCTGGCTGCGAGTTCCGGAAGGACCTTTGTCTGGCTGGCGCAGAGGCAGAAAAGAAAGACACGGAAAATGGAATGCGCGGATACATCCCGCCTTCGTCTATTTTTCTCGCTTTTCTTTCGCGTTTCCTCGCCCCCTTTTTTCTCTCTTTTCATTCCCACCGTCCTTTCTCTCTTCGCCGTTTCCTCTGCCCTTCTTCGTCGTTTCTTTCATCGTCCACGTCCTTTCTTTTCTCGTTTGAAACTAAAGCTCGCGGGACAGGCGCTTGAAAATCGCAAATTGCACTCGGTGCCCCGATCCTTCAGAATTGAAAGCAAATATTTTGAAAAAAATCGTCGCGCCTCAGGGCTGTTAAATGCCATCGAAACGTTCTTCCCTGTTTTCACTAATTTTTTACTCTATCCTTACCTGTTTTTCTTTCATTCCTCTTCCCTTTCCCGGCCATGCCTCCTTCCTTAACGAGATAACTGCACCGGCAAGTGACGTACGCCGTTCAGCGAAATCGTCCCTTTTTGAGCGTCGCTCGCTTTTCCAGTGTTCACTTGGTAATATTTTAATACCAGAGTCGACGAAAGAGGAAGTTTCATGGAAATGAGCGTGAGTAATTCTGACTAAGAAATAAGAGACGATGGTGGATCTCTCGCCTTTTAAAGTTAATTTGTTGACCTTTTCTAAAATGTATCTCACGTAAGCTATTGAGTTTTTATGAAACGGATTTTCGTTAAAGTAGCGTGATAACGATAACGTGATTGTAAACGTAATTTCTTTAATTAAATACGATTGACGACATAATTAGAGTAGCTTTATAAATATAATAGAAATCAATAGAATAACTCTCAAATGTTGAAAAAAATGTTGATAAAATGTTGATAAAACGAAAGTAACGGCAAGATTTGTTTTACTCTACTTTTCTGTGATTTGTTTCGGTTGCACGTGTAGTAATCTGTTCGTGTCTTCTTGAGTTCAACGAGAATCGATTTTTATTTTCGGAGCTACTTTGTTTTCGCGCGTTTCTTACTGTTTACCGACGCTCCAAAGCTCGGAGCACATATCACTGTCACTTATTGTTAAAAATTCATAAGATCTTTTTGCTCACCCTCTGAGACCAGAGAATTTATGATCTACACACTTTTCTTGCATATATGTTGATATGGGACAAGGGAAAAAGCTCGTTTGCATATAATCTATTATAGGAGTACGAGTACGTGAAATTTTATTTTGACGTCTCGCTAATGTTTACACGATGTTCATACGATTTCTATGATTCCGAGAAAACCATATTATTTTTTTATTTCAAGCAAACGTATATTGCACGAGGAATATCTCATCAACGGTGAACAAAATAATACAATTTTTATAAAAATTTTCTACACACTGTAGTTAATCGTTTCACGTTCAAAGATCTTCATATACGATCCTATAGAATGTGATGTACAAGTTTAAGGAATATGACGTTCAAATTATGATCATTTATCAAATCAAACATCATGTTCCACTAAAATAATCTACCGTTTTAAACAGAATCCATCATATATTAAGAAGATATTATGTTCGGCTTGAAGCCTGCATTCTATCATAAGCTTCGCGAATTCAAATTGGTTGATTTAAATCTTCAATCTTTTGCGATCTACTTACCAGACAGGACGATATTTAAAACATAAACACGATTATGCGTTATAGTAATCTATATCACACACATACGGTTCTATACTCTGTATGAATATTTATATCTCTTTATCGTACTTACAATATCTCAAGAATTAAAAAAGAACATTTTTTTAATGGAATTCAAATACTAAGAATTATCAGATGAATTACTATACTGTTCCTAGAGTTACTATGCGAATTTTGTTAGTCATCATCCCTTTTCGAATTCTTAAATTACTCTGTTTTTACTACTTCTACTATTTTATTTTCCACCACTTCTTAATCTTCCTACTACTATTATTCGCGAATCATAAGAAAATACAGGGAACCACGAGTTGGCAGAATTCGTCTGAAGCCAATTTTTGATCGTCTTCGACCACGACCATCGCACCTCGTATCTTAGCCGAGATAAACGTTTCACGTTGCACAGGTGGAAGCACGGTTGTCAGGCAGCCGCGGCGTGACCACGTTCTTTGCTTTTGGTAGGACGTCCATCCTGTCGCGCAGTTTCCAGAATTTTTCTGGTTGGCCGTGAATCGGTTTTAGCCCCCTCCCCCTCCCTCCTTCACTCACGACGATCGAGCGAGCCGAATGCAGAGGACCACACACGTACGTATGTACGTAAGTAGGTATCTCTGCTATGAAGAGCGACCGGGTCGAGTTGGCCAGGATGGCAGCCATGTAAATAGGCCAGCGGCATAATTTATACCCGTCATGCCTAGGAACGGGAGAGCTGGC